>NC_056750.1:56806177-56873677 GCF_019279795.1 Protopterus annectens | reverse complement strand
TTGAGACTTTTATTCATCATGGGTACTACTTCAGAAAATGCCATTTGGTTTGTTTACCGTTTGGTTTAATTTTCTATTTATTTCATCTCCTGTTTGTCATCTACATTTCTGAAGTAAAAGCCAATACCAAAGGGCTCTGGCTGCCTAAGTTTGCTAGTAGCAATCACTGAATCCCCAAATGACTTACTTATTCTGAAGGAAGTTTTGTCTCAAATAAATAACTAGTGTCAAAATCATGGTCTGAAACAAAATGCCAAAAAATGTATTACTGTATCCTTTGGGAAGTCATCAGCCTCAGGGAACTAACACATTGACAATACACCCATGAGTTGACCCAGCTGTTCAGGATTTGGCAACTTATGTGGACAGTGACCTAACGTTTGACCAAAATGTGGCTATTGTTGTAAGAAAGCCCTTCTATATTGCATGGTTTATAAACAAAGGGATTATATCTAGATTGAGGTATGTCATTATCACCCTTCAGTCAGCCATCATTAGGCCAGTCGCTGAATATAATGTCCCCTTTGGCATGTTTCTGTCCAGATACATGGAACAGCTGGAATGCCTACCTTACTAAAAGGATACAAGGCCTAAACAAAATGTCCTACATGGACCATCTCAAAGTTCTGTCACTATACTCAGTATCCTACAGACTGCTAAGAGGTGACCTGTGTCTGGTATAAAAGGAATCCTCCTACCCATTACTGATGGATTTACTGGACATCAGTAAGTCAAATGGCATCAGAAATACTTGGTCTGGGTATCTAAACCTCTTTTGCAATATCAGCAAAATGGTTTGGATGGATACCGCTGCTGTGGAACAGACTCCCCATCTACATAAAACATAGTTCATTCCTGTCCATATTCAAGCACAAGTCAGATCTGTGGATGGGAAACAGAAAATTTACCCCAGGACTTCCTCCCTGCACTTCTAATGGACTCCTAAATACTTTATTCAATCCATGGGTCTCCTCTAAATATTTATGGTATGAGCCTAGTTATTTTCACTAGGGGCAATATATAATTATCGACCATGGGATGCATAAGGCCAGTGCAACACCAAATAGGACAGGTCAATTCAAGTACCAGAAGGGAAATGGGCTAGACTTAAAATGACCCACAAGGGCAGCTAACGTAGTACTTATCTATGAACCTGTGAGCACATTTACCTTCTTTAAGTAAGATGCTCCATCTTTAATTATACTACTTTTATTTAATATGCCCTTTTCTGTAATCTGCCAGAGGAGTTCACCTGAGAAAATCTTGGAGCATTTTGAATATTGCATTTATGAACAATTTGCTAAAACTGATTTCAAAGAAAAAAGATTTAACCTCTGTATCTGGAGCCACATTAAGAAAACCAGTAACTAAAACTGACCATTGTTTGATTTGTGATGTTTAGACCCTGGATATGACATCTCATAATATTTTGGCAAGTTTTGACTCCTTGTATGCACTGCAAGGTAAGAAACTCCTGGTGTCTTTCCTAGAACTGCAATTAATAAAATTTCAATATATTTTTAGAATTGTTTAGTCATGTGGTGAAACAGGAAAGCCAAAGAAATATCATTATACCTCTGTCTGCCTTCTGTTCCATGTGACCTTATATTCAGCACAGTGAGAGTACATACATGGAGTGCTGCTCTTCACTAACTCTGGGGAAATAAGCGGTTGGATCCATTTTCTACTAACTCTGGGGAAATAAGCGGTTGGATCCATTTTCTACTAACTCTGGGGAAATAAGCAGTTGGATCCATTTTCTACTAACTCTGGGGAAATAAGCGGTTGGATCCATTTTCTACTAACTCTGGGGAAATAAGTGGTTGGATCCATTTTCTACTAACTCTGGGGAAATAAGTGGTTGGATCCATTTTCTGCTAACTCTGGGGAAATAAGCGGTTGGATCCATTTTCTACTAACTCTGGGGAAATAAGCGGTTGGATCCATTTTCTTTACTGCATGTGCATGAACCTAGCCTGTTTACCTTTTTGCAATCATTCATCATCAGTGAGAAATGTGCCTGTTAAGCCTTGCAGTGACTGTACTCTAATAAGATGGTGCCCCGTGAGGAAGTAGAAGCATTTTTGTTACTATGTATCTTTTTACTGTCACATGAAAATAATACAAGTATATCATGATGTAATTCATTTAATCAGATGAAGATTATCCTGGTCTGTGAGTCAGTGTCATAGTGTAGACAAACTAAGCTCTAAATATGGCCAAAGTGACCAGGATTCAGTTAGTGGCTGAAGCATCTGAGGGTCAGACACATATTGTTGGAGGTGTCTATTACCGAAGGAAGGTTGTTCATCAAGCTATATCCTCCCTTTGAGGAGGCATGATCCACAGAATGGAGTGGCACTTGGAGGGGGGAAATGAGGGAGGATAATTAACCCCCCCAAGCAGCACAGCTGATGTATGTTCTTGGGATGGCCTAATGAGCATTGTCAGCCCCAATGGTGATGGAACAATTCCAGGGGAGATTAGGAAGAGCAGGTAAATAGAGTGTAGGATGGGATAAGGCCAAGCTGACTCTCTATGTCCATGTCAAAGGAAAGGTATCCTCTACAGGGCAGTGCAGAATTTTTAAGAAAATGACAAGAACAAGTCCAGTACAAGAGGGGATTACTCAGAAGAGATAGAAATCCAAGAAAAATGAGGTTTGATCTCTAAGACTAGTTAAAAAAAGTTGGATTCATGTCTCCTAAGACAGGGCTCCAGCCACCACCTTCTGCAGTGAAATGAAAATGATTATCTGTCCCTTAATATTGATCATATATCTGAATAAGCCTACATCCAGCAGTAAAATGCTTAATTATTCTAGGGATGAGAGTTTATCTCAGGCCTTAGAATGTTGAAGAACGTGCCTGAAGTTTCAAGCCAAAAAGAAGAAAATATTGGTCATTTTTTTGAATTTTCAATTAATTAATTATGGTAAATTCTGATTGGATGGTAGTGGTGAGAAGAAGTCTGGCAGTTGCCTTAAGGAGATGTTAATGAGCTGTTTCCTGTGGTCTGGTGGTTCAAGGTTTGATTCCTTAATGCTCCATTGTCTAAGTGTGTGACTCCGAGGAACTCATTTAACCAGATACAACTCCTAAGCAGAGTCTGAAAAAGATCCACAGAGATGAATACTCTACACCCCAGAAAACAAATAAAAATAAAATAAAGACTTTAGATCCCCTAAGATGCTTTAGGTAAGTTGCAATCAAAAATTTTAGTCAATGGCCAGCATCTTTTTAGTTACTAAGCAGAGTAATTGGTAGAAAAAAGCACAATACTTGAGGTAACATGAAAGCCTGTACTTTTAAATATCCTTAAAGGATATATTACCAACTAATTTTGCTGCTTATCAATGGTGTTTATCTTGATGATGAAAAAATATCCACCTATCTAGAGAAAAAGATCCCTGTTAAGCAAAATAATGCATTTTGTCTGCATAAATACTTGCACGTTCTGTTTGTAAAGCACAAATTAAAGCATTTTAGCTCTTAGTTATAAACCGTCCTCCGTTAATTCATTGTTTTTTGGGTGTGATGTCACATTCGTGAAGCGAACTTCAGTACACCAGATATAAACAGCATGTGTTAAAATGAAGAAACAGCAATTGGAAGCACAGCCACGGATGACTGTAAACTAGTGATGTTTTTATAGAACTAATCAGTGATGGTATTTCATTTCAACTTATTTCCCTAAGTCAGTGTTAATTTGCTGTATGTTTCAGATAACTATATTTTATGTCCTCATTTCAATTTTTTTTTTTGTTTTTGCTTTTTCAGAAAGCAATGCCAAGCTTGGCACAATAAAGTTCCAATTTCAAAAATAGAGAATTGTATATAGGCCACTTTATTGATAAGCAACAGGGGTATGATGAGGAGGTTAACGCTCCATAGTAAATTATAAATAAGTCACAAAACACATCAAGTTATTACTTTTTTAATTATTTGAGTAACAGGTTATGCATCTATGGCTCTCCTTTTATTTTGCAGGTGTACCTGTATCATTTTTGCTATATCAATGTACCTCACACTTCTGCAGCCCACTGTCCCTCCTTGACCACTGTTGAGAAATTATTTCCCAAATGGTGTACAACAGGGATATGCATGACCTTTTCCTCCTTATTTTTGTGGAAGTGTGCACAGTGCACACACACACACACACACACACACACACACACACACACACACACACACACACACACACACACACACACACACACACACACACATATACACACAAACATACACACACAGAGACACACACACAAACATACAAACACACAAACATATACACACACACATATACACTCACAAACACACACAGACAGAAGCATACACACACAGAGACACACACACAGACACACACACACACACACACACACACACACACTCACACACACACACACACACACACACACACACACACACACACACACACACACACACACACACACACACACACACACACACACACACACAAACATACACACAAACATACAAACACACACACACACACACACACACACACACACACACACACACACACACACACACACACACACTTTCTTGTGCAGAACCTTGTACACAGCCCGGCACCCAACCTTCCACAGAAGGCACACACATGCACACACTCTCACTTAGGGCCAATTTAGAGTGTCCAATCCACCTACAGCATGTCTTTAGGATATGGGAGGAAACCGGAGCACCCAGAGGAAACCCATGTGACCACAGGGAGGACATGCAGACTCCGCACAGAAGGCACCCCGGTCGAGGATCGAACCGGAGAACCTCTTGCGGTGAGGTGGCAATGCTAACCACTGCACCACCACGGCCACCCTACAACCTTGTACACCCTGCTTCTATTAATTACCTTTAAGCATGGATCATGTCACTTCCTGCTACTTTCATACTAACCTCATATCTCTATACCTTAGAGAAGAGGGAATAGTGTACAATACATAAATGTTTGCGTTAATATATATATATATATATATATATATATATATATATATATATATATATTTTTTTTTTTTGTTTTTTTCCTCCATAACTGTAAAACTCTTTGGACATACTTCAGGACCCTCTTTTTAGTTATACTTTTGCTTCAGAAATTGCCTTGTAGAAAGTGTTTTACCTCAGTACGTAATGTTGCATGGACCTACATCAACAGTCTGTAAGTATAGAAATCTGCAGTAATATGTATGTTTTATATTTCTGTATATTTTCTAATATGTATATTGTATATGATTTTGTATTTTAGTTAATGCTGTGATTGCAGTCTGAATCTGCCTTGTGTCACATACTAAATGACTGTGCACGGTAGGCATTACATGTTAAAAAATACACATATATCAAAGACAAAACTCCTGCACTAATATATTTAGCACTTCTTAATACTGATTAAGACTTCATCAGAAAATAGATAATGGAATACACAAAAATATCTTTAAAAGCTATGAGAACAAATCACAGGATTAAAATGTTCAAATAAATTCAAGCTTAACATACTGAGTAAGATAACACTGCCATTAAGACAAGCCACGTAACTACAGTGCTTCATAGTTACGTGGCCTGAATGGAAAACATTTGGGCAAGGACTGCATAAAAATAGAAAAATAAATGGATATCACAAAACTCAGCAGTAGAACAACATAATCAGATTAAATTAATAAAGTGTTCTTCATGACATACAAGTACTTTGGATGTTTCCATTTGTTGGTCAGACTTCTTATTCATACATGTGAAGTTTTAATTTATGCTAACATAATAAATGAGGAACTTAATGTAAGAATTTTACCACTCCATGGAAATACATTACTTATTCAAAAGTGGGGATCCAGAGACATCATACTTACTAGGGAAGATTTGGCCAGGCACCGGGGAACTTTCCATATTCTTTTTTTTCAATATACGCAGTGGGATCTTTTACACCTATCAGAACTACCACCAACTGAAGCAGATGGAACTCATTTTATTTTCTCGGGAGGACAGCACACTCAGAAGTCCCCCCTTATGCTGGACTGCAATGACAGTATTAGAAAAATGAATCATTAATCCAAGTACCTGGAGTGGGAATAGAAACCACAGCCTTCTGCATCAAATGTGCTAATGTTGAGCCACTAACAAGAAGATTTTGATGATTCTTTTCAGTATGATTTGTGCTGATCAGGATTGCATTAACTGGTTACTCCCAGCCATGTTTCAATAGCCCAGATTTGCTAATCAAGTACCAATTAACTGAGCTCAATTAAGGCATTACCCCTCTTTTCCACAGAGTCAGATAAAACAATTTAAGATGTCTCGGGCTCAGGCATAGCTCTCAAGCCTCCATCTTCAAAATGAGGAACAATACTTTTCATAATGTGGAACAAATAGGCAAAATGTGGAACACTTACTAACAGCTTACTAACAAATTGATTTAGGAAGCTCATAGGATGGTTAAAATGTGATATTTCTAATTATACAATAGTTATTTTAATGAATTAGTATGATTCGGTTCTATTTAGCATGGATATCAGTTAAAAAAATGCTAACACAGAATGTGTGACATATCCTTTCAATGTGGAACTTTGAGGAACATGAATGATTAAGACCCCAAATGAGGAACATTCCTCATAACGAGGTACACTTGATATCTATTGGCTCCGCTGGTTTAGAACAGGCAGTCTGAGCTGTATTCCAAAAGCTTTAGAGTAGCACTGCAGAGAGAATATGAAACTCAGCTCCAACCCATTAGCCTATCATGAGTGGGGGTGGGGCTGGGTGTAGAGTATGCTTAAGTTTAACTGTCATTATGATAATGCCATACAACTACCTCAGGAGTGGGTATTGAAATTCTGCAACATGCAATATTAATGAACCTCATTACGTATTCCTTGCATAATCTGATGACTACAGAGTCCACTGCTTAAACACAGAGATCACTTGGAGCTGCACACCTCCACAGCTCCACCTGTTTCTCAGTTTTGGCACTGCATGCATCTAGCGTATCCACCGTCTAATGCCTGTAGTATCAAGTTCAACATACAGGTGGATTTGACAGTCCTCAAAGGAAACTGCCCTCATGCCTTTAAAGTGTATCTTATTATGAGGAACTTTCCTCATTTTTGGATCTTAAAACATTTATGTTCCTCGAAGTTTCACACTGAAAGGGTCTGTCACACATTCAGTGTTAGAAATGTTTTAACTGATACCCAAGGCAAACAGTACTGAATCATATTAATTCATCAAAATAACTTTCTATGAGTATAAAATAGCATATTTTAACCATGCTGTGAGCTTCCTAATTGAAGCTGCTACTTATCTGCCAGTAGGTGTTCCAGGTTTTTTCCATTTGTTCCATAGTATGAGAAGTGGTGTTCTTCATTTTGGAGATGGAAAGTTGACAGCTATGGTCCCATCTCAGGCATTTGTATTTCAGATCTGAAACTACAGACATTGTGTGTCAGTTAAGCTTTATGCCTGTAGTATACAGGCAGAGCACAGCTTACACTGGGAAGGCACATTCATACACTGCTCTAAGCCTGATTCATGTTTTGGAACTGGGCATTTGACACCAGGACTCCTAGTTAAACAACATGGCTTAAGGATTCATAGAAACCTTTTCTTAGAGTCAGCCATGGAGTTACTATATACTGAAGCATACCAGGCCAGTCTTACTCAATTTAGAATCGCCCATGTTTCTCTGAATATCTTTGCAAAAATAACTTAATACTGTTGAAAAATCCATTCTAGGATTGTTTTTTATATAAAAGTCCTTTACTTTAACAGTGTTCTTTACTACTGTAAAACAAATAGCACTTTGAGAAACAAAATTGAAGAACTGAGAGTTGTCTGAAAACAGGAATGAAAACCCATTTCTTAAAAAGGAGAAGTGGTTTTATATTATGACAGGGACTTTACAATGACCTGTGCAATGGGATCATTCCTGCAGCAAATCTGTCTGTTTGCGAACTCAGCGTATTGTAAAGGAAGGAAGGAATGCTCAGTTTTCTGAGTCTATGGAGAGAACAGTTTTCACTGACAACATGGAGACATAATGTTGTTTATTCAGGAGTGGTGATAGATAAAGAACTGGTGACCAGGAAAGACCCAATACATGGGCGGAGATCAGACTTGGGTACAAGCTGGAGAAGGAGAAAAACAGTGGAATAAAATGTAGACACATTTAAGAGATGACAGTAATGAAAAGCAAATAGCATAAATGCAGTCATTAACAGTGCATTGAAATAAGTAAATACGAGTAGATCTCACAGTGAATAAAGTAGGTAAGCAAGATATCAAACGCTTTCGCATATATTTCTAGTCACTATATTGTGCTTGATAAAAAAGTGTTTTGTAACACTAATTTCTTGCATAATATAACATATAGCCCATAAGGAGTCCATAACCCAGTAGACTAGGATAACAAATAGCCTCGATATTTATCTAGGACAGTGTTAGATGCAGGTCACCTAAAGAGATTGTGGAACTGCAGGCTAATTCTACATGTGTTTTCTAGCTTTATTTTAGCCATAGTTTTGCTCTAAAAGGGAACAAGGGTTTGAATCCATGTAGCAGTAAGCTTCGTTCTTGAGGTTCTGATTAGGTGACTAGCATTGAAGGTGATTTGTTTGCTGCCTTGGTTCAACCATTCAGCAAATATACCTACAAATAGAGCTGTGACAGCACTGCACACAGTCTGAGTAATGTTATAACATGCACCAGAGGTCTGAGAGCACTGCACACAGTCTGAGTGATGTTATAACATACACCAGAGGTCTGAGAGCACTGCACATAGTCTGAGTGGTGTTATAACATATACCAGAGGTCTGAGAACACTGCACACAGTCTGAGTGATGTTATAACATACACCAGAGGTCTGAGAGCACTGCACATAGTCTGAGTGATGTTATAACATATACCAGAGGTCTGAGAGCACTGCACACAGTCTGAGTGATGTTATAACATGCACAAGAGGTCTGAGAGCACTGCACATAGTCTGAGTGATGTTATAACATACACCAGAGGTCTGAGAGCACAGCACATAGTCTGAGTGATGTTATAACATACACCAGAGGACTGAGAGCACTGCACACAGTCTGAGTGATGTTATAACATACACCAGAGGTCTGACAGCAATGCACACAGTCTGAGTGATGTTATAGCATACAACAGAGGTCTGAGAGCACTGCACATAGTCTGAGTGATGTTATAACATACACCAGAAGTCAGACAGCACTACACACAGTCTGAGTGATGTTATAACATACACCAGAGCTCTGAGAGCACTGCACACAGTCCGAGTGATGTTATAACATACACCAGAGCTCTGAGAGCACTGCACACAGTCTGAGTGATATTATAACATACACTAGAGGTCTGAGAGCAGTGCACACAGTCTGAGTGATGTTATAACATACACCGGAGGTCTGCGAGCACTGCACACATTCTGAGTGATGTTATAACATACACCAGAGGTCTGAGAGCAATGCACACAGTCTGAGAGATGTTATAACATATACCAGAGGTCTGAGAGTACTGCACATAGTCTGAGTGATGTTATGACATATACCAGAGCTCTGACATTACTTGTTAAAACATGTACCCAAGCTCTGAGAGCACTTGTTATAACATATACCAGAGCTCTGAGAGCACTTGTTATAACATATTCCAGAGCTCTAATAGCACTGCACATAGTCTGAGTGAGGGAATCTACCTCAGATGATCGACAGACCATTTGATCGAAATTCATTTGGTCGACAGCTCATTTGGTCGAAAACCAGTATTCAAGGCACATAACAGGGATTTGCCACCCTCCCCAATGTTGTGCGACCCTGGAGTTGGTATATATAGTAAAGTGGTGTGTGGGGGGCACAGCCTCCCCTATTGGGGGGTGTGGGGGTGATGCCCCCCATGTATTCTCATTTAAAATGTGTAGTTTTTGTTGTATTTTCATGTGTTTAAATGGTAATAGGTGGGGGGCTTCACCCCACACATCCCCCAATTTTGGGGGGCTGTGCCCCCTCCCCCCTAACTATATATACAAACTCCAGGGTCGCACAACATTGGGGAGGGGAGAAATCCCTGTAACATGCCTTGCATACTGGTTTTCAACCAAATAAGCTGTCGACCAAATGAATGTAGATTAAATGGTCTGTCAATCTTCTGCGGTAGATCCGAGTGAGGCTATAACAGATACCACAGCTCTGATACCACTTGTTATAACATATACCAGAGCTCTGAGAGCACTGCACATAGTCTGAGTGAGGTTATAACATATACCAGAACTCTGAGATTACTTGTTAAAACATGTACCCAAGCTCTGAGAGCACTTGTTATAACATATACCAGAGCTCTGATAGCACTGCACATAGTCTGAGTGAGGGAATCTACCTCAGAAGATCGACAGACCATTTGATCGAAATTCATTTGGTTGACAGCTCATTTGGTCGAAAACCAGTATTCAAGGCACATAACAGGGATTTGCCCCCCTCCCCAATGTTGTGCAACCCTGGAGTTGGTATATATAGTTAGGGGGGTTGGGTGGGGGCACAGCCTCCCATACTGGGGGGTGTGGGGGCGATGCCCCCACCTATTTTCATTTAAAATGTGTAGTTTTTGTTGTATTTTCATGTTTTTAAAAGGTAATAGGTGGGGGGCTTTGCCCCCCACACCCCCCAATTTGGGGGGCTGTGCCCCCCACCCCCCGTAACTATATATACCAATTCCAGGGTCGCACAACATTGGGGAGGGGGGAAAATCCCTGTAATGTGCCTTGCATACTGGTTTTCAACCAAATAAGCTGTCGACCAAATGAATGTTGATCAAATGATCTGTCGATCTTCTGCAGGAAATCCGAGGGAGGCTATAACATATACCACAGCTCTGATAGCACTTGTTATAACATATACCAGAGCTCTGAGAGCACTTCTTATAATATATACCAGAGCTCTGACAGCACTTCTTATAACATACACCAGAGCTCTGAAACCACTGCACATAGTCTGAGTAAAGCTATAACATATACTGGAGTTCTGATAGCACTGCACATAGTCTGAGTGAGATTATAACATATATTAGAGCTCTGAGAACACTTGTTATAACATATAGCAGACCTCTGAGAACAGTGCACACAGTCTGAGTGAAGTTATAACATACACCAGATCTCTGAGAGCACTGCACATAGTCTGTGTGAGGTTATAAGATATACTGGAGCTCTGAGAGCACTTGTTATAACATATAATGGACCTCTGAGAGCAATGCACACAGTCTGAGTGAAGTTATAACATACACTAGAGGTCTGAGAGCATTGCACATAGTCTGAGTGATGTTATAACCTACTCCAGAGGTCTGAGAGCATTGCACATAGTCTGAGTGATGTTATAACATACACCAGAGGTCTGACAGCATTGCACACAGTCTGAGTGATGTTATAACATTTACCAGAGGTCTGAGAGCACTGCACATAGTCTGAGTGATGTTATAACATATACCAGAGGTCTGAAAGCACTGCACACAGTCTGAGTGATGTTATAACATACACCAGCGGTCTGTGAACACTGCACATAGTCTGAGTGATGTTTTAACATATAACAGAGGTTTGAGAGCACTGCACACAGTCTGAGTGATGTTATAACATACACCAAAGGTCTGAAAGCACTGCACACAGTCTGAGTGATGTTATAACATACACCAGAGGTCTGAGAGCACTGCACATAGTCTGAGTGATGTTATAACATACACCAGAGGTCTGAGGGCACATCACATAGTCTGAGTGATGTTATAACATGCACAAGAGGACTGAGAGCACTGCACACAGTCTGAGTGATGGTCTGAGAGCACTGCATATAGTCTGAGTGATGTTATAACATACACCAGATGTCTGAGAGCACTGCACACAGTCTGAGTGATGTTATAACATACACCAGAGATCTGAAAGCACTGCACACAGTCTGAGTGATGTTATAACATACACCAGAGGTCTGAGAGCACTGCACATAGTCTGAGTGATGTTATAACATACACCAGAGGTCTGACAGCACTGCACACAGTCTGAGTGATGTTATAACATACTCCAGAGGTCTGACAGCAATGCACACAGTCTGAGTGATGTTATAACATACACCAGCGGTCTGAGAGCACTGCACATAGTCTGAGTGATGTTATAAAATACACCAGAGCTCTGAGAGCACTGCACACAGTCCGAGTGATGTTATAACATACACCAGAGCTCTGAGAGCACTGCACACAGTCTGAGTGATGTTATAACATACATTAGAGGTCTGAGAGCAGTGCACATAGTCTGAGAGTTGTTATAACATACACCAGAGGTCTGCAAGCACTGCACACATTCTGAGTGATGTTATAACATACACCAGAGGTCTGACAGCAATGCACGCAGTCTGAGTGATGTTATAACATACACCAGAGGTCTGAAAGCACTGCACACAGTCTGAGTGATGTTATAACATACACCAGAGGTCTGAGAGCACTACACATAGTCTGAGTGATGTTATAACATACACCAGAGGTCTGACAGCACTGCACACAGTCTAAGTGATGTTATAACATACTCCAGAGGTCTGACAGCAATGCACACAGTCTGAGTGATGTTATAATATACACCAGAGGTCTGAGAGCACTGCACATAGTCTGAGTGATGTTATAACATACACCAGAGCTCTGAGAGTACCGCACACAGTCCGAGTGATGTTATAACATACACCAGAGGTCTGAGAGCTCTGTACATAGTCTGATTGAGATTATAACATATACCGGAGCTCTGAGAACATTTGTTATAACATATACGGGAGATCTGACAGCACTTGTTATAACATATATTGGAACTCTGAGAGCATTGCACATAATCTGATTGAGGTTATAAGATATACCGGAGCTCTGAGAGCACTTGTTATAACATATACCGGACCTCTTAGAGCAAAGTACACAGTCTGAGTGATGTTATAACATATACCAGAGCTCAGAGAGCATGGCACATAGTCTGATTGAGGTTATAAGATATATTGGAGCTCTGAGAGAACTTGTTATAACATATAACGGACCTCTGAGAGCAATGCACACAGTCTGAGTGAAGTTATAGCATATACCGGAGCTCTGAGAGCACTGCACATAGTCTGAGTGAGGTTATAAGATATATTGGAGTTCTGAGAGCACTTGTGATAACATATACCGGAGCTGTGGGAGCACTGCACATAGTATGAGTGAAGTTATGAGATATATTGGAGCTCTGAGAGCACTTGTTCTAACATATACTGGAGCTCTGAGAGCACTGCACATAGTCTGAGTGAGGGTATAAGATATACCGGAGCTGTGAGAGCACTTGTTATAACATATACCGGAACTCTGAGAGCACTGCACATAGTGTGAGTGAGGTTATAACATACACCAGAAGTCTGAGAGCAATGCACATAATCTAAGTGATGTTATAACATACACCAGAGTTCTGAGAGCACTGCACACAGTCTGGGTGATGTTATAACATACACCAGAGGTCTAACAGCAATGCACACAGTCTGAGTGATGTTATACCATACACCAGAGGTCTGAGAGCAGTGCACATAGTCTGAGTGATGTTATAACATACACCAGAAGTCTGACAGCAATGCACACAGTCTGAGTGATGCTATAACATACACTAGAGGTTGGAGAGCACTGCACATAGTCTGAGTGATGTTATAACATATACCAGAGGTCTGAGAGCATTGCACACAGTCTGAGTGATGTTATAACATACACCAGCGGTCTGAGAGCACTGCACATAGTCTGAGTGACGTTATAACATACACCAGAGGTCTGAGAGCACTGCACATAGTCTGAGTGATGTTATAACATATACAAGAGGTCAGAGAGCACTACACACAGTCTGAGTGATGTTATAACATACACCAGAGCTCTGAGAGCACTGCACATAGTCTGAGTGATGTTATAACATACACCAGAGGTCTGACAGCAATGCACACAGTCTGAGTGATGTTATAACATACACCAAAGGTCTGACAGCACTGCACACAGTCTGAGTGGTTATAACATATACCAGAGGTCTGAGAGCACTGCACACAGTCTGAGAGATTTTATAATATACACCAGAGATCTGAGAGCACAGCACATAGTCTGAGTGATGTTATAACATACACCAGAGGTCTGAGAGCACTGCACACAGTCTGAGTGATGTTATCACATACACCAGAGGTCTGAGAGCACTGCATATAGTCTGAGTGATTTTAAAACATACACCAGATGTCTGAGAGCACTGCACACAGTCTGAGTGATGTTATAACATACACCAGAGGTCTGTCAGCACTGCACACAGTCTGAGTGATGTTATAACATACACTAGAGGTCTGAGAGCACTGAACACAGTCTGAGTGATGTTATAACATACACCAGAGCTCTGAGAGCACTGCACACAGTCTGAGTGATGTTATAACATACACCAGAGGTCTGAGAGCAATGCACATAGTCTGCGTGGTGTTATAACATACACCAGAGGTCTGAGAGCACTGCACATAGTCTGAGTGATGTTATAAGAAACACCAGAGGTCTGAGAGTACTGCACACAGTCTTAGTGATGTTATAACATATACCAGAGCTCTGAGAGCACTGCACATAGTCTGAGTGATGTTATATCATACACCAGAGCTCTGAGATCACTGCACACAGTCTGAGTGATGTTATAACATTCACCGGAGGTCTGACAGCACTGCACACAGTCTGAGTGATGTTATAACATATACTGGAGCTCTGAGAGCACTGCACATAGTCTGAGTGAGGTTATAAGATATACCGGAGCTGTGAGAGCACTTGTTAAAACATATACCGGAACTCTGAGAGCACTGCACATAGTGTGAGTGAGGTTATAACATACACCAGAAGTCTGAGAACAATGCTCATAATCTAAGTGATGTTATAACATACACCAGAGTTCTGAGAGCACTGCACACGGTCTGGGTGATGTTATAACATACACCAGAGGTCCAACAGCAATGCACACAGTCTGAGTGATGTTATAACATACACCAGAGGTCTGAGAGCAGTGCACATAGTCTGAGTGATGTTATAACATACACCAGAGGTCTGAGAGCACTGCACATAGTCTGAGTGATGTTATAACATATACAAGAGGTCAGAGAGCACTACACACAGTCTGAGTGATGTTATAGCATACAACTGAGGTCTGAGAGCACTGCACACAGTCTGAGTGATGTTATAACATACACCAGAGCTCTGTGAGCACTGCACATAGTCTGAGTGATGTTATAACATACACCAGAGGTCTGACAGCAATGCACACAGTCTGAGTGATGTTATAACATACACCAAATGTCTGACAGCACTGCACACAGTCTGAGTGATGTTATAACATACACCAGAGGTCTGAGAGCACTGCACACAGTCTGAGTGATTTTATAACATACACCAGAGATCTGTGAGCACAGCACATAGTCTGAGTGATGTTATAACATCCACCAGAGGTCTGAGAGCACTGCATATAGTCTGAGTGATTTTAAAACATACACCAGATGTCTGAGAGCACTGCACACAGTCTGAGTGATGTTATAACATACACCAGAGGTCTGTCAGCACTGCACACAGTCTGAGTGATGTTATAACATACACCAGAGGTCTGAGAGCACGGCACATAGTCCGAGTGATGTTATAACATACACCAGAGCTCTGAGAGCACTGCACACAGTCTGAGTGATGTTATAACATACGCTAGAGGTCTGAGAGCACTGAACACAGTCTGAGTGATGTTATAACATACACCAGAGGTCTGAGAGCACTGCACACAGTCTGAGTGATGTTATAACATACACCAGAGGTCTGAGAGCAATGCACATAGTCTGAGTGATGTTATAACATACACCAGAGGTCTGCGAGCACTGCACATAGCCTGAGTGATGTTATAAGAAACACCAGAGGTCTGAGAGTACTGCACACAGTCTTAGTGATGTTATAACATATACCAGAGCTCTGAGAGCACTGCACATAGTCTGAATGATGTTATATCATACACCAGAGCTCTGAGAGCACTGCACACAGTCTGAGTGATGTTATAACATTCACCGGAGGTCTGACAGCTCTGCACACAGTCTGAGTGATGTTATAACATATACTGGAGCTCTGAGAGCACTGCACATAGTCTGCGTGATGTTATAACATATACCACAGCTCTGAGAGCACTTGTTATAACATATACCAGAGCTCTGAGACCACTGCACGTAGTCTGACTGAGTTTATAACATACACCAGAGGTCTGAGAGAACCACACATAGCCTAAGTAATGTTATAACATTTACCGGAGCTCTGACAGCACTCACATAGTCTGAGTGAGGTTATAACATACACTAGAGGTCTGAGAGCAATGCACATAGTCTGAGTGAGGTTATAACATACAGCAGATGTGTGAGAGCAATGTACATAGTTTGAGTGTGCTTATAACGTACAACAGAAGTGTGAGAGCAATGTACATCATCTGAGTGAGGTTATAACATACACCAGAAGTATAATAGAACCACACATAGCCTAAGTGATGTTATAACATATACACCAGCTCTGAGAGCAGTGCACATAGTCTGAGAGAGGCTATAACATATACCAGAGTTCTGAGAGCACTGCACATAGTCTGAGTGAGGTTATAACATATACAGATGCTCTGATAGCACTTGTTATAACATATACCAGAGCTCTGAGAGCACTTGTTATAACATACACCAGAGCTCTGAGAGCACTGCACATAGTAAGTGTGAGGTTATAACATACATTAGAGGTCTGAAAGCACTGCGCAGTCTGAGTGAGGTTATAACATACACCAGAGCTCTGAGATTACTTGTTAAAACATGTACCCAAGCTCGGAGAGCACTTGTTATAGCATATACCAGAGCTCTGAGAGCACTTGTTATAACATATACCAGAGCTCTAATAGCACTGCACATAGTCTGAGTGAGGCTATAACATATACCACAGCTCTGATAGCACTTGTTATAACATATACCGAAGCTCCGAGAGCACTTCTTATAACATTCACCAGTGCTCTGAAACGACAGCACATAGTTGGAGTAATGCTATAACAAATACTGGAGCTCTGATAGCACTGCACATAGTCTGAGTGAGGTTATAACATATATTAGAGCTCTGAGAACACTTGTTATAACATATAACGGACCTCTGAGAGCAAAGCACACAGTCTGACTGAAGTTATAACACATACCGGAGCTCTGAGAGCACTGCACATAGTCTGATTGAGATTATAACATATACCGGAGCTCTGAGAGCATTTGTTATAACATATACGGGAGATCTGACAGCACTTGTTATAACATATACTGGAACTCTGAGAGCACTGCACATAGTCTGATTGAGGTTATAAGATATACCGGAGCTCTGATAGCACTTGTTATAACATATAACGGACCTCTGAGAGCAATGTACGCAGTCTGAGTGATGTTATAACATATACCGGAGGTCTGAGAGCATGGCACATAGTCTGATTGAGGTTCTAAGATATATTGGAGCTCTGAGAGCACTTGTTATAACATATAACTGACCTCTGAGAGCAATGCACACAGTCTGAGTGAAGTTATAACATATACCGGAGCTCAGAGAGCACTGCACATAGTATGAGTGAGGTTATAAGATATAATGGAGCTTTGAGAGCACTTGTTATAACATATACTGGAGCTTTGAGAGCACTGCACATAGTCTGAGTGAGGTTATAAGATATACTGGAGCTGTGAGAGCACTCGTTATAACATATAACGGAGCTCTGAGAGCACTGCACATAGTCTGAGTGCAGTTATATGATATATTGGAGCTCTGAGAGCACTTGTTATAACATATAACGGACCTCTGAGAGCACTTGTTATAACATATACTGGAGCTCTGAGAGCACTTGTTACAACATATACTGGAGCTCTGAAAGCACATGTTATAACATATGCCAGAGCTCTGACAGCACGTTATAACATATACCGGAGCTCTGAGTGCACTGCACATAGTCTGAGTGAGGTTAGAATATATACCAGAGCTCTGCCAGCACTTTTTGTAACCGGCACTCTGAGAGCACTTGTTATAACATATACCAGAGCTCTGAGAGAACTGCACATAGTCTGAGTGAGGTTATAACATACACCAAAGGTCTGAAAGAAATGCACAGTCTGAGTGAGGTTATAATATACACTAGAGGTCTGAAAGAACCAGACTTAGCCTAGGTGATGTTATAACATATACCACAGCTCTGAGAGCAGTGTACATAATCTGAGAGGGGCTATAACATATACCAGAGCTCTGAGAGCACTGCACATAGTCTGAGTGAGGTTATAACATATACAGATGCTGTGACAGCACTTGTTATAACATATACCAGAGCTCTGAGAGCACTTGTTATAACATATACCGTAGATCTGAGAGCACTGCACATAGTCTGAGTGAGGTTATAACATGCACCAGAGCTCTGAGATTACTTGTTAAAACATGTACCCAAGCTCTGAGAGCACTTGTTATAACATATACCAGAGCTCTAATAGCACTGCACATAGTCTGAGTGAGGCTATAACATATACCACAGCTCTGATAGCACTTGTTATAACATATACCGGAGCTCTGAGAACACTTCTTATAATATATACCAGAACTCTGACAGCACTTCTTATAACATACACCAGAGCTATGAAACCACTGCACATAGTCGGAGTAATGCTATAACATATACTGGAGCTCTGATAGCACTGCACATAGTCTGAGTGAGGTTATAACATATATGAGAACTCTAAGAACACTTGTTATAACATATAACGGACCTCTGAGAGCAATGCACACAGTCTGACTGAAGTTATAACACATACTGCAGCTCGTGAGCACTGCACATAGTCTGATTGAGATTATAACATATACCGGAGCTCTGAGAACACTTGTTATAACATATATGGGAGATCTGACAGCACTTGTTATAACATATATTGGAACTCTGAGAGCACTGCACATAGTCTGATTGAGGTTATAAGATATACCGGAGCTCTGAGAGCACTTGTTATAACATATAACGGACCTCTGAGAGCAATATACACAGTCTGAGTGATGTTATAACATATACCAGAGCTCTGAGAGCATGGCACATAGTCTGACTGAGGTTATAAGATATATTGGAGCTCTGAGAGCACTTGTTATAACATATAACGGATCTCTGAGAGCAAAGCACACAGTCTGAGTGAAGTTATAACATATACCGGAGCTCTGAGAGCACTGCACATAGTCTGAGTGAGGTTATAAGATATACTGGAGCTCTGAGAGCACTTGTTATAACATATAACGGACCTCTGAGAGCAATGCACACAGTCTGAGTGAAGTTATAACATATACTTGAGCTCTGAGAGCACTGCACATAGTCTGAGTGAGGTTATAAGATATATGGGAGCTCTGAGAGCACTTGTTATAACATATACCGGAGCTCTGAGAGCACTGCACATAGTATGAGTGAAGTTATGAGATATATTGGAGCTCTGAGAGCACTTGTTCTAACATATACTGGAGCTCTGAGAGCACTGCACATAGTCTGAGTGAGGTTATAAGATATACTGGAGCTGTGAGAGCACTTGTTATAACATATACCGGAGCTCTGAGAGCACTGCACATAATCTGAGTGTGGTTATAAGATATATTGGAGCTCTGAGAGCACTTGTTATAACATATAACGGACCTCTGAGAGGACTTGTTATAACACATACTGGAGCTCTGAGAGCACTGCACATAGTCTGATTGAGATTATAACATATACCGTAGCTCTGAGAACACTTGTTATAACATATACAGGAAATCTGACAACACTTGTTATAACATATATTGGAACTCTAAGAGCACTGCACATAGTCTGATTGAGGTTATAAGATATACCAGAGCTCTGAGAGCACTTGTTATAACATATAACGGACCTCTGAGAGCACTGCACATAGTCTGAGTGAGGTTATAAGATATATTGGAGCTCTGAGAGCACTTGTTATAACATATAAAGGACCTCTGAGAGGAATGCACACAGTCTGAGTGAAGTTATAACATATACCGGAGCTCTGAGAGCACTGAGCATAGTCTGAGTGAGGTTATAAGATATAATGGAGCTCTGAGAGCACTTGTTATAACATATACCGGAGCTCCGAGAGCACTGCACATAGTATGAGTGAAGTTATGAGATATATTGCAGCTCTGAGAGCACTTGTTCTAACATATATTGGAGCTCTGAGAGCACTGCATATAGTCTGAGTGAGGTTATAAGATATACCGGAGCTGTGAGAGCACTTGTTATAACATATACCGGAGCTCTGAGAGCACTGCACATAATCTGAGTGTGGTTATAAGATATATTGGAGCTCTGAGAGCACTTGTTATAACATATAACAGAACTCTGAGAGGACTTGTTATAACATATACTGGAGCTCTGAGAGCACTTGTTATAACATATACTGGAGCTCTGAGAACACTTGTTATAACATACACCAGAGCTCTGACAGCACTTGTTATAACATATACCGGAGCTCAGAGAGTACTTCACATAGTCTGAGTGAGGTTAGAATATATACCACAGCTCTGACAGCAATTGTTGTAACATATACTGGCACTCTGAGAGAACTTGTTATAACATATACCAGATCTCTAAGAGAACTGCACATAGTCTGAGTGAGGTTATAACATACACCAGAGGTATGAAAGAAATGCACAGTCTGACTGAGGTTATAATATACACTAGAGGTCTGAAAGAACCACACTTAGCCTAAGTGATGTTATAACATATACCACAGCTCTGAGAGCAGGGCACATAATCTGAGAGGGGCTATAACATATACCAGAGCTCTGAGAGCACTGCACATAGTCTGAGTGACGTTGTAACATATATAAGAACTCTGAGATTACTTGTTAAAACATGTACCCAAGCTCTGAGAGCACATGTTATAACATATACCAGAGCTCTAATAGCACTGCACATAGTCTGAGTGAGGGAATCTACCTCAGAAGATCGACAGACCATTTGATCGAAATTCATTTGTTCGACAGCTCATTTGGTCGAAAACCAGTATTCAAGGCACATAACAGGGATTTGCCCCCCTCCCCAATGTTGTGCAACCCTGGAGTTGGTATATCTAGTTGGGGGGGGGTGTGGGGGCACAGCCTCCCATATTGGGGGGTTTGGGGGCGATGACCCCCACCTATTTTCATTTAAAATGTGTAGTTTTTGTTGTATTTTCATGTTTTTAAATGGTAATAGGTGGGGGGCTTTGCCCCCCACATCCCCCAATTTCAGGGGCTGTGACCCCCACCCCCCGTAACTATATATACCAATTCCATGGTCACACAACATTGGGGAGGGTGGGAAAATTGTGCCTTGCATACTGGTTTTCAACCAAATAAGCTGTCAACCAAATGAATGTTGATCAAATGATCTGTCGATCTTCTGCGGTAAATCCGAGGGAGGCTATTAACATATACCACAGCTCTGATAGCACTTGTTATAACATATACCAGAGCTCTGAGAGCACTTCTTATAATATATACCAGAGCTCTGACAGCACTTCTTATAACATACACCAGAGCTCTGAAACCACTGCACACAGTCTGAGTAATGCTATAACATATACTGGAGCTCTGATAGCACTGCACATAGTCTGAGTGAGATTATAACATATATTAGAGCTCTGAGAACACTTGTTATAACATATAACAGACCTCTGAGAGCAATGCACACAGTCTGACTGACGTTATACCACTTATCAGAGCTGTGAGAGCACGGCACATAGTCTGATTGAGGTTATAAGATATGTTGGAGCTCTGAGAGCACTTGTTATAACATAAAACGGACCTGTGAGAGCAATGCACACAGTTTGATTGAAGTTATAACATATACCAGAGCTCTGAGAGCATGGCACATAGTCTGTGTGAGGTTATAAGATATACTGGAGCTCTGAGAGCACTTGTTATAACATATAACGGACCTCTTAGAGCAATGCACACATTCTGAGTTAAGTTATAACATATATCAGAGATCTGAGAGCACTGGACATAGTCTGAGTGAGGTTATAGGATATATTGGAGCTCTGAGAGCACTTGTTATAACATATACCGGAGCTCTGAGAGCACTGCACATAGTCTGAGTGAGGATACAGGATATATTGGAGCTCTGAGAGCACTTGTTATAACATATACCGGAGCTCTGGGAGCACTGCACATAGTCTGAGTGAGGTTATAAGATATATTGGAACTCCGAGAGCATTTCTTATAACATATACCGGAGCTCTGAGAGCACTGCACATAGTCTGAGTGAGGTTATAAGATATATTGGAGCTCCGAGAGCACTTGTTATAACATATAACAGTCCTCAGAGAGCACCTGTTATAACATATACTGGAGCTCTGAGAGCACTTGTTATAACATATACTGGAGCTCTGAGAGCACTTGTTATAACATATATACTGGAGCTCTGAGAGCACTTGTTATAACATATACTGGAGCTCTGAGAGCACTTCTTATAACATATATACTGGAGCTCTGAGAGCATTTGTTATAACATAGACTTGAGCTCTAAGAGCACTTGTTACAACATATACTGGAGCTCTGATAGCACTGCACATAGTCAGAGTGAGGTTAGAAGATATATTGGAGCTCTGAGACCACTTTTTATAACATATAACGGACCTCTGAGAGCACTTGTTATAACATATACCGGAGCTCGGGAGTACTTGTTATAACATATACTGGAGCTCTGAGAGCACTTATTATAACATATACTGGAGCTTTGAGAGCACTTGTTATAACATATACTTGAGCTCTGAGAGCACTTGTTATAACTCCCTCACCTCCTTCAATGGTATCAACTGTCACTCACCCACAAACTAGTAAACCATCCACTAAATGGCCCATCTCTCCAGAATCTACTCCAACCCTATCACACCATCGGACCACTAAGATCCAGCAACAAAAATCACTTGCAGATCACTAAAGCCAAACTATGGAACCCACCCACAATTACCTCCATACCATTATGCACCCACTTCACAACTTTACTAAAAGTGCACCTAAAAACATGCTGGCTATGCCCTTGCAACTTCCACTCTAATATCACACACCCCATCCGACCACTACCTTTCTTTCCACTCCACTAACTACCTTGATTATAGCAAGCTCAGATGCTCATAAGCCTAGTACTTATTATACAGCAGGAACTTCTTATTGTAACATTTGTTAATGCCTGTTATGTACTTCACAGATAAAGATTATACTTGTCTACTGATGTACTATGTTCTTCATCTGTAAATATGTTGTAAGTAATTGCTATGTAAATTGTTAATCGCTATGTAATCCAATGTAACTACTGTCTGTTTATTTTAACTGTGGAGCTTTTCTCCTCGGGCCTCCGCTGAAAATGGATCTATGTCCAGTCGGACACTCCCGGTCAACAAATATAAATAAATAAATAAATAAATACATATACTGGAGCTCTGATAGCACTGCATATAGTCTGAGTGAGGTTATAACATATATTGGAGCTGTGAGACCACTTGTTATAACATATACTGGAGCTCAGAGAGCACTTGTTATAACATATACCGGTGCTCGGAGAGCACTTGTTATAACATATACTGGAGCTCTGACAGCACTTGTTATAACATATACTGAAGCTCAGAGAGCACTGCATATAGCCTGATTTTGGTTATAAGATATACCGAAGCTCTGAGAGCACTTGTTATAACATATAACGGACCTCTGAGAGCAATACACACAGTCTGAGTTGTGTTATATAACGGAGCTCTGAGAGCACAGCAAATAGTCTGACTGAGGTTATAAGATATATTGGAGCTCTTAGAGCACTTGTTATAACATATAATGGACCTCTGAGAGTAATGCACAGTCTGAGTGTACTTATAACTAAATATATATGTCTAGCATCCCTCTACATCCCCCCAGGGGATAATATTTCCACACTTGAAAATATCCTCTCGTGGCTCTCCAACAACATCAGCAATGAAACCATAATCTTAGGAGATGTAAATATTAACTGGGCCTCCATCCAGTCTCCAACCAACCCTCTTAACATCAACCTATATAACTTTTCCCAGCTAATCAACACTATAACACGTCCGTCAAAAAATCCCTCTTGTGGCACCATTCTAGATTGGATTCTAGTGTCACATCCCCACTATTTTTCAGACAGTGGTACTCTTCCCAACCCTCTAAGCGATCATATGCCCATTTTCACTCACCGACTCCCCTGTATCTCATACCACACCCACGACTACATTACCACCCACAACCACAAAAACTTTAACCCATCAACCTTCTTAAATTCCCTAAAAGCAATTAACTGGAACAATCTAAGGACACTACCCTTAGAAGATGCAGTTGCTCACTTCAACTCTACATTCTTAGAAATACTAGACTCCCAAGCCCCTTTGAGGATAAAAAGAATAAAAACAAATTCTGCCCCCTGGCTAACCAAAACCACACTATCAACCATGCACCTTAGAGACAAAGCCTGGGGACTCTGTCTGAGAAACAAGACCCCAGAACACCACATTGCGTGCAAAACCCTTCGAAATAAAGTAAAAAAGCTTATTATCTCTGATAGACAACAATACTTCTTTACACTCCAAAACAATAATAAAACTAATCCTCAAAGATTCTGGAAGGGAATCTCTACCCTCCTTAACCCTAGCAAACCACACACCCCAACCCCAGACCCAAATACCCCAGACTTAGATTTAGCCACTCAGTTCAACTCCTTTTTCAATGATTCTATTAGCAAACTTACTTCCTCTTTCCTGAGCTCCACCTCACTATCTAATACACCCCCACCCTCTCCTGCAAACAATCCACCCCTCATTACCACTCCTTCCTCATTCCCATCTACTCACTGTCTATCTTCCACCTCTTCCGCTACTCCAACCTCCACATCACCCTTATCATCCTCAAACTCTCTCTCTCCCCACTCCACTCCTTTCTCATTAAAACCTATACCCACTTCTACTATAAAGAAACTCCTTCAGAAACTGAAGCCATGTACTAACGCACCTGATAACATTCCCTCTTACTTCCTAAGTATAGCTGCTGAAGCAATTGCCTATCCCATAAGCATTCTAATCAACCGCTCTATCCATGAATGCACAGTACCCCAACTCTGGAAGCAAGCCTTTATCATTCCTCTGCATAAAGGAGGCAACAACTGTAACGTCAACAACTTCCGACCTATTGCTATCCTGTCCCCATTTCTAAACTTCTGGAAAAGTATGTCCAACTTCAACTCTTACCACATCTCTTAGATAATAACCTTCTAACCCCTACACAACATGGTTTCAGGCCAAATCATAGCACTATGACAGCCCTCCTGTCCTATCTTGAGACTGTTAATAGAGCATGTGACTCTGGCCAAATTGTCTCTACCTTACTACTTGACCTCTCCAAGGCCTTCGACACTATCTCACACAGCCTGCTCTTAACTAAACTTTCAAAACTTAACCTTTCTCCCTCCTCCATAAATTGGTTCTCCAGTTATTTATCAAATAGATACCAAGCTGTAATATGGAAAAAGGCCACTTCCTCTTTCCTTAGTACCCCCACTGGAGTTCCCCAAGGATCCATTCTTGGTCCCCTTCTTTTTAATATATTTATAAATGATTTCCACAAATCCATTCCATTCGCAAACATCATCCAATATGCAGATGATTCTACCATTATCTGCTCTGCCACATCTTCCTCTATGCTCCAAAAGCTTACTCAAGAAGCTTTTTCAATTACTGAACATTGGATGAAAATAAATCACCTAGCACTCAATGCCTCCAAAACAAAACTAATGGTATTTACCCCTTGTAAAACTACTCCTTTCGATATAAACACATTCTCGATTACTAGCCAAAATAACTCACCCCTGGAACTGGTGTCTGAAACCAAGTTACTTGGTGTTCAAATTGACAACCAGCTTAATTTCAATTCCCATCTACAACTAAATATTAAAAAAAACCATCAAAAACTAGGCATGCTCTACCGTCAGAATCAGTACCTTACAAGCTCCTCCAAAATCACTCTCGCTTCCTCCTTTCTTATCCCCTCCCTTCTCTACGGGGCACCATTGTTGACTAATCTTCAGACCTCTCTAAAAAACAGCTTTCCTCTTGCTATAACAAAATCGCTAAATTCGCTAACAGCCACAGGTCCTCTACCCACCACTGTTCCTCTCTCCAAAAACTAAATTGGCTTGAACTACCTAACCATCTCATCTATACACAGCTAACTTTAGCCCACAAGTTCATTCTCAACCCCTCTCTTTGTCCCTCCCTGTCTTTTGCCTTTAAAATGCACCTACCCAATAGAGTCTTAAGGTCTAACAATCAAAACCTACTAGAAGTTCATAAACCATCTCATCCCCCAGGCAAAAACTTACTATCCTTTACCCTAGCCCATCTCTAGAACTCACTCCCACCATCCATTCGCACCACCTCCAACCATTACATGTTCAAAAAATCTCTTCATATACATCTAAAGTCCCAATGGGAATGTTCTTGCTCCCACCCCTCATAAATATATGATATTTTATCCTCGTTTCAGGCTCATGTCACTTAACTGTACCTTACAAAGCTTATGTTCCTTACAAAATAACTTCTCTGTATGTGTAAAAGAATGTCACTTTCTCAGCATATTCACTTCACATTATCTCTCACTAGATTGTATTGTTTGAATGCTTCCTGAATTTTGAGCTCAAATGTTGTATCTTGTTCTTTTGTATAATTATTATTAGCAATCTTTTGTATGTACCTAGTTTGTCTGTTTTGGAGCTTTTCTCCCCAGGACTCCATTGAAAACGGGTTCTTTTTGGCCCAATGGACTATCCTGGTAAACCAACTGCAAATAAATAAATAAAAATAAATAAATACATAACATATACCGGAGCTCTGAGAGCACTTGTTATAACATATACTGGAGCTCTGAGAACACTTGTTATAACATATACCAGAGCTCTGACAGCACTTCTTATAACATATACCGGAGCTCTGAGAGCACTGCACATAGTCTGAGTGAGGTTAGAATATATACCACAGCTCTGACAGCAATTGTTGTAACATATACCGGCACTCTGAGAGCACTTTTTATAACATATACCAGAGCTCTGAGAGAACTACACATAGTCTGAGTGAGGTTATAACATACACCAGAGGTAGGAAAGAAATACACAGTCTGAGTGAGGTTATAATATACACTAGAGGTCTGAAAGAACCACACTTAGCCTAAGTGATGTTATAACATATACCACAGCTCTGAGAGCAGTGCACATAATCTGAGAGGGGCTATAACATATACCAGAGCTCTGAGAGCACTGCACATAGTCTGACTGAGAGTATAACATATACCAGAACTCTGAGATTACTTGTTAAAACATGTACCCAAGCTCTGAGAGCACTTGTTATAACATATACAAGAGCTCTAATAGCACTGCACATAGTCTGAGTGAGGGAATCTACCTCAGAAGATCGACAGACCATTTGATCGAAATTCATTTGGTCGACAGCTCATTTGGTCAAAAACCAGTATTAAAGGCACATAACAGGGATTTGCCCCCCTCCCCAATGTTGTACAACCCTGGAGTTGGTATATATATAGTTGGGGGGGCACAGCCTCCCATATTGGGGGGGTGGGGGCGATGCCCCCCACCTATTTTCATTTATAATGTGTAGTTTTTGTTGTATTTTCATGTTTTTGAATGGTAATAGGTGGGGGGCTTTGCCCCCCACCCCCCGTAACTATATATACCAATTCCAGGGTCACACAACATTGGGGAGGGGGGAAAAATCCCTGTAATGTGCCTTGCATACTGGTTTTCAACCAAATAAGCTGTCGACCAAATGAATGTTGATCAAATGATCTGTCGATCTTCTGTGGTAAATCCGAGGGAGGCTATAACATATACCACAGCTCTGTTAGCACTTGTTATAACATATACCAGAGCTCTGACAGCACTTCTTATAACATACACCAGAGCTCTGAAACCACTGCACATAGTCTGAGTAATGCTATAACATATACTGGAGCTCTGATAGCACTGCACATAGTCTGAGTGAGATTATAACATATATTAGAGCTCTGAGAACACTTGTTATAACATATAACAGACCTCTGAGAGCAATGCACACAGTCTGACTGAAGTTATACCACTTATCAGAGCTGTGAGAGCACGGCACATAGTCTGATTGAGGTTATAAGATATGTTGGAGCTCTGAGAGCACTTGTTATAACATATAACGGACCTGTGAGAGCAATGCACGCAGTCTGAGTGAAGTTATAACATATACTGGAGCTCTGAGAGCACTGCACATAGTCTGTGTGAGGTTATAAGATATATTGGAGCTCGAGAGCACTTGTTCTAACATATAATGGACCTCTGAGAGCAATGCACACAGTCTGAGTGAAGTTATAACAGATATCAGAGATCTGAGAGCACTGGACATAGTCTGAGTGAGGTTACAGGATATATTGGAGCTCTGAGAGCACTTGTTATAACATATACTGGAGCTCTGGGAGCACTGCACATAGTCTGAGTGAGGTTATAAGATATATTCGAGCTCTGAGAGCACTTGTTATAACATATAACATTCCTCAGAGAGCACCTGTTATAACATATACTGTAGCTCTGAGAGCACTTGTTATAACATATACTGGAGCTCTAAGAGCACTTGTTACAACATATACTGGAGTTCTGATAGCACTGCACATAGAGTGAGGTTAGAAGATATATTGGAGCTCTGAGACCACTTTTTATAACATATAACGGACCTCTGAGAGCACTTGTTATAACATATACCGGAGCTCGGAGAGTACTTGTTATAACATATACTGGAGCTTTGAGAGCACTTGTTATAACATATACTGGAGCTTTGAGAGCACTTGTTATAACATATACTTGAGCTCTGAGAGCACTTGTTATAACATATACTTGAGCTCTGAGAGCACTTGTTATAACTCCCTCACCTCCTTCAATGGTATCAACTGTCACTCACCCACAAACTAGTAAACCATCCACTAAATGTCCCATCTCTCCAGAATCTACTCTAACCCTATCCCACCATCGGACCACTAAGATCCAGCAACAAAAATCACTTGCAGATCACTAAAGCCAATAACTCTGCTGGTGAAGCACTATTCTCTTGCACCATAGCCAAATTATGGAACTCCCTCCCACCCACAATTACCTCCATACCATTATGCACCCACTTCACAACTTTACTAAAAGCGCACCTAAAAACATGCTGGCTATGCCCTTGCAACTCTCACTCTAATATCACCCATCCCATCCAACCACTACCTTTCTTTCCACTCCACTAACTACCTTGATTATAGCAAGCTCAGATGCTCATAAGCCTAGTACTTATTATACAGCAGGAACTTCTTATTGTAACATTTGTTAATATCTGTTATGTACTTCACAGATAAAGATTCTACTTGTCTACTGATGTACTATGTTCTTCATCTGTAAATATGTTGCAAGTAATTGCTATGTAAATTGTTAATCGCTATGTAATCCAATGTAACTACTGTCTGTTTATTTTAACTGTGGAGCTTTTCTCCTCGGGCCTCCGCTGAAAATGGACCTATGTCCAGTCGGACACTCCCAGTCAACAAATATAAATAAATAAATAAATAAATACATATACTGGAGCTCTGATAGCACTGCATATAGTCTGAGTGAGGTTATAACATATATTGGAGCTGTGAGACCACTTGTTATAACATATACTGGAGCTCAGAGAGCACTTGTTATAACATATACCGGAGCTCTGAGAGCACTTGTTATAACATATACTGGAGCTCCGACAGCACTTGTTACAACATATACTGAAGCTCAGAGAGCACTGCACATAGCCTGATTTTGGTTATAAGATATACCGGAGCTCTGAGAGCACTTGTTATAACATATAACGGACCTCTGAGAGCAATACACACAGTCTGAGTTATGTTATAACATATA
The DNA here is from genome assembly GCF_019279795.1 of Protopterus annectens. NCBI lineage: Eukaryota > Metazoa > Chordata > Ceratodontiformes > Protopteridae > Protopterus > Protopterus annectens. The sequence goes on along the minus strand of NC_056750.1, from coordinate 56,843,686 downwards.
ACGGAGCTCTGAGAGCACAGCAAATAGTCTGACTGAGGTTATAAGATATATTGGAGCTCTAAAAGCACTTGTTATAACATATATCAGAGCTCTGAGAGAACTGCACATAGTCTGAGTGAGGTTATTAGATATATTGGAACTCTAAGAGCACTTCTTATAACATATACTGGAGCTCTGAGCGCACTTGTTATAACATATACCGGAGCTCGGAGAGCACTTGTTTTAACATATACTGGAGCTCCGACAGCACTTGTTATAACATATACTGAAGCTCAGAGAGCACTGCACATAGCCTGATTTTGGTTATAAGATATACCGGAGCTCTGAGAGCACTTGTTATAACATATAACAGACCTCTGAGAGCAATACACACAGTTTGAGTTATGTTATAACATATAATGGAGCTCTGAGAGCACAGAAAATAGTCTGACTGAGGTTATAAGATATGTTGGAGCTCTTAAAGCACTTGTTATAACATATAATGGACCTCTGAGAGCAATGCACAGTCTGAGTGTACTTATAACATATACCGGAGCTCTGAGAGCACTGCACATAGTCTGATTGAGATTATAAGATATACTGGAGCTCTAAAAGCACTTGTTATAACATATATCGGAGATCTGAGAGAACTGCACATAGTCTGAGTGAGGTTATAAGATATATTGGAACTCTAAGAGCACTTCTTATAACATATACTGGAGCTCTGAGCGCACTTGTTATAACGTATACTGGAGCTCTGAAAGCACTTGTTATAACATATATTGGAGCTCTTAGACCACTTGTTATAACATATACTGGAGCTCTGAGAGCACTTGGTATAACTTATACCGGAGCTCGGAGAGCAGTTGTTATAACATATACTGGAGCACTGAGAACACTTGTTATAACATATACCGGAGCTCCGAGAGCACTGCACATAGTCTGAGTGAGGTTATAAGATATATTGGAGCTCTGTGAGCACTTGTTATAAAATATACCAAAGCTCTGAGAACACTGCACATAGTCTGAGTGAGGTTATAAGATATACTGGAGCTCTGAGAGCACTTGTTATAACATATAACGTACCTCTGAGAGCACTGCACATAGTCTGAGTGATGTTATAACATATATTGGAGCTCTGAGACCACTTGTTATAACATATACTGGAGCTCTGAGAGCACTTGTTATAACATATACCGGAGCTCGGAGAGCAGTTGTTATAACATATACTGGAGCACTCAGAACACTTGTTATAACATATACTGGAGCTTCGAGAGCACTGCACATAGTCTGAGTGAGGTTATAAGATATATTGGAGCTCTGTGAGCACTTGTTATAAAATATACCAAAGCTCTGAGAACACTGCACATAGTCTGAGTGAGGTTATAAGATATACTGGAGCTCTGAGAGCACTTGTTATAACATATAACGTACCTCTGAGAGCACTGCACATAGTCTGAGTGATGTTATAACATATATTGGAGCTCTGAGACCACTTGTTATAACATATACTGGAGCTCTGAGAGCACTTGTTATAACATATAATGTACCTCTGAGAGCACTGCACATAGTCTGAGTGATGTTATAACATATACCAGTGCTCTGAGAGCACTGCACATAGTCTCATTGAGGTTGTAAGATTTATTGGAGCACTTGTTATAACATATACTGGAGCTCTGAGAGCACTTGTTATAACATATACTGGAGCTCTGAGAGCACTTGTTATAACATATACTGGAGCTCTGAGAGCACTGCACATAGTCTGAGTGAGGTTATAACATATACCGAAGCTCTGAGAGCACTGCACATTGTCTGAGTGATGTTATAACATATACTGGAGCTCTGAGCGCACTTGTTATAAGATATACTGGAGCTCTGAGAGCACTTGTTATAACATATACCAGAGCTCTTAGAGCACTGCACATAGTCTGAGAGTGAGGTTATAACATATACAGACGCTCTGACAGCACTTGTTATAACATATACCGGAGCTCTGAGAGCACTGCACATAGTCTGAGTGATGTTATAACATATACCGGAGCTCTGAGAGCACTTGTTACAACATATACCGGACCTCTGAGAGCAATGCACACAGTCTGAGTGAAGTTATAACATATACCGGAGCTCTGAGAACACTGCACATAGTCAGAGTGAGGTTATAAGATATATTGGAGCTTTGAGAGCACTTGTATAACATATACCAGAGCTCTGAGAGCACTGCTCATAGTCTCAGTGAGGTTATAAGATATACCAGAGCTCTGGGAGCACTTGGTATAACATATACCGGAGCTCTGAGAGCAGTGCACATAGTCTGATTGAGCTTATAAGATATATTGGAGCTCTGAGAGCACTTGCTATAACATATACCGGAGCTCTGAGAGCACTTGTTATAACATATACTGGAGCTCTGAGAGCACTTGTTATAACATATACTGGAGCTCTGAGAGCACTTGTTATAACATATATCTAATGGACATAAGGAAGAAGGATGGTATAATGGCTAAGGCATTAACGTCTCAGATGAGTACTGGATTGCTACTCAAGTGTGAATTGCTTTTGCTAGTTTATTGCTTTTGCAACATTAGTATTATTGCCTTCAAGATGAACATGTATGGACTATGGTTCAGACATTATTTTACTGTGCAGAAATGCACACTGGTTTTCTGTGTTTGTATTGACTTAAATGCTACTGATTGTTGGATTTTGGGGACTGCTTATATTACTGTGTTCTTGACAAAACTCACAAACATGACTGTTTCAAAAATTTGCTTTACTGCAATCATTAGGTTGTAATAGGCTTTGAAAGGAGAAAGACATCTTAGGTCATAGATAGGTACTAGGCTAACTGTCCTTGTGGATCATTTCATGTTTAGCCAATTTCCTGTTGTGACGATCAAACCCTGCTCTTCTTTTTTGTGAGGTAAACACCTTAACTATTATGCCAATTTCCGCTCCAACCATTAAGCTACTTCCCCTGTCATGGTCCTCTGGCTCTGTTGCATACACTAATGCCAAGTAAGAAAACTTCAACTTGTAGACATAGCCCTTACACTGAAATTTAAAGAAGGGGCTCTTTGTCTTGTGAGATACTGTCTCTTCAACATGCATTTCCCTTTTTGCAAACAAAAAAAAAATAAAATTAATTTACTCAGTTGTACCAATAAAGCACATAATTAATGGGAAAATTGAATAAAATAAGAAAGAATTTCCATAGTGCTCTATTAATGATTTCATTTCTATTCATTAGAATGTCTTAGTAGTAAAACTCGACAAAATAATGATATTTTAAGCTGTAAAGTGCCTTTGCACCCTCTGAACATTCTTTAAAGTCAAATTAATCCCAGATGAGCTCTCATATAGACTCGCACCAGAGAATGCATACTGCATGCCTTCACAGTTTAATCCATTTTTCACAGTAAGAAAATCTAGATGACATCTGTTTCCTCACACACCAGGGACTTTAAGAGGACTATTTGTGAAAAGGGAAACTGCAAAGACTTAAAGTAATGAATGCAGTGAGAAACAAAGAGATACAGCATGATATGAAGGCAGATTTGCAGAAAGCAAAATTCCTGTACCAGGTGGCAGAAGGGAGAAGTCCATGCTGTAAGATGTTATTACCATACCCAGAGGGTATACAAAATAAACATCCTTTTCTGTGCATTGCATAAAATGTTCACAATACTAACAGCAAATATAAAGGCTTTTTTTTAACTGATGACAGCATCATGCTATAGTTTTGATGAAGTCCTTATAATCCATACTTAGAATAAAATTTGCTTTCTAGTTCTAGGAAATTAATCTTTTTCCCCCAGAGTGCACTTTTTGAGAGATCTCTCCACCCTATATCACAGATTAGGCCAACTCAGTGTTTGTTCCTCTCTGGTAGTGAGTATGTAAAACTGATTTCACACAATCACATTAACAAATCTGAATATAATCAACTTCATTAGTGTGATTTGGTTTTCTAAACTAAAGACTTCACCTGTAATTTTAAACCTTCCATTTCTTAAACAGGTTGCATTATTCTGTTTTATGTATCAGTTTAGAGCAAATGATTCAAAAATCCTGATTTGATTATGGTGTGTTGATGTTTTCATAATTTATGGTGGGGCTGGTACTCTGAATTTCTGGAATCCTCATTTCTGAAATTCTGTTCCAGATAGGTTGATTTTTTTTAACCTTTGCATTGAACCAGACCACATGTGCTTACCTATTAACCTCTTGTCATTGCACAGAGTATGTTTTTTGTCTGTCTGGCTTGCACAATGCAAGTGTATTTCTGCTAACCAACAGTGAACAATGCCATTTCCTGACATCATCCCCAGTACTGCACAGCTATGAATGCACTTCTCTGTGTTAGTACAGAGTAGTGCTTCTTTCTGCTGGTCATTTTCCAGGAAGGAACATAAGACTGTCAAGTACTTTTAATTTCTGCTTCCCATACATAACCTAACATTCTCGATGCATTTCTTTATCTAGATCACCCATATTTTCAGTAGTTACCCAATTATTGTTTAGTGCTTCAGCAGTGCTATTCAAAAAACTACCTCTTTCACGAAAGCAAGAAAGGGGTCTATAACACCACATCAAATGGTGATAAGTTTGAATGCCCTTTGTTCAAACCTCAGAACAGCGATTTTTTTCCCAGGGAAAAAAATCACTGCTCCGTGAAAAAAAAAAAAAACCTCACAACTTTAAAACAAACTGAAGTGGGGGGCTGTGTCCCCCACACTCCCTCTACTTAAATATACCAACTCTGAGATTGCACTACAGTGGAGGAAATAGCAAAGCCCCGAAGATAGCTCACCGATTTTTTTCCCTGGGAAAAAAATCGATGTTCTGTAACTTCACGATTTAGGGCTTTCGGACTTTTCGGTTCAAACAAAGGGCATTCGAACTTATCACCATTTGATGTGGTGATGCAGACCCGTAAAAAAGTAGGACAGTTCTTCCTCAATAAATATGCTATATGATTTGTATCTCCATTATGTGCAGAAGGATCTTTTCCTAAGACTATAACGATAAGCATAGATTGTTTTTAAGCATGCAGTCTAGCAGACAATTATGGAGCTTAGTGCAAATTCTCACACAACTGTTTTTTTAAGTGAATTGTTCAAGGTCACACTGCAGGCAAAGGAAGGTTGTGGGAATTACACACTACACCTCAAGTAGCAGCTTGTTAACAGGTCACAGCCTTAATCCTTCATGTCACCTGCAGACACATGCATGCATTATAGACAACACAGTACTATGGTTAACATTTGGAGTGTTTAGCTGAAGAGTAGGCATTCAGTCCCTTTGTCTCCCACCCTGGGACATTTTCCTTTTCTCCATGACTATGCAATCTCAGAAATGGCATAGATAAATAGCAGATAAGTAGCAACAAGTCTGGGGATGCTATCATCACATAGAGGTGCAGGAGAACTTGTCTCTGGTGAAAACACTTATGAAATTTTATACTGACTGATGAAAAATTTAGCAAATGAGGTGTCTACCTTTCAGTAAATTTACCAAAGGTGACAAATGCAACAGATGAAATTAAAAGAATTGGGTTTGAAGGACTTCACTTTTAAGAACACAGATGAGATCCTTGCTGTCTTTTGTATACCGTCTAAGTCTAAACAAGCCCTTAAAATGCTTATGTTTTACAGGTAACCTTTAAATATCACTGTTCCTTTCCATCAACAAATTGGTGCCAGGAAGAGATTATTTATTTACAAGGTAGTGCACTAATCAATAATGACCAGTTTAAAGCTCAGCCCAAGACTGGAGATATGTATCCCAGAGTAACAAAACATTCAGAATAACATCATATTTCCTCTATTTAACTCTGACACATTTCAGTTAGAAATAGACTAATATTAAAAAGATCACAGATGACCCAATGCGGTGGAGTCTTCAAGTCATCAACATCATCATTAATTTTCTCTCCCTTTTTCACATTTTCTACACTGTATCTGGGTGTCATGGCAACTGTCACCACCACTCTTGGTTCAGTGCCACTCTCCTACCTTCTTCAGCAGTCCTGCCTGCTGTTACAGGCCTTCTCTCACAAAATCCATACATCTCTTGACTGGTTGTCAGGGCTAGCGATTTGACATTACAAAAATTAGCTCTAGGAGATTTGGAGTCTCTCAATGCAGACAGTATTAATCATTCAGCTAATATTCTCACATTAATCAAGTGTGTAATTAAACAATGCTTAGTTAATTTTGTACCTGAGAAATGGGCTGGTTTTCCTCTTACCATGGAACATCACCGCGTTCATTCTATTTACATTTTGATAACCATGGAAGAAATACACCAAGCCCTTGGGAATTACAAGATTCACCCTTCAGGTTAATGCTAAGGTTTTGGTGGTGGAAATTGTTTGTTTATTTTGATTCTGCAGAGTCAGGCATATTTTTTGACTGTATAGACAGACCACTGGATCTCTAATAGTCACAATCCAGAGCAGCACTACAGCTCTTACAATTCTCATAACACATTAACACAACCTACAACGTGAGCAGGCTTTGTGGTCTTTGGCCCAAACACCTGGAGTATATAACCCACCTCAGTTAAAACTTATTCTGACCTTAAACAATTTAACACTGTCATTTATGGCAGTCTAAAAACAGAGCTGCATTCGAGTGCTTTCCACATTCACCTGTAACATTTAATATTTGTGAGAATTTTTTCAGCTGGCCATTTAACTGGATTCTGTTAGCGTTTGTTCCACAACATCTGTACATTTTCCAAAATTATGCTATTATTATGCTGCATTGATTCATACACTTTTTTTATGTTTGTACCTTTTCTAACATTTTTGCTAATGGTTTACATAGGATGTTGCTGAAATTAGTTCTGAAATCACTTCATACTCCTGTGTTAACAAACATTAATTAACTTATGATTAGCTCTTGTTCACCAAAAGGCATCTTAGAAGTTAAGAGGTATTGTAGGGATATTGCTCATTCAAAAAAGTGTGAATTTTGCTGGAACTCGTGTTTCAGTGGCTTCTTAATTCTAGATATTTGTGGTTCATCCGCTTTAGCTATGCCCTTTGCGTTAACCCGCCCCCGGCACTTTGCTGTCTGGCAGTTTTACTGCTAAACACTATTAGGAAACAACAGTTTGCCATGTGACTTTATGGAGTGCTCCTTTGTGGAATAATGCACACAATTCTGCAAGTCTGTTACACCAAAGATGTACAGAGGAGAATCTGAGTGCAGTGAAGGGTAAACAGAGCAATGTATAATCAAGACACTCTCAACTAAGAGAAAGAGAACGATTTGGGAAGAAATAATGAAATATATTGAGGGTGTCTACTAATTCTAGCCATGTTGTTTCGTTTAGAAAAAAGCACGTGCAAGAAAGAGTTAGCTCACCTTAATGAAAAATGAGGAAACCCAATAGCAAGGATGTTTTTTGTTTGTACTGAGAATACAAAAGCATGGAATGGATTCTGCAGGAATGCAGTGAGACTGAAAGTGATATGAAAATCCAAAGCACAGACCAGGCAACTAAGGTCATTCTAATGACTATTAATTGGATCAGCAGCTCTAATAGGCAGGAAAGTGGGTAAAATCCGTTGTCAGAATCAGTTTTCAGTGTTATTAATTTTTGGTGACTAGGTTAAGGATAGGGATACCTACGTTAATGGTTACTTGCAGTGTACTACTTCTGTTTGACAATCACAAGAAACTCTGACATAGGACAACAAAGTTACAAGAAAATGGGGAGAAGCTTCCCATGATAAACATTGTTGACATAATAATAATAATAATAATAATAATAATAATAATAATAATAATAAAAATAAAGCAGAACTACTCGTAGACATTCAGAAACTCCAGAGAAGACGGCTTCCTCTTACTGTGCTATGTTTCTTCAGGAAAAAAAAAAAACTATTTCGTAATAATGGCCAAAGAATACTTTTATGCAAATATCCATAAAGCTCTCACTTACTCCTTGCCGGGTTCATTAGGTCAGTTGCTAAATGTAGTAATAAATGCTTATTAGAAGGATAACAATTTCAGCACACTTGTGTAACTCTCTCTCACACACACACACACACACACACACACACACACACACACACACACACACACACACGTTTCTGCAGCTCATTGCCATGCTGTTTTAAACCCCTGGGAAAGCAGAATGCATGTGTAACAGAAATGTATTTACATTTCCTCAAATGACACTCGTTTCTAGAAGGCAACAGCAGACAGCAGATGTCTGAATTAAACAATGACATGCTCATTGGGGAAACGTTTCAGAGACACTGCAGTTGTGCTCATTTACCAAGCAGACAGGAAATGTTCTATGCCTAGAAAAGGCATTGATCTCAACAGCTTTTACATGTTCAGTTCTCTAAACACTCATCTTTATAGTTTAGTATTACACCAATTTTTAAAATAATGCTGATGAGCTAAAATCATCTGATACAACATATCATTTTGTAAACATAGAAATGTGTGACATACTTAGAGGTTACTTAAGGACTATATACAAGTGTACAATAAAAGAAAGCATATATCATCATAAAATGAATATATATTCCTCTTTTCTATTTCACTCCATTATATATTCCATACAAATAATAAACAGCATTATGTGATATCTTTCTATGCGCTTGTGCTTTTGAGCTCTTAACTGTGAGATAATTTACATTTCCACTGAGTATCTATTTTTTCAGAAGAATTAGAAACCAAACACGTTTTGTTACTATATTCTTAGACAAACAGTAATGAACAGATTTATGCAGCAAATCACATTGTGGGGTTTTATTAAATGTTTCTTAAAGATGATTTTTTTTCTACAGCCTGCTTGTACAGGGAAGCAGTGAGACCACTACAAAAACTATTAAGGAATCTGGAAATGCTTACCCTTTTTTATTTTTTCTCAGTTTGAGGGTCAGAGTACACCAGAAAACAAATATCCCTTTCAACATTTTCTGAGAAATGTGATAAGTGTTTAGCTATATGGTCAGTCTCTCAAGTCAAGTACATACCAGACTGCTACAGCAGGCTGGTATAAAATATGTCTACAGCATGCAATGTGGTGTTGGGAAAGCAGAGCTTTCTTTTTGACATTAGGTGGCATGGCATCTCAGGGTTAAAAGGCTACATAGTTGTCAGTTGATAGCATAACCTAAGAATACTAGTTAAATCTGCATCCTGTAGACCTGCGTTTGATCTCTAGAACCTCCATTTGCAAGCTGATGAATGTTTACCTAAAGTAAAGCCGCCATATTAATGTCTGACCTATGCTAGATTACCTGTTTATGAATTGTGACATTTTCTTTCTTGTACATGTTGACATTTAATTGTGTCATCATAATTTGTTAGTGCATAGTTATTTATATTTTATACATCACAGCTGTATTTCCTATGGTTGTTTGCTAGCTTGTTGAGAATTATTGCATTTTTGTTGACTCATGGCCTTGATCATAGGCGAAAAGGATTTAGTTGAGATTATCCCACTCATGCAGTTACATGTGTGTATATATACATATATATATATATATATATATATATATATATATATATATATATATATATATATATATATATATATATATATATACATATATATATTTATTTAATTCCTTGACCAGATAGTCAGTCTAGACTTTTTTATTGTGGAGACCCAGGGTAGATAAGGTATGTACAGGACATTAAATGTTTAGCATAAGTCAGCCAGGTGGCATAGAGGAATAAAGCCCTGACAATGGCCCAGGACACTAGAGTTTGAATAGTGGCACAAACACTTGATAGAGTTGGCCTGAAGGATGACTGTGTCCATCCTAGAAAGATGGAAATTGCCAGGTGTTGCAACAGTTCTTCAGATGAAGGAGGCAGGCCCATAACCTAGGGGCATTTGTGTCATCCACCAATCTGTCAATGGAAGGAGGCAGACCCATAACCTAGGGGCATTTGTGTCATCCACCAGTCTGTCAATGGAAGGAGGCAGGTCCATAACCTAGGGGCATTTGTGTCATCCACCAATCTGTCAATGGAAGGAGGCAGGCCCATAACCTAGGGGCATTTGTGTCATCCACCAGTCTGTCAATGGAAGGAGGCAGGTCCATAACCTAGGGGCATTTGTGTCATCCACCAATCTGTCAATGGAAGGAGGCAGGCCCATAACCTAAGGGCATTTGTGTCATCCACCAATCTGTCAATGGGTGGTAATGGACAGCCTTTATCAGCTCATCCATACTGTACAGGACATTAAATGTTTAGCATAAGTCAGCCAGGTGGCATAGAGGAATAAAGCCCTGACAATGGCCCAGGACACTAGAGTTTGAATAGTGGCACAAACACTTGATAGAGTTGGCCTGAAGGATGACTGTGTCCATCCTAGAAAGATGGAAATTGCCAGGTGTTGCAACAGTTCTTCAGACGAAGGAGGCAGGCCCATAACCTAGGGGCATTTGTGTCATCCACCAATCTGTCAATGGAAGGAGGCAGACCCATAACCTAGGGGCATTTGTGTCATCCACCAGTCTGTCAATGGAAGGAGGCAGGTCCATAACCTAGGGGCATTTGTGTCATCCACCAATCTGTCAATGGAAGGAGGCAGGCCCATAACCTAGGGGCATTTGTGTCATCCACCAGTCTGTCAATGGAAGGAGGCAGGTCCATAACCTAGGGGCATTTGTGTCATCCACCAATCTGTCAATGGAAGGAGGCAGGCCCATAACCTAAGGGCATTTGTGTCATCCACCAATCTGTCAATGGGTGGTAATGGACAGCCTTTATCAGCTCATCCATACTGGCGGAGAGACATGGTATGGCTCACTGCAATGACAAAACCTAGGCGGAAAGGTGAATGGTTATAAAACAGATGCCTGGGACATGCAATCTGCCACAAATGAGGTGATGGGGAGAATCATTGTTTGATGACTGATGGTTGCAGACAGTGGTTAATAAGAAGATACTAAAAAATAAAGGCATTCTGATGTCTTTAAATTCCACTTTGAAGCACTGCATTGTAACTGACTCCTGAAACAGTCTTTTGGTGTGTGTGATCTCAATGATTTCAGATGAATGCAAAGTAAAATGTGTGAGCAAATGTTTTGCCTGAACAAGAAAGATCACATCAGAAAGCACTAGACATCTTCATCTACTTCCAGAGGTTCCCCGTCAGACAGCATCTTCAATACATTGTCTAGATGTAGAGAGTTTATCTGAGATGGATATGGGCTACTGGAAATGGAAAAAGAAAGGGACAGTCACATGGTACACGAAGACTGCAAACTTAGTCTTGGACCACAGATTTCTGCACTCATCTTCTACACCCCAGAGAAATATAGAGTTTGAGGCAGCCTAAAATGTTTGGGGTTGTACATATCCTATTCAAAATAGAAACTTTTATGCAGTTTCTGAAGAAAAAATAATTAACACTCATGGTACCAACTGTAATTGTAGAGTAGATGCCACTAAACCCACTCTCTTTATACATTACTGATGGGCAACAGCAAAGAGTTAACATAATAGTATAAGGCCTTGGATTCCTGGTAAGTGATGGCCTTTCATCTTATACCCATATAGTCGATACCATATGTGACGATGTGTGATATTTCTAACTATGCCAGGAGAATTACAGCAGTGGATATGTAACATATGCTAGCATAGCTAGCTGGAATTTTTAAAGAATTATATGTCATTTGTATATCAAACTGATTTGTACAGATGCTTGTGTTGAAATTGTACAGCGCAGTGGTGCAGTTGTCGTGTTATCGCCTCATAGCAAGAGGTTCTCCGGTTCAATTCTCAACTGGAGTACCTTCTGTGTGGAGTCTACATGTCTTCTTATGTTTGTGTGGGTTTCCTCCAGGTGCTACCGTTTCCTCCCACATTATAAAGACATGCTTCTGGAGCATTTCTCCCTGGGCCTCTGCCGAAAATTGGCTTTGTTCTAAGTTGGACTTTCCCAGTTAACACATGTTAAATAAATAAATAAATATTTGTAAAGTTGCTTGTGTTAAAAATGTATCAACAGTGTGTCAGGCTGGACAAAAACAAAATAAACATTTATATCAGACTGTTCTGCTGTAAATAGGATACTGGAAGAGAATAGGTTAATTTTAGTCCAGCTAACTTTGAAAAACAGTAAGAAATTAAATTACTTAATTTAGGCCATAAATATTGTATCTTATAGTTATGATTGCAGCCAGAGACAAAATGTCTTGGAAAACAAGTGCTAGAAAGCCCTCTGTATTGTATTTTGCAGTGAACTAATTGCTACTCTGGAAGGGTAGAAAGTTTAATTTTTTTATGACTTCCAGAAGCTGCAACATCTCTTAGCAAAGCTCTATATGTAGGTGTTATTGACCCATATGTGCTAAATCCTGGCAATTTCTAGCCAAATGGGTAGTATGGGAACCAGATGTCATATGACCAGATGTGTGTGATGTCATTCTGTAAGTCAGCTCTGTAATGATATTTTAATACTAGATGAGACTGAAGTCTCAGAGCAGTCTGTTTTTGACACCTGACATAGAAGGATAACTCACCTACTTAATCTTGCCTTGCTCTAGTAAGTGAACCAGGGAATATTAATTCTTTAGATAGTCAGGAAAATATAGTGAAATTACTGTTTTTTTGGTATCTGTGTGAATCCATTCATCTGTGTTATTTTAATATTTCCTGTGGCTGAAACTCTGGTGTTTATTGTAAATATGTATTCTGTATTTTCATGTTCTTTTATTATTTATTATTTATTATTAAATATATTTAAACTTTTCATTGTGGCTAGTCCTTTAGAGAATATTTTAACCTTTGTGAGTACTTATAACTTTTTGGTGACTCTGTTGCCACTCCTGAAAGCCTTAATGGATTGGCCAAACATTACCATTGGTATTAATATTAATTTCATTGAGTATAATTGGGCACCCTTTTAAGAGCCTTACATAGCTAGTAAATCAGAACTAACCTTTCCCAGGTGTGTGTGTGTGTGTGTGTGTGTGTGTGTGTGTGTGTGTGTGTGTGTGTTTGTGTGTGTGTGTGTTTGTGCGCGTGTGCGAAAATCAAATATCAAAGACTGCTTTTGTCAGCTACTTGGAGCAGGGGCACAAAGCACTGGTTTCACAGAGAGGGTGCAGGACACTCAGCTGAGGACTCAACTTACAGCTGTGCCAGTGGGGAATCTTACTGGGGGGCCTGGAGAAAGACAGAGAGGACCCAGCCCCCAAACTGAGTGTGCTCCCTGTGTGTTCTTAAGGGAAATTGTGTTTGATGCAGTGTGCTGCATCTGGAAATACTGTATGTACCCATCTTTGTTCCAAGTCAATGTCCCTGTCCAGTGTCAGTGGTGGGGATTCAGGCTCCTTCATTACTGGACCAGAGGGGGATATCACACCACCTGCTAAGTGTGTAGAGCTGCCCACATGATCCTCCATGGGACTGTGAATTGCCAGAGGAATAATTGCTTCTCCTTTACATAGTTCTTACAGAATGAGAGAAATGTACATCGGTAACAGGCACTCTGTCAGTGCACACTACCTAAAGAATAAGAAGTACGAATCTATAACGTCTGGCATTATCGACTGTAATCCTCAGTGATTTACCAGCAAGTCAAACATTCAATGGGGGGCAGAGCAAAACAATGCAGCAACATCAGGGACAGAAGAGTCATGGGGGGTTGCAAAGCCTTGTAGTGTATGATTTTTTGTTTTGTTTTGTTTTTCATTTGATCACAATGAAACATCTGAGGTATATGCAGTCAGTAAAGTGGCTGTTACCATGTTTGTGTGTGGTGGGACATTTTTCTATGTATATGTGTGCAAGTCTGGCTGTCTGTGCTTCGGAATGTGTGCGTGTGTGTGTGTGTGTACATAACTTAAGTTTTGTATGTAAATGTTTCCTCTGAGAACAATTACATATGCAGCAGCAAGTTTGAAACATTAGGTGGAGAAACATTTCTGCATACAAAGATATAAAAAATATATAACAATAAAAAAAAAACAATTTTAACAGACAGTCCATTCTGTAAGCACAACAATGCCTTCCAGGGTAGGCATTATAAGGGAATTATCCACCTGCAACACCAGACCTCACAACACCACTTAGTGGAAGTTAATTCCCTGATAATGTCCACCCTGCGAGGCTTTATTGCTTTTTTCATATCAGGTGACTTACAGAATACTCTAGTCACATGCCAAATGGTACAGCTGGAGAAGGTACAAAGATTCCTCAGAAGAATAAGCAAAGGGCTTCATGGCTTGTCTTATAATTGTATCTTCTCATCTTTTTAGAGGAGAATGCCTATGAACATTAAAGAACTCCTTACTCTCTGAACACAATGAGACATTCAGGTTCATTAAATATTAATATCAGACATGCCTTGGAATGTGACAATTGATTATTCATACCTTTAAGAAGTATTTGCATGACCACATGGGAACCCAAAATTTCTAACATGGGACAAAGGCACAAAGCTCCAGAATGACCAATAGGCATTGAATTTGTTCCCCAAACCTGAAAACCCCTTAACCCAGTGGAATAATAACATTTTGCATAAATATGAGGGGTTACTAGAAGTCACTCCTACTTCACGTAGAAAAGGTAGCTGTCAGACCTCTTCAAGAAAAGGCAACATAACAGGATATATGAGGCCAGAAGGAATCTACCATTTACATCAGCTTGCTTTAGGAAGGTGAATTTACTGTATGCAGGCTCTATGCATGTATATATGTGAATATTTTCTGTATGTTCTACATTTGATTCAGATGATTTTATAAGATACTTTTTAAAATATTTGCACATTTGTTTTTCACAAGTATTACAGTATCATAATGAATCCTGTGATAAACCATTGCTTAATAACATCATTTTTAGAAAGCATCAAAATACAATTTAAATTAATGTTATATATTTCACTGTTCTATTGCAATATATTCCTCCAGTCTGAATTTTTTTTCATTTCTTATGTGGAACATTGTTTCTGTATTTGAACAAATGAGATATGGGTCAAAGTATCTTCCCCACAACTTGGCACACTTTGCAACTTGTGCATTTTTATAATGGAATGTTACTAGGAGAGGCAGCCAGTTTTGTGTTGTGTTTGTGGAAATGTCACTGAGTCACTCATATATTCCACATACCGTCTTAAGTATTTAAATAGATCCAAGATGTTATGGTTGGAAAAGGCAGAGTCCGGAAATACAATCGACAAAACGTTATTCAAAACAAGTGAAACATATATATATGTGGATCTACCTGACTTGGTCGACAGTTCATATGGTCGAAAGTTCATTTGATCGACAAGCATTTAAGGTGGGGGGCTTCACCCCCCACACCCCCCCTAACTATATATATCAACTCCAGGGTTGCACAACATTGGGGAAGGGGGCAAATCTGCTTGTCGACCAAATGAACTGTCGACCAAATGACTGTCGACCATATGAACTGTCAACCAAGTCAGGTAGATCCATATATATATATATATATATATATATATAGATGTATTTATATATATATATATATATATATATATATATATATATATATATATATATATATATGTAGACAAATATATATGTATATATGTATATATATATATATATATATATATATATATATATATACAAACATACATATCGTTTACTATCATGTTGTTGGATGGAATTCTGTCGACCTGGGATAAGCAAGTTTCCCAGTTCACGGAAAGCCAAACCAAAAATGGTCAGCACCACAATAACAAATGCTAGTGTGCATTCCCTGTTGTGAGGTTGACATTCTGCATTAGGATTGTGGAACAGTGAGGATTGGGAAATTTACCCATTTCCTCACTGTAGTGTTATCTCGGAGTTTGTATATATAATCAGCAAGGGGTGGGGGGGGGCAAAGGGGGACTTGCCCCTGCAAAATGTTAGTTGGTATTGACTGGGAGGGAAGGCATGCTAGGTAATGTCGACTTTGTTGAATTTGGACAGGTTGGCATTACTGGTTTCAGTGTTGTGCCTGTTTGTTGCTGTGATTTTCAACATTTTAGTTCGACATCGTGACCACTCAATGCAAGCGTCGTGATTATGATAGTAAACTATATATATATATATATATATATATATATATATATATATATATATATACACACACACACACACACACACACACACACACACACACACACACACACACACACACACACACACACACAGACACACACACACACACACACACACACATACATCCTCCACATAACTTCCTGTCAGGACTTTCTGTGACAATAAAATGATCTGAATTGTCTCATTGCTTCATTTTCTGCAGTCTTGTTAAAAAGAACATTTTAAAACCAAAGAATTGTAAGTATAGGGAAAAAATAACATATTTACACAATAAACAATGTATTTAATTGATTTACATTATTTCTGAAATGCATAACTGGTCCATTTCAGAACAGTGGCATATATTTCCTTCAGAAACATAACGTACGGCTGTATCCGAAGCCTGAAAAACTACCACAGTCTTAGTAATCAAGTAAAGAACATTTATCTTTTATATCTTCATCTTTTAAGTAAGAATGTGGTAAGGAGGGTGTGAAAAAGAAGGCTAAGAAAAACTGTGATATTCAGAAGAGTTAGTTTAGATTTGCAGCTTTGTGCTAAATGTAGGAGGCTGTGAATGATCATTTCCTTGATCCTGGCCAGTATGTGAGTGAGTAAAGCTGTACTAAAACACACATTAATATTTTAGCACACTTTTCATCACAGAATTATTCATGCTGTCGGTACCAACCAAATATGTACTTTATCCATTAAGTATTTAATCTGAAGCCATGCCATAATTCTGATAATTGAAGAGAGTTTCCAGTGGCCAAGGTGCCTTGGTATTACATCTGTTGCCAGGTCACAATTTCCCACTTGACTTATACAAGACACGCTCCTGAATCTGGTTAGATATGACAAACATGCAAAAGTCTTCAGAAACAATCTTTCTTTCTCAGCAAGCCTGGCAAATACCAATGGTGCTACAGCTAACTGTATGTTTCTGTTAATTTCCTGTTGCAGTTAATTGTATTGTATGTTGCATGATGTTGCCTACAAATGTCACACTAGCAGGGACTAATGTAAACATATAACCACAGTTGCACAGACACTGGTTAAACAGCAACTTACTTAGATCATGTTTTAACATAATACATATTATGATTATTCAAACATATTCAACTGCACAGCAAGTGTTATTTCTAAAGCAGAACATACAATTGAAATTCAGACAGTAGTGAGTCACATCATGTTTTGTTCAGCAAACATAAAGCCTTAAAACCTATGTGATACAGAGCTAGCCAATCATAAGAGCTATACAAGTAAGTCATGAAAATACATAACCTTTTGTGTGGAATTGCATAATTAGTCATTAGAGAAGAGGTACAATTATCTTTGTTTCTATGTCTTGCCTTCACCTTTAATAAATTACACCTGCCATTGTTTACCGATGGAGAAACTACTCAGGTGGGTACAAGCTCATATACACACACGCACATGCACATGCACA
Organism: Protopterus annectens; assembly: GCF_019279795.1. Classification (NCBI taxonomy): domain Eukaryota; kingdom Metazoa; phylum Chordata; order Ceratodontiformes; family Protopteridae; genus Protopterus; species Protopterus annectens. Next base: position 56,826,215 of record NC_056750.1, on the reverse strand, counting down.
CACAATCACATAAACATGTGTGCACATGTGCATACATAAGCGCACAGACACACACACACACGCACGCACACACACACACACACACACGCACGCACACACACACACACACACACACACACACACACACACACACACACACAAGCCACTAAAATAAGTCAGTTACATATTCAGTATTTAATACAATCCTGCCTTCTCTAGGTATCTGGTAGTGCTTTATTCATAATCTCTAGTAAAATGTTACATCACTCCAGTTGATTCTCCCTTACTTGCAATGGTTTTCAAGTTATCCAGATGACAGAGCTGTAAAGTGAAGCTGGACAGGTCTGATATGCACAGAGCACTTGATAAAAATGTTTGAAGTACTAAGAAGCATAAGAAATTTAAGCATAAACACATGACACATTGCTATTAAAATGTGTTTAATAAATACTTTCATTTTCCTGAATCTTAAATATGTTTTAATTCACACAGAGCTGATGCGTTTCCTTTGTGACAATAACTAAGGACCTGCTAAATGCATGTTTTAAAACAAGATACAGAATAGTGTTTAATGGCAGACACCACATGCAACATTTAGAGCTATAGTTGTCATTTAAAGCAATTACTATAGTGAAAGTTAACCCTCAGACATTTCATAAATACTTGTACAGGGTGATGCGTTTTTCATTAACAATTGGATAACTCTTCACTTTCTAGTACAAGTAAACAAAATGACCACAATGAAAGTGAATCATCTTGTGATAAATTAATGTTATATCTCCTGCAGCTTGAACTTATTTTAACCTTTTAAAATGTTCAGAATTTATCCTTCTTTCATAATGTGTGAACTGAGCAAAGCAATACTTGTGCAAGTCTTCTGGTGAGTAACACAACCATTTTACACAAACTAACACACAGGATACTCTTGTCTATCAGCTGTTACTATATATTGTTTGCAGACACATTTGTATCAGGCCACGTTTTAAGCCAAATCGTATTTTAAGCAAGCATTAGCAACATAACTATGGCCTTTTAAATATATAACATGATGAGTGAGTTTTCCCTACTTTGCAGACAACTTCGCTATCTCTAAATCCACAACATGCCTGTGACATGAGTTTCTTCCAGCTTGAACATGCTGAAGCATGCTGCAACTTCAGTGGAAGACAAGTAAGCTTGCAGGGCTCTCCTGCATTTCTGATTACATTCTTGATAAATTACTAGAAGTAATAAATTAATCATATTTCATTTCAGGACCTTTTATCTTCCAAATTTAGTAAATGACAATTTTAAAATATCAGATAAAGAAACTGTATGGCCTGTTTAAGCAAAAACATATAAAATCCTTGAACAGTACTTACATAATGCAGCAGCTTACTATCTTAAGTTTCACTCTTTGTGTCCTTTTAATTTTCATATTTTATATTGTAAGATGCAAAGTGAAAGGGAGCCAGTCCTTTCTTGTTAGAGCTTCTCTCACTGACTTAGTAGAGCAAGGCTTTCTTTGGTATCTGTTCTTCAACGGCAGGAGGCAGGGATAATGACTGTCCATCCCAGCCTTATCTAATCCTGACCACTCACTGCTCCGCTTCCCTGCTTCCTTCCCTGGGAGGTCTCTTTGCAGTGATTTCATTCAGAGTTAAACTGGGCTACATCTGCCTGTTTTTTCTGTTTGCTTCTAGAAAGAAATATATATGTATATGTATGTGTGTGTGTGTATATATATATATATATATATATATACATGTGTGTGTGTGTGTGTGTGTGTGTGTGTGTGTGTGTGTGTGTGTGTGTATATATTTAAATAGATGCGCGTTTTGGGTAAAATCGATTTTTATTACTATTATATACACAAGCACACACACACACGCATGGGCGCGCGTGCATGCACACACACACACACAAACACACACACACACACACACACACACACATATATACAATCAGTCATTCTCACATACATATATACACATACACACACACACACACACACACACACACACACACACACACACACACACACACATATTCACATAGATGCATGCTGAATGTATACTTCAGGAATTACTATAGAAAGATATTGTAACGGTCTTTATTCTAAGGTCACCAAGTAAAATTGTGTAAAAAAAATAACATACTGGCCTTTCGCAGAAATGCAGATATTCTTCCCAGTCACCAACAAAATTATTTTATTTTAAAACTGCTTCAACATTTTCTGATTCTTTGGATATTCTTCCTTAAGAAGACTCATACACAATTATTGCAGCTGTGGAAGCGTGTGTATGTTTTCCTGTATTGTAAAAAACTTCAGGATGCATTAAATGGGATGTAATGTATACAAAGCTAGAGACAGTATGTGGATGTTAGTGATGGGTGCTTTTTAGCTATTGAGAGGGCTACTGAAAGAAGAATTAATTCTGGGAGACAGGTGGGCAAATATTGTAACTCTGTTTGCTAAATATATTGGCAGGTGGGTACTTAAGAGATCACCTTGACATTGGTAATGGGAGCATTTATCAAATGAATCATGGATGGAAGTAGAAGAAATATGCCAATATTGTCAAAGTCATAATGATAAGTCAGAATGAAATCTAAACATTGAATAAATCTGTTCAATCTGCTTGTAAAAGGAACTTGATTTGTAGCTTAGGATTCATTTAGAAGACCAGAGTTTTTTTTTTGTTAGCTAGATATATATCACCAGCGTACTTTAAATGATGCCTGGTTATAACTTTGGACCTGTCATGATCTTGCTAGTATCACAATAATTGTACAAAAGGCAGGCTAAATCAGGTTCACCGAGTCCCTTAAAAGAAATGGGAGGTATTGGTGCCCATCTGTCTGGAGACCACTTAAACCCATGACCCAGAGCACCGTGTTTAAAAGTGAAATATGACAGAGTGGGTGGAAAGCAAAATAACATAGGGCTTTTATCAAAATATTCTGTGAGAATCTGTTAACAGATCACAGGAAGATGAAAAGTAACAGAGATCTTTCAACAGTTTTTGGAATGAGTTGGGAGATACAAACATAGTGCTATATAGAAACATGTTTTTTCAGAAGCATGAACTTAAAAGAGCAAGGGAATATAGAAAAGTCTTTAATGCCTGAGGCTTTGGGGGTCTTTATTCACTGAGGAAAGTTCTTTTCCAATATTATACAAAGAATTATTTAGCCACTGATGCAATGTGATTGTTGCTCATGCCTGAAAAAGTGTTATAAGGAAGCAAGACTACACTTATAAGAAGGATGTGACAAGGCATTCCTTTGAATGGCACACTAAATCTTTTACCACGATGATGATGCAGGTAAAATAAATGGAGCAGGGACAGGATGAAATGAAAATGAAGGCTATAACTAAGACCCAACTCAGCACATATGGAAAATGCATGAACATTTTATTGCAGTGATTCTAATTTGTATCTTGTAAGTGTTGTGGTTCAATCTTTATTTCTTTTCCTACACTTACTTTATGAAGTTGTCCCTCATGTTCCAGTGAAAAATCTGCCCAAATCCACCACAGCTCTGTCTTTTCATCAAGCTAACAGCAGACCAACAGACAGAGAGAGAGCTGGGTAGATCACAAGATACAGACAGACCACTGGAGATGCAGACATAGGTGGATGGACAGATTGATGACTAGGTGACTAAATAAAATAAATCTATTTTAATTATTTAAATGTAGAAAACTGATCCTAGAGGGATCTGCAGCTGCAAACTATCAAGCTTCTAATTATGAGACTGAAATGACCTGCACCTCTGTAGACTGAGGTCCATATATTAAACTGCACACTTTTTAACACATTTGTGTAAATTTGTTAAAGTGCCTATCTAATAATCACAGAGATACCCAAATCTAATCACAAGGCTACTGATCTGAAAACATTTGTATAACTACATACACCTAGGAAAATCTATAGGGAGTCAGAACCAGACACAACTTCTTTGTCTAAACCAAATTAGACAGACACACGTTGACTTGGCTATAGCTCCTTATACCACTCACATGAAGTACTACGCAGATGAATTCACAAATCTAAATAAACAGCGTTAACAGAGATAAATGATTACTGGTTATATACACTGTAAGGTGTGTAAGAGACAGCCATAGACAGATAACCTATACAAAATTGTACTGCCACATAAATTTAAAGGTTTTCAGATCCATATCCATGCAGCTGTAATGTATCAGTATAAATATAATTGTATGTTTGCAAACATGCATAGACGTATGCACAAATATTTCTAAATATATCTATCTATATATATATATATATATATATATATATATATATATATATATATATATACAACTATCTATATATTTATAGATATATACCCTCAAAATCTTCATTAATTAGTGTCTCATCGTACTTAAATGAATAGAATCATTTAGACATGTAAATACAAAAATGTTTATTTGCTCAGTTCCAGGTTTGGCGATACATAGAACATATTACAACAAAACTATCTTCCAGCTAAGATGAGATGCTTACTTAATTGAAACTCCAGAGATATGTAGAAAAGTTCTAAATAATGGGTTAACTCAGAATGAAACATTGAAATGTCTCATATTTGTGTTTCATTAGAAGGAATATTCAGAAATAAAGCTCTGGTGCGGAATAATATTTTATAGAAATATATAATCTGATTCTGACAGAATTAAGTATTGAGCTAAAAAGAAAAAGCCACTCCAGCATTTGCCTGTTTTTAGTCAGAGACTTGAGTATATTAGATTAGAACAGTAATCATTTGCGTCTGCAGACAAAGCAAACACCCGCCCAGGTCATGCCCCCCTAAGTTACCCTGGGGAATGTCCACCCAGAGGCTCAGCTACATATCCCAGCATTGTCAGCTATTCAAATGAGAAACTTGGCGAAATGATGAGACTAAACGGAAACATAAGCACACTGAATGCACTGTAACATAGCTGGAATGGAGAAACGGGAAAGAACAGTCACTGTCATCCCATGGTACTCATGCTCCATTTACATCCTTTCAGAGCCAGTCAATTTTGAAAAGCTATTTTTTAAATGTTTTCTGCTCTGACTCAGGTACAACACACAGATAGACACAGACACACACACACACACACACACACACACACACACACACACACACACACACACACACACACACACACACTCTCACAGCTTACTTCATAAGCATATACTCCCAAACATGTTCACATTATATATACAAACACACATAAATACGCACGCACACACGCACACACACACACACACACACACACACACACACACACACACACACACACACACACACACACACACACACACACACTCACGCTGTGTGGACATGCATGCAATTATATCATATATGTCCACAAGCAATTATAGGCACATATTCATCTAATTCATGGAAAGGATGAATCATAAATAGAACAAAATAAGTAAAACTACTGAGTTTGTCATTGTTCTGTTTACTTTTGCAGCCTATTATGTATGGCTTCTTATGGATTTACTGTATGTTTTAAATTTATTTTCTTCTTTGTTTTGTCCTGAAAGCATCATTTCCAGCAGTTTCACTGCTTTTGCTTGGATTATGATATTGGCGTGTTTTGTATTGTCATGATTTCTGCTGTGATGTCATAAAGAGTATGCATCTGTTTACTGAACCTATTTCCATGCTGATGGACATGCCTTGAGACATGCTCCCACCTACTGGCCCTCATCAGAAGCACATACATTTTTTAAGGTTTCCTCAGTGCATTGTCCATAGTGTCTTCATATCTGTGGTGACAAACCAGCTAGTAAAAAAGCAGGTGTTGAATACGTAGTCAAAAGCAAGCCCACTTAAACCTAAACAGAGATGGAAGAAACATGACTGAAAAACAAAAACAAGTCACACTGAAAACAACTTGATTTAAATAGCATTAATAAAGGCTTGTATAGCAGTCAAGCTGCAAAACACAAAAGAAGAAAAAAAGAAGGAAAAAAAAAACAAATGATAAAAAGTATTTAATATGGGTGTGACACTGCCAGCCCAGCTATCTGGAATTTTGTAAATAATCATATGTCATTTGTGAATAACAACATGATTCATAATCTTGTCTTACAAATGTAAGAGAACTATATGTTATGTGTATATTAAACTACTGGTGCAGAAGTGCATGTTGAACAGGGTTTGTACAGTACTGAGCTTCAAGAATGTGCACCCTACTGGAAAAGAACAGAAATGTATATAAACTATATACCTGTGCAAATGTATGTTGTAATAGTAGAAGCTGGAACATACAGAGTTAACTTACAAAATTTCAAGACAATAAGTTGAAATAAAAGTGTTTGACAATTGTGTTATCTCTCAGTGAAACAGACACAATGTCTAGAGCTAGAGATTTTTCTATTGTCTTGGAGAGAAGTAATTGCTTTGTCTAAAATGTAAAAGTGTTCAATTGTTTTATGACTTCCACTTCTCAGCAAACATCTGAGAGATGTCTATTTTTAACACAGAGATGTTAGTTTCTATTAGCCTGGGAACTGAAGGCAGGTGACAATGAGCAATGTCATCCAAGCTGACTCAGCACTAATGTTTGATAGTAATTTAAAAACTGCCTCAGATAAAGCCTGTGCATTTTGTATCTTGTTTTGGACCTAGCAAGAACATCCATTCATCATCATCTGCACTTGCCTTGCTAATATTAAGTAACTAGATTACAATACTTTCTTTTAGATATAGATAGGAATATAGTAAATATTAGTTTATATGTTTTCTGCATGTATTTGCAATGTTGTTTTAAAATATTTCCTGTGATCCTGAACTCGGTATTTACTGTGTTGATTGAGTATTGTCTTGTTCTTTTATTATTTATTATTAAATATATTTAAATCTATCTTTGTGGCTGATATTTGTGAGACATATTTAAGCTCTTAAAGTACTGGCATACATATTTGGTGACACTGTACAGGCCACTCCTAAATAGCCTTGCTCTTGGTCACACTTACCATTTGGATAATAGTAACATTACACAGTAGGACTGGTCACCCTTTGTAAGGGCCTTCTAGTAGCTGATAAGGAGGTGTTGTTGGCAGTGATAACTTTATTATAGTCTGGGCAGAAGGGGGCATAGCTAGTCAATTTGTGCCAGCCTTCCCCAGGTGTGTGTGTGTGTGTGTGTGTGTGTGTGTGTGTGTGTGTGTGTGTGTGTGTTGTATATAAATCAAATCTCAAAGAGTGTGTGTGTGTGTGTGTGTGTGTGTGTGTGTGTGTGTGTGTGTGTGTGTGTGTGTGTGTGTGTGTGTGTGTGTGTGTGTGTGAGAGAGAGAGAGCTACTTGGGCAGGGACAATGAGCACTGGTTGGACAGAGAGGGTGCTGAAGGTCTTGGCTTGATCCCTCAGCTGAGATCTTAACCTTATAGCTGTGCCTGTGGGGAGACTTATTGGGGATCTGGAGAAAAAGGGAGAAACCAGCCCCAGACTGACTGTGATCTCTACGTGCGCTTAAGGGAAATTGTACTTTACTGTGTGTGCACGTCATCCTCCCATTGTGTATGTCCCTCGCTGTTGCCAGTGGTGAGGATTGAGGCTTCTGGATTACTGGGCCAGTACAGGGGCATCACAATGGGGACAAAGCCAATTGCATTCTCATGTAGGGGGATCTATACCCCTGTACTCCCTAAACAATATAATCTACTCCAAGATCATACTATACTGTGTGATCACACTGTAAGTTTTATCTAGAGTTCAGAAAAATGTCATAATTTGCAAATATCATTGCAACTCCACAATTATATTAGTTTAAAATTTAACTGTATCTGCCAAATTATAGATTTTTTTTTATTTGTTCACTGGATATGCCGAATGGACACAAGTGTCCCTTTTCAGGGGCAGTCCAGGATGGTTAAGCCTTTTAGATACAATCATCTCTTTTATAGCAATCCAGTAGCACAGTCTGGTTAAATAACCATCTCAGTGTCACACAGAAGGTAAAATCAAACACTCGACTACAAAAAAGTAGCTTATTACCAGATCATAGCCTCCTGCCAGGCTATATCTTGGATTATCTTGCTTCTCTTTATTTATTTATTTACCTATTCATTTAATTTAATTTATGTATTTTAACTAGTTTAGCAAGGTGGAGCTCTGATCTCAATGGATCCATCTCTTTTCTTGCCTTTAAGTACAGATTTCTTCTTATCACCTGCTACACTGGAATTTAAGAATAACACATTTTTGATTACCTTTGTACACAAAATAGGTTTAAAGATATGGAAAGTACTATTAGTAGCCACAGCAGTGTTGACCACATATCCAGATCTCAGTGAAATGAAATACCTTTAAACAATGCTTTTATACATTCATAGGTGTATACCATGCTAATGACTACAAGGCCTTTTTAAGCCTAGTCATGCATCCCAATTGTATCTGACAAGATTTTTGCCACAGCAGGGGCAAATTTCCAATTCCCCATCCACTTGTCCAAGTTATGCACAAATTTAGTAAGTAAAGCACTTTGTTTCACATGGCCAGAGAAGGGGTAGTCCCTGAGACACATACTTGCCACTCCAATGTGTTCTATTTATGTCACAAGCAAGGTTTAACCTCCTTGAGCAGGTAAATCTGATGCTATTTATTTTTGCCTATATGCAGAAGTCCATCAGACTGGGATCCAAGGACATCTTGTATTCTAGGCATAGATTGCTCCTCAACAGCCTGCAGGAGACCAAGTAGATAAAGTGATCTGCACAGGACATGTTGTTACACTCTGCAGCCCTTTTGGGAGAAACAACTGTAGACTTTCAGGTTGTTGCATGTACCTGGGCAGGTACATGATGAAGGAGGTGTTGTACTCAATGATGGGTCAGGTGAGGGTCGAATACAGTGGAATGATGACTTTCCTGGACCAATACCCTTGCTTATAAGTTGTGCAACCCAGAATTATTCTTCTTCTGTCTTTGGCTTTTCCTGTTAAGGGTCACCACAGAGGAACAACAGTCTGCAGAACAATTGGTAGTGGAGTTTTACACTGTCAAGTTGCTAGCCCAGTGCCCAACCTTCCACAGAAGGTGTGCGTGCATGCACACACACACACACACACACACACGCACGCACACACACACACACACACACACACACACACACACACACACACACACACACACACACACACACACACACACACACACCTAGGACCAATTTAGAGTGTCCAAATCCACCTGCAGCATGTCTTTGGATGTGAGAGGAAACTGGAGCACCCAGAGGAAACCCAGGCAACCACAGGGAGGATATGCAGACTCTGCACAGAAGGCACCCCAGCCAAGAATTGAACTGGAGAAACTCTTGCTGTAAGGTGGCAATGCGTTCCTTAATTCCATAGATACATGATGGTCAAAGGTCAGGTTACTGTCTACATGCATCCCTGAGTACTGGGTCTACCCTTAAGGGTGTGCTATCAGTGAGTTAGTTTACCTCCTTTAAGATATTATTATACATTTCCTGACAATGAGTTGTATACTGTGACTCTGGCCCCAGTTATTTGTCTGAATCAGTCCTTCTTGGACAATATTAGTGTCTTGGGGTGAGTCTATGACCTGCAACTAGTTTGCAATTGTCTGCAGATTTGGTCTGCCATAGACCCTTGACGTTAGCCTTGATTTCAGTGAAGTAGAAGCCAAAAAGGAACAGGCCCAGCACAAAGCCCTGAGAGACTTCACTAGAGACTGCCAGCTTTGTGGAGGTGGACTCCCCAGTTCTAACACGTTGGGTCCCATCTAAGGGTCACTTAGCTATCCAGCAGGTGACACAGGTGTTTATACCAAATTCCATGGTTTGGTCTGCATTGCCCAAGTGGGTATTGTATCAAATGTCTTGGCAAGATCAAGGTAATCAGTATGTACTATTTGTACTCATTCTTTGCTTTAATGACCTAATCAAAGAAGTCCACCAGGCTCAATAGATATGATCTGCCTTTGACAAAACAAACCTGGATTTAGAGCCTATGTTTGAAGATTTTCTTTGTCATTGTTAATCATTTCCATGATAATTCTTTCCATGGCTTTATATATTATATTAGATCGGTCAGACTTATGGGGCTGTAGTTACCCAGGTCCATAGAAGGATGACCATTGCACTTCTCGATTTGCATGACATGAAACCTGTCTGAATTTCATATTCCTAAAAGGTTACATTTCATGGTATTTATTGGGCATCCTGGGATATTGTTGGGGCCCATAAATGCAGTACTCTTGGTCCTGGAAGAAAAGGTAGTGATAGTAGGGGGGGGGGGGTTAGTATATGATGGTATTTCATAAGGGGTGGCTGGGGGGGGTTAAATTGGTGATGAATTTGTCAGTCAATAGAGCTTTATCTTTCTGGCTCAGTGTAGGTGACTGCATTTAGAACTACTCCTGCATATTATTCTGTACCCCTTTTGAGGTTGTGGACTTAAGGGGCAATTCCATGCAATGCCAAACCCCAGGAGTGTCAAATGTAAAACATGCTTAACCCTAGCACAGAGGATAATGACACCAGTCCTGGAATTCAACTTTTACCCCAAAGGTATTGAATGGACTCTGGGGTTCCTACTTCAGGAGGTCAGTGGAGCAATGTGAGAGTAAAGTCTGACGGGCAAGCTGGGGAGTGGAGTAAAACCAAAAGTATTTGACATACAAACCTTGTCACTAGATGATTGTCACTGGTGGAGTGACACCTTGACTCCATGTGCAAAAATGGAAAAAGGGGTTATTGGTGGATGGATGGATATACAGTGGAAGGTAGGTGTTTGTGAGTTCATTAATGTTGCTAGTTATAATGTTAACCGAGTATGATTTTTCCTGTGTTTAATTTCTCCAAGCACTTGGGTTTCTAATACCATGATGGGAATAGACCCCATTCCTAAGTCCAAGTATGATTAAAGTTCATGAAATTAGTATTGTTTCAATCTTTGATGTTAGTCAGAAGTTCTCTTCGCAGCACCTGCAATGTGCCCAGTAATGACTCCTTCTGCAATTCTTACAGAGTTAACATGCATTGATAACATATCTAAATATGATTGTAGATTCTTTTTATAAGACCTGTTGCACCTACTACTATTGGAACTGTCTGGGTATCCTTCTTCCACATTGCCCTCATTTCTGCCTGCAAATCCTGGTGTTTTAGGACTTTGTGTCTCTCTGTACTTAAAGATACTGTAGTCACTGGGTGTAATAATTTCAATGCTACTTTTGTCTTCTTTACATGGACTACTATATCTACTTTTTTCACATGTATTTTTTGAACTGTTGGTAATGGGTGAGCCCATGTGATTTAAACTTCATCATTTTCTATAATGTTTTGTGGTTCATGCTTCCAAACTTCTCAGCTACTTCAATATTGTAAAGAGTGCACAATCCTACAGATAGAATTTGAAGTTATTTGAATTTTGTTAGTATTATAGGCTGAGTAAAGGGAAAGAAACAATTGGTAGAGTGTTAAACACCAGACCCCCCCCAAATTTGCACCATTGTTCTCTTTTAAGTATCAACCTTTGATATCATAGAAACTATCAATAGAATCCTAGATCACAGTGCACCAATTCAGATAACCAGCCGCCTTGGTTCATAAAAGCTTGTGCTTAATATGTATCAATCCTCCCTCAAATATACTTGGAAATTTTGCTTTTGTCATGTCATCCCATCTGTCTGGAGGGATGTCTTAATAAAAAGCAGTCCAAAAGATAAATAATCCTCAGACCTGCTTGAACAGTACTTGCTAAAGCTCTCAGTAAACTAGCATACAATCAACTAGCCAATACATCAAAGTCTGATGTCTTCTATCCACAGAGAAATGTGTCTCCTGGACTGAAAGAACTAACCCCGCAAATTATTATCATTACAGATGGCACAGGAAAATAATTTTCTTGGGTGGCAAAAGCCAGGGTACCTTTTTGGTTGGGCTTGTATAGGCCCCAGGGCCGATAGCCTAGTACCTACCTATGAACCTATAAACATATCAATGACAAAGGATAGCACAAAGGGGCTCTTTTTATAGCCCTAACATATGCTTTTGACAAAATATACCATGAGCTAATCCACTGTACCCTTCTGTCCCACAGCATAAACTGCACTGACTAATCCTCATCAACCAAAGCCCCCTTAATAATGTGTGTCCCTCAGCACTGTGTCCTTTCCCTATCCTCACCAACCAAAGCCCCCTTAATAATGGTTGTCCCTTAGTGGTCTGTCCATTCCCCAGCCTTATCAGCCAAAGCCCCCTTAATAATGTTTGGACTTCAGTATTCTATTCTTTCCCCAGCTGTATCAGCCAAAGCCCCCTTAATAATGGGGGTACCTCAGTATTCTGTCTCAGCCTTATCAACCAATGTCCCCTTAATAATGGGTGCACCTCAGAGCTCTGTCCTTTCCCCATCTTTATCAACCAAAGCCCCCTTAATAATGGGTGTGCCTCAGTACTCTGTCCTTTCCCCAGCCTTATCAACCAAAGCTCCCTTAATAATGGGTGTACCTCAGTACTCTGTCCATTCCCCACCCATATCAGCCAAATCCCCCTTAATAATGGGTGTACCTCAGTACTCTGTCCTTCCCCCATCTTTATCAACCAAAGCCCCCTTAATAATGGGTGTACCACAGTACTCTGCAGATTCCCCATTTTCTCTTCTCAGCCTGTATCTACAAACACCCAGCAGATATCCACCTTCTTAAGATCATCCTATATGTAGATGACATGGCCATCAGCCAGTCAAGCCAATCACCGATGACATGGCCATCAACCAATCGTGCCAATCACCAGTGATAGAAGAAAACTTCAAAAGGACCTCATTGACTTCAACAACTGGCTAAATTAAAGAGAACTATTTCTAAATAAGAATACATATATAAATCCAATAATAAATAAATAAAAACAAATCTGTGCCATTTGGAGCTTCACAAACACTAAAAACCCGCACTTCAAACTTCACCGTCCTAGATCTACAGATTACCCTTCTAAAATATATTCCTTCTTTCTAATACCTAGCACTCCGTTTATATATAAATCTCAGTTTCAACTCTGCAAACAGAAAACCAAAGCAAAGATTCACTGAACCCTTTTTTGGGCTTGGAAAAATCTCTTACTTTTTATCTCATGTAGGTAAAGAAACCACAGGAAAAGGCATATCTATAGCTAAACTTGGATCTGTATTCACAATAATCATTTTAGCATCTAGAAAAACTTTACTTCCCTAAAATTAACATCCAATAAGATAATGTTGATTTATCTCCCAAGCACCAAAGATGGAGCATCACTGTTCAGTAATTCAGAAAGCCAGCTGGCCTCCAATTTAACAAAGAGCAGAACAACTACCTGGCACATTCTTATTCAAACTCCTTAACTAAACCGTGCTTGGCTATCAATCAGGAAGATTCACAATAAAATAAAAAACCCTAAAACCTGAAATCCCAGCGGGATCGAGTTGATTCTCTACTCAACATACTGGGGATCACATTTTTGGGAATCTGTTCCTCCAAGCATTAGAAACACACCCTCCCTACCAGAATCCCTCAAACAGCCAATCATTAAAGCAGCAGAATTTGACCGCTACCCATACATAACACAAGCACTCCCTGTAGGCCTCTAACTTGAGTGCCTGCATAATGTTAGACCTTCTCACTCACACATTTATGTTTCAGACTTTGACTTCTCACACCTACGTTACCAGTCTTGGCATCTGCACATCAGTGGAAACTCTTGTACTGAAAATAAACATCTAACACTATAATGAATATGAAATAATGAGAAACAGCTAAACTTTGAAATGCATTTGTATCTCTTCTGCTACTTCTTTTCTGTAAACTCTTGTCTTACTTATTCAAGTAATGTGCATTATTTAATCCTCTAATGCATTTCAACCTCCTTTAATTGCTCTGAACCTCTATTTAATTATATATTGTTTTATTCTTCCCATTTTAAAGAGATTGCCTGTCAGTCTGCAGTGCATTGAGCTTCCGGTGAATGTTCTGAATCTTTACTTTAGTTGTATTTCTATTTTTATTCTGCCTGTGTTTGTTTCCTGTATATTTAAATTGCTGTGTCTTTACACCCAGGGTGGTTCATAGGTTCACAGCTTCATAGGCTAACGACCACAAGGGCCTTTTTAAGTCTAGCCATACATCCCAAATCTCTGATGAGTTCTGATACTTTTGATAAGTGTAATAATGGGCCTGGGAGATGAACTATTTTTTATTTATTTATTTAACATTTGTTAACTGGGAAAGTCCTACTTGGAATGAAGCCAATTTTCAGCAGAGGCCCAGGAAGAAATGCTCCAGACACATGTCTTTGTAACATGGCAGGAAACTGGAGCACCCAGAGAAAACCCACACGAATGCGTGGGGGACATGCAGACTCCACACAGAAGATACCTCAGCCGAGAATTGAACCAGAGAGCCTCTTGCTGTGAGGCGACAATGCTACTGCGGTGCCACTGTGCTGTCTGTTTGCGTCAGAGACATAGGTGCCAAACCAGGGATGAATTTCTGGTTTCCCATCCAATTGTCCAAGTTGCTTTTGAATTGGATTAGGGAGGAACTCTGCTTCACATGGATGGTGAACCTGTTCCGTAGATGGGGTAGTGACTGGGATACATACTTGTCTCTCCAGCAGGTCCTATTTATATCACAGGCAAGGTTTAAGTCTTTAGAATGGGTAATTTTGGTACTGGTTTTTTGTGGATATGCAAGAGGTCCATCAGAGTAGGGTCTGACAATACCCTGTATGCGAGGCATAGATCTCCCCTCAAAAGCCTGTAGGAGACAGAATACAGGGTAGAGCCATAAGGTGGTCTGCATAGGACATGTTACTTACACTCTGTATTATTTTAGTGAGGAACCTCTGGGATGTTCCAGTTGTTGGATATACCTGGTTAGGTACATACCAAAGGGGGCATTGTACTCAATGATAGGTCTGATGAATGGCGAATACAGTGGAACAATGACTTCCTTGGACTTAGTACCTTTGTTTATAAGTTGCACAATATAGAATGATTTCCTCACCACTGTAGACATGTGATGATCAAAGGCAAGATTACTATCTATGTGTGTCCCTATGTCCCTGACTACTGGGTCAACTCTAAAGGGTTGGACTTGAAATTGTTCCATTTGGATCAGTCTTCTACACCAGAAAACAAATCTAAATAAAGTAATAAAATAGCAAACATAAAATAAGTGTGTGAATGTCTGGGAATAGAGACATTCTTAGCTAGTGCTTGCCTATCTTCCTTTGTTAGATGGTTAGAGATCGACTAGGCACCTTTCAGTTGAATACAGACTTTTGAAGCACACCATTTGGTGTGAGTCTTATATGAATGTATTGTGTATTTGTCCACTGTACTCATGGGTACCTTTTTTAGTATGTGAAATAGTTAATCAGGAAGATTTTGCTTATTTTTGTTGTGTATTAAAATATATGGCTGCTGTTTTAGTCATATTTAAAGTAAGCTGATTACTTGTTAGCCATTTGTACAGATGAGAAGTCCTTTTGCAGATTTGTTTGGACATTTGCAAAAGTGAAATCTCTTCTAAGTGGAATGATAGTGTCTGCATAAAGTGTAATGTTTATTGGTGAGATACATGTACTAATGTCATTAATAAATAGGAAAAAAAAAACAATATGGGGCCTAGAACAGAGCCATAAGAGACTCCTGCAGAGACGTTGTCTGTGCTTGTGTACAGAGTTCCTTTCTGTATTATTAATGTCCCTTTAACTAGTGGAATGTACTATCCACAAAGCCTGTGGTATTAAGCTTAGGTGTAAGTGTTGGATACAGAGCACTTTCAAAGTCCCTGCAAAGGTTTATAGAAAACAAACTGTTGGGAAGCGTTTTTACCATTAAGGAAAACATTTAATCTGCTCCTATGCATATGATACTGAAGGTATTGTGTCCAGCACAAAAAAACTGGTTGAACTTCAGTTAGTAGCCTATATTTGCTAACATATTCATATGGTTGGTCATAAATAAGTCTATCAAAGGTTTTAGTGAGTGGACAAAGACTGGACATAAGCCAGAAATTCCACGGAGAGAAGGCTGCTGAAATGTTTGAATTGCTTATATATTTATTTATCCTTTGTTGAACGGATTAGTCAACCTAGGCTAGTGGCATCTTTTCAGGTAAAACCCTGTGATGCCCCTGCACTGTTCCAGTAATCAATGAGCATCAATCCTCACCACTGGCAACAGTGAGAGATGTACACAATGGGAGGATGACAAGTACATATACAGTAAAGTACAATTTCCCTTAAGAGCACACAGAGATCATAGTCAGTCCAGGGCTGGATTCTCCCTCTCTCTCCACATCCCCAGTTAGTTAACCCACTGGCACAGCTATAGGGTTGAGATCTCAGCTGAGTGGCCAAGCTAAGACCTCCAGCATCCTCTCTGTCCCACCAGTGCTTCATGTCCCTGCCCAAGTAGCTGACACACACACTTTGAGATTTGATTTATATGCAAACACACACATACACCCGGGGACGACTGGCACAGGTGTACTAGCTATGCACCCTTCTGCCAGTTTATAAGGTAGTAGCAGCTGCCACGAGCCACCCTTACTTATCAGTTACTATAAGGCCCTTACAAAGGGTGTCCAATCCTACTGTGTAATGTTACTATTAATCCAAATGGTAGTTTTGCCCAAGACTTGCAAGGCTATTTAGGAGTGGCTTGCAAAGTGTCACCAAATATATATGCAAGTACTTTAAGAGCTTAAATATGTTGCACAAATATCAGCCACAGAGATAGGTTTAACTAATATTTACTATATTCCTATCTATATCTAAGAGAGATATTATGCCCTGAATCTTATTTACAGACAAGTGCAGATGATGATGATGATGATGATGATGATGATGAGTGGGTGTTTTTGCTAGGTCCAAGATAAAATACAAAATGCCTAGTCTCTCTATGAGAGAGTTCTTAAATTAATATTACATTTTACTGCTGGGTTAGCGTGGATGATATTACTTTTTGTCACTTGCCTTCAGTTCCCAGGCTAAACCAGAAACTAATAGGATTTAACATCTCTGTATGAAAAATACATATCTCTCAGATCTTTGCAGGTCTTGAAAGTTGTAAAACAATAAAACGCTTACAAAACAATGCAGAAGGTACCCTAATTCTAGAGTGCCTGTCTCCTTGCTGCACTGAAATTAACTTTTATAACAATCGTAAAATAATTTAATTTCAATTTATTTTTTGAAGTTTTGCAAGTTAACTCTGTATGTTCCAGTTTCTACTATTAAGACATACATTTGCACAGGTATACAGTTTATATACATTTCTGTTTTTTCCAGTAGGATACACTGTGGACACATCCTTGAAGCTCAGTACTGTACAAACCTTATTCAACACACACTTCTGCACCAGTAGTTTAATATACACATAACATATAGTTCTGTATAAATCATATCAGTATCCACAAATGAAATAGAATTATTTACAAAATTCAAGATAGCTGGGCTGGCAATGCCACAAACCCAAGGTGGTATTTATACTACAGGAGAAATGTTGACCAGGGCATTGGGAATTACCCTTACTCATTTCTATAGGTGTTGTAGGATCTCTTACATCTGCCCAAACTACCACCAACTCAAGAAGATGGGACCTTGGCTTAACATCTCATGTGAAGCACAGCACACTCAGGAGTGCAGTGCCCCCTAATGCCACACTGATGTGTCAGCAATCCATCTACCTGGTGTGAGAACAGACCCCACAGTCTTCTGCTCCAAATGCAAGTTTGCTACTTGTTGTACTGCTGATTCAGTAATTACTATTAAGTAAATAATTAGGAAACTTGAAATAATCAAGACATCAAACTCATTACATAATTGATCAAATTAAAAATCTGTTGCATACAGGCAACAGGAAGAAAATGTTAATGTTTTTGTAAGTATTGATGAGTTACAAAACCTGACAGTCACCAGGGAAATTTAGAGTGTGCTAATATTACAAAATAAAATCACTGAAAGCTACTTTCAGCAAAATTGAACATATACTTTCCCCATGTGGGGGGTTACCATAAATCTATATATAGCAACTTCATAGTCACACATCAAGGGGAAAAGAGCAAAATCCATTATCTCCGAAGGTGACTCAGTGAAATTACTTTGTAGTACCGGCACCTGACTCATACAGCTGTCTGGATCCCACAATCATCTCATAATGATCCAGTGACTCAGTGAAATTACTTTGTAGTACCATCACCTGACTTATACACCTGTCTGGATCCCACAGTCATTTCACAGTGATTCAACAAGTCAGTGAAATTACTTTGTAGTACTGGCACCTGACTCATACACCTATCTGGATCCCACAGTCATCTCACAGTGATCCAGTGACTCAGTGAAATTACTTTGTAATACTGGCACCTGACTCATACAGCTGTCTGGATCCCACAATCATCTCATAATGATCCAGTGACTGAGTGAAATTTCTTTGTAGTACCGTCACCTGACTTATACACCTGTCTGAATCCCACAGTCATTTCACAGTGATTCAACAACTCAGTGAAATTACTTTGTAGTACCAACACCTGACTCATACACCTGCCTGGATCCCACAGTCATCTCACAGTGATCCAGTAACTCACTGAAATTACTTTTTAGTACCGTCACCTGACTCATACACCTGTCTGGATCACACAATCATCTCATAATGATCCAGCAGCTGCAAGCTACTACCTTCATGACCCAAGTGTGCAGGGATTGCAGCAGTCAGCAGAAGCCTTTCCACATGAATACCACTGTCCCCCACATGAAGACCACTGACTCTCAGAGCCACTTCCTCAACCCTTCAGCATTCTTGTTCTCATTCTGGTATGCTCCAGTGGTAGCTCATATTGCAGAACATTCTGCACTCTTCTCTCACACTCCTCTTTCAGTCAGTAGATTAGTTTTTAGAAGTGTTTGTCCTTGTTACCCATCCTTACCCTGCTCACCTTCTACATTCCAAGCTCAGTCCAGAGATATAAGCCACTGGCATGATGTCAGCTTTACAAATGGACTACTTAGCTCCACGCTAGTGGACTGGCCAAACAGTATTCTTTACTTGTTTCTTTTTTGGGTCTATATTATAAGACCGAACATTCACAACTGCAAATACCTAAACAACGACACATAAACGCTGAACTCAGAAAATAGCGAAAGATGTAAACATCGAAATCCGGAATGCCGAATGCATTTCGAACAACAGCACCATACAAGTAAGCAAAAACTACATAAACAAACTTCATTAAACACACTTTTGCAAGGAGGCAAGCCCCCCTGCACCCCCCACCCCCCACTTAAATATACCAACTCCGAGATTGCACTACAGTGGGGAAAAGGATATATTTCCTCTATCCCACGATCACCCTGCTGGCCACGGATTTCGTTGTTGATGTCCTTCGCTATTTTCGTAGTTTGGCATTTATGTGTCACTGTTTAGGTGTTTGCGGTTGTGAACGTTCGGTCTTATAATATAGACCCTCTTTTTCATGTTTCTTTTAACTGCCTATAAGCTATCAGACATAGCAGATGTGTTTATTTTCTGGGTAAGCACTGATGATATATTTTCTTGGCAAGTGTTGATCTCAATGAATGTCTTGTGCAGTTCCAGCAACATAAAAAAAAAACCTTATACAATATCATTTGTTTGTAGATCATTGTACTAATACATTATGCCTGGCCAACTAATCAGTTATCTATAAGAATATGCTTATCAGTAACTGGCTTGTGGTTTCCTACAGCATGATATTTCCTCATTTATTGTGCAAATTATGCCAGGCTTGAAAGTTTTTCTCTCCTCAGAATTTGATGTTTCCATAACCCTTCTGTCCTTAATGAAGCCTTGTACTCAACATATGTTATAGCAAAACATTTTCAGAAGATCACAGATAGTCTGTGTAAACAGAGATAAGAAACCCACTTAAATAGACTTACAGGGCTACCATGAGTAGCATGTAATTCATTACAGCTGACATAGTGAAAACTGACCAAGTGAAATCTCTTTAAAGAAGTATATCCTTATTTTGAAGCTGTCTTGATTTGGCATTGGTCCTAACTGGATTTTGGGACTACTTGTAGAAGGTTTTGT
>NC_056750.1:56773677-56801177 GCF_019279795.1 Protopterus annectens | reverse complement strand
ATACACATGACTGTTTACAGTAATGTACCCTACCGTACACACCATTGCTTAACAGTAATGCATCTACCACACTTACCACTGTTTAACACTAATACATCCTACCGTATGCACCACTGCTTAACAGTAAAGAAGCTCAACTGGCTAGAACTAACTTATCACGTTACATTCACTCAGCTCAATTAAAAAAAAATAATATAAAAACCATACACATGCCCTTCACTATAAAACATTCCCAAGCACTGCTCTCCACCTCCTTGCCTTCGCTCAGGTAATCACAGCCTACTAATAACTTCCAAATCCCATAATACAGCTGGAGACTCACTATATTCATCATTTGTCAACAGACAGTGGAACTCCCTGCCTGTCCCACTAAAACAGGACAGCTGTGCATCTAGCTTTTAAGCACAACCTAAAACAGCATCCAGACTCCGCCTTGAACCTATGAACCTATGAACCTATGACTCCGCCTTGCTCTGTTCTTGTTCACACCCTGACTGACTCTCTCAGATCTCTAGCCTATCACCAACCCCTAACTTTCCAGCTCTCCTATCCTGTAAATGTAAATAAATCATATCTATATTTATAACTGCTTTTCATTGCTTCTTTGTAAATTAAACTTATATATTGGTGTATATGTAAATGTACCCTGTTTATTATCATTTAACACTCCTGCAGAAATCAAACTCTGTTAACCTTTGTCTTGATTATATTACTCACTGGATGATTCTAAAACCCATTTCTAACAAACTGATTTTTTTCTGTGTAAATTCTTTGTAATTTTTCTAATTTATTTTGGATCTCTAATCGAGCTTTTCTCCCTGGGCCTCTGCTGCAAATGGGTCTGAGTGCTCAGTCGGAGCATCCTGATAAACAAAAAGCAATAAATGAATAAATAAGCATTGTAATATTGCTTTCAGTTGTTTAGATTATTATATTGTCTTGTGACATTTTATTATTTAAATGGAATGAGATGGCAGTGATGTTTTATGAGTCTTTAAAGGCATTCAGCTGAGATGCTAGACCAAATAAAGCTAACATTTTTGTCACTCTGTGGTATATATATATATATATATATATATATATATATATATATATATATATATATATATATAAATAGATTCATAGGTAGGTACTAGGCTATTGGCCCTAGGGCCTATATAAGCCTAGCCAAAAGGTACCCTGGCTTTCGCCACCCAAGAAAATTATTTTCTTGTGCCCCTGTCAAACAGAGCCACAGAAGTAATCCCTGGGGTGAATTTCCTATTTCCCATCCAATCATCAAGATTTTTCTTGAAAAGTGCTAATGGGGAGCTTTGTTTGATATAGATAGGTAGTTTGTTCCAGAGTATGGGAAGACTCTGGGACAGAAATCTATCCCTACAGTGTGTTCTATTTATTGTGGTGACAAGGTTTTGGTCCCTAGAGTGTGTAGCTCGGAGGGATTGGGATTTCATTAAGTGGAGCATGTCCAACAGCTCTGGGTTTGACATAGATTTGTATGTTAGGCAAAGATCGCCTCTGAGTAGGCGATATGCAACGGAGTAAAGCTGGAGTTTTTGAGGCGGTCTGCTTAGGGCATCTGTTTGAGGCCGGTAATCATCTTTGCGATATATTTCTGTGGCCTTTCCAGTTGTTGTAGATGTCTTATGAGGTACATTCAAAAAGGGGCATTGTACTCTATAATGGGTCTAATGAGTGATGAGTAGAGGGGAACAATGACCTCTTTTTTCCTGGATGAGAAACCTTTTGTGATGAGGTGTGCCATGTAGAAGGATTTCCTGATTACAGTGGCAATGTGATTATCAAAGGAGAGACTACTGTCCACCTGTGTCCCAAGGTCTCTTATCACACTTTCGGTGTTAAGTAGACTACCACCTATGTGGTAAGTTCATAAGTACAGAGTTTTTACCAAAGGGGATGACAATACACTTTTTGGCATTGAGCTTCAGGCCATGGCTTTGACACCAGGCATCTGTCTCAGTGAGGCCCTTTTGAAGGATGTCCACATCACTAGGAGTTTTGATTATGACTCCTAGTTTGCAGTCATCTGCGAACTTCATTAGTCAAAGACCTTCTGTGTTAGCCTGTACTTCAGAGAAGTAGATACCAAACAGGAGAGGATCCAGGACTGAGCTCTGTGGTACTCCACTTGTCACTGGTCTGATGTCGGATTTGGAGTCTGCTACTTTCACAGTGTGGGTTCTGTCAGTGAGCCAGTTGGCAACCCATCTTGTGACGTAGGGATTTATACCTAGTTTAGTGAGTTTATCTATAATTCCAGAGTGGGGGATGGTGTTGTAAGCATTGGTGAGGTCAAGATAGGCTGTGTAAACCACTTTACCCTCTTCTATGACTTTGGTGACTGCTTCAAAGAAGTCTATCAGGTTTAGGAGACATGATCTGCTTTTTACAATCCTGAACAGGGTGGGGGTCCAGACTTTGGAGATTACCAATGTCTTTATTTATAAGTTCCATGATGATATGTTCCATAGCCTTGCAGACCAGGCTCTTCAGGCTAATGGGGCAATAGTTCCCAGGGTGCGTGGTGGCTCCCCCTTTGTGGAGTGGGATAACCATCGCTGTGTGCCATTCAGTGGTCACAAAGCCTGAGGTGAGGCTATGATTGAACATGGTGCTTAGGTGGTGTGACAGTTTGTTCTGTAGTTCGTGTAGAATGCACCCTGGAATGTTGTCAGGTCCCATGGATGCTGTGTTCTTTGCTTTGGAGAGTGTGTTTTTTACCTGTGCAGCCATGATTACAGGAACTTTGCATTCTTCCAGTATAGAGATGGGGCCTTTAGGGGCTGCGAGAGGGGTAAAGTTAACACTGAACCTATGTGCCAGGATGTTGGCAGTATCAGTTGGTTCTGTATATTTAGTGCCATTGTGCTGTAACTCAGAGCAGATATGAGTGTTGCCATTGAGATTCTTGACATAGCTATAGAATTCTTTGGGGTTGTCTTTAGAGTCAGTGGCGATTTTGTTTTTGTAACTAGCTTTGGAGGATTTTATGAGGGATCTCAGCTTCTTACTGAGGCTGTCCATGGAGTTTGTCCAATCATGGGATTTTACTCTTTTTTTTGCAACAGTTTCTTCCTTCTGTTGTAGAGTTTGTTTATGGCAGGGGACTAGCAGATTGGCTTCCTTTTTTTGGAGGATGGCATCTTGATTCCGTTAGGGATAGCAAGATCCATGCACTTGTGTAAGTACTTATAAAGTGCATTTGTGTAGGATTCAGCAGTCGTACCTCTATTATCTGTCTGCATGGGTGTTGTGAAGTCTGCCACTTCTGTCTTAAGAAGCATGAAGATAGCTTTGGAGAAATTCTTTACAGTAGTTTCCCTAATAGGGGGTGGGAGTGGGATGTGGATGTTTAGGGTGATTAGCTTGTGGTCGGATCTGACCAGTGAGGAAATGACCTCTGGTGTGGAATACCGATTGCCCACATTGGTAATGACCAGATCTAGGATATTGCTGCCCCTGGTGGGGGTGTAGATAAGTTGATCCAAGGCATTGGAATTTATGAATTCCAGAAAATGTTGAGCAAAAGAGTTGATACATGAGTAGTTTCCCAGTTAATGGTGGGGTAGTTGAAATCTCCCATTATTAGGGTGTTGGGTTGTAACCTAATATTTTCCAGTGTATCAAGAAATGAGGAGTGGGAATCCTGGGCCATGATGAGGGATCTGTAGCAAGTTACAATTTAGATTGCGCTCTTGCCCAGAGTTAGTTTCACTTGGATAATCTCGGATGCATTATGCTGAACAACTAGCCTGGAGGTGTGGATATCCTTAATGAATATGGACACGCCTCCACCTTTAGTGTTTTGGTCCAGGTATGAATTATAGCCTGGCAATGCAGGGGTGTTCTCTGGAGCCTTGAACCAGGTCTCTGTCACTGCACAGATATCGATGTTCTCCATAGTAAGGAGTGCCTTGAGTGAGTGCATTTTGAGTTTAGACTGCTAGCACTGAGTAGTATTACCCACATATTTTGGTTGCTTGTACATGTTACAGTGGTGAAATTATCATTTGAACCTTGCCTAAAAAAGGCACTATAAGGGTGGCAAGAGCCTTAGCAAGTATCCGGAATCCCAAGGGCAACAGGTGCAGGCCATCTCTGGCAAAGCTGTTGATCATATCATCCAAGGCACACAAATACTGGATCCCCTTAGAATGGCACCGGAAGCTTAGCCAATTGTTGTCGTCAATCATTTTGTCCTTGTACTGTGGTATCATTCTGGGTGATGGCAAGATGCTACTCAGGGCTAGGGTCATACCTGCCTGGGCTACAAGATCAGAGAGCTCCTCTATGTCTCTTTTCATGTAGTCCAGGGAGGTGCATCTCAGGTCCATCATGGACAATGATAGAGTCATATTTGTACTTGTTGTGGAGTGACCTGAGTGTGTGCATTATGTGGAGGATCCTGGCATCTGACAGGTAGTTGACAGTAACTTTCTCCTTATTTAGCCTGGTGAGTGGAACATCAGTGTGCCTGACTAAGGAGTCAACTATGAATAATGTGATGGGTACGTTGTTATGCCTTATGGGCTGTGGTAGAGTGCACACTGTGTTTGTGGGCTATGTGTCATTTGGGTTGTGTTGGGGGGAGATGGTTGCTTGTGTTTCTGCTTTGGAGGTCTTTGTTGCTTGGGCAGAATTTTATTAAGAGCCTCCGCAAATGTAGGTGTGTGTTTTGTGTTTCTGTGTGTGTGTGTTGGTGGTGTAGGTTTTGAGGGATTATGTGATGAGTGTGGTGTGGTGCAAGTGTTTACCTTCTCCT
This sequence comes from Protopterus annectens, assembly GCF_019279795.1. Taxonomy (NCBI): domain Eukaryota; kingdom Metazoa; phylum Chordata; order Ceratodontiformes; family Protopteridae; genus Protopterus; species Protopterus annectens. The sequence continues at coordinate 56,796,394 of NC_056750.1, read as the reverse complement.
CTTGACTGTCTAATCCAGTCTTGGGTGAAGAGAGCTTTGCTTCCAGTTTGTCTATATAAGTGCATCTCTTACAGGTTGTAGTGTTAGGTGGTAGGAGGAGAGGGTTGTCTGTGTATATGAGGCAATTGCTGCATTGCTCCAAGATGCCAAGATTCATCAGGTAGACAGGAAAAAACATTGGGAGCTGACCCTTAGACATGCCTGGATAGGTGTTTATTTATTAAGTACTAAAACTGTTTTCCTCTAAACAAGTGAGGAAAGTTGACTGCTGTAGTAATTTGTAGCTTATTTACTGCTTACAATGAGTTCTGAACAAGTGCTGAGATCAAAACTAAAAAACTGTCTAGTTCTAAGGGAAAATTTGAAGAGCAGACTTTATAGTGCTGGGAATAGTTTAACACTAGCTAAGCGGCGCTGCATAAAGTGTATTTTTTTTAGTATAACAGTTGCAAATGAGCAAACTGATTTAAACAAATTAATCAATTAAATAATAAAAAGCTAAAAATCGAGCCCCATTCCAGCAGTCTTCGATCAGACAAGTTCTAATTGCACACTCCTGCCACGAGGGTGCAGGGGAACCTTCTCCATAAAAAGAGGGCTTGGATTACTGCTCAAGTTATACAAACAAAGCTAGATTCAGCAGGTCTGGATTTAGTTTATACTACAGCAAACAAGGTGTACCAATTTCAGAAATAAACAGTTCAAATAAACAGGGATTATAAGCCTTTAACCAGAAATTCCCAGCTCAGAAGGGCAGAATCTACCATCTCCTCCCACAAGAGTGCAGACCACACCTTCTTAATGTAAAATAACTGGCCCAAAGGCCAAGTGTTTAAACCAGAACTAATACACTTTTAGAATAATAGACACTAAGTCTTCAATCAGCAACTCCAAACTTAGAAAGATGTAAGCTACCTGTCCTGCCACAAAAGTGCAGACCACAAACCTTCTTAATGTAAAATAACTGGTCTGAAGCCCAAATGCTTAAACCAAAAGGCTTAGAATAACAGATGCAATTTAATCAGGTTACTACCAAGCAGTAATAAATGCAGCAGAATAAATACAATTGATTACTTTTAAGGAAAGGTAAAAGCAAAATAAAGTGCAATTTTTTTTTTTTTTTTTTTTTAGTGAAGTGCAAGGAGAGAGGAAGGAGGAGCAGAAGATAACTCAAGGTTAAGAACCTAAGTGGGTTGGCCTTCTCAAATGTTCTCTATGTATTAAGTAGAGTGAACACTAGACTAGGAGGGGTGTCCTAGATCAAATTTACAGTAGGGACGGGCAACTGCAAAGCCACTAACTATAACAACACCACAAGAATAGGGTGGGAAGGAGGGGAAAAACAGTTTTAGGACAGATGAGAAACAGAAAACAATGCCAGAAAATATATAAAATAATTCAGTCAGGCAAAAAAAATAATTCACTCAGGCCAAATTAAGACAATGCAGAACTCTGAAAGGTTAAAATGCCAAGAAATATACTTATTAGTCAGCGATATATTTTCAGACTGTTTGAGAATCACCCTTTAGCCAGAACACCAGGAGTTTCCAACAATGTATGCAAGAATTTACACAAACAGAAACTATTTTTAAATCAGCAAGCCTTGAAGCAATCAGATAACAGAAAAGCTGTTAGACCAGTTTTATAAACTCCACCACAGTTTCAGGATAGATGAGAAACAGAAAACAATGCCAGAACATATATAAAATAATTCAGTGAAGCAAAATTAAGACAATGCAGAACTTTGAAAGGTTAAAATGTCAGGAAATATACTTATCAATCAGTGATATATTTCCAGATTGTTTGAGAATCACCCTTCAGCCTGAGCACCAGGAGTTTCCAACAGTGGGGTATATATCACATAATCGAAATCCCAAAATATCGAACACCATAAGCTTGAACTTGGAATTTCAAAATGTGATATAATCGAAAGCTCAGAAGAGCAAATTTTTTCCCAGGGAAAACATTTTCTGTTCCGAGAAACACACACACAACACAAGCACACCAAAAAAAGTAATCCACACATATACACTTAAAATCCTACTTCTAAACCTACACTAAACCATAAATACACTACTATCTATCCACTTACCTTAACCCAAACCCTAACTCTAAGGTCCGTAACTAGTGCACACTCACCTTACTTGCTCCCTAACCCTAAGGTCAGTAACTATCGCACATTCACCTTACCTGCTCCCTAACCCTAAGGTCCCTAACTATCCCAGTCCCACACTCACCTTAACCAAGTCCATAACCTTCGCACCACAGTGGAGAAAATAGCAAAGAGGCAGAAACAAGTTTTACTACTTCAATGTTATGACATAAACCCCAACAGTGTATACAAGAATTTACAAACAGAAACTATTTTTAAATCAGCAAGCATTGAGGCAATCAGATAACACAAAAGTTGTTAGACCAGTTTTATAAACTCCACCACAGGAATAGGGGGTAACCAGTTTCAGGACAGATGAGAAACAGAAAACACTGGCAGAAAATATATAAAATAATTCAGTCAAGCAAAATTAAGACAATGCAGAACTCTGAAAGGTTAAAATGCCAAGAAATATACTTATCAATCAGCGATATATTTCCAGATTGTTTGAGAATCACACTTCAGCCAGGACACCAGGAGGTTCCAACACTGTGTGTGTGTCTATATATATATATATATATATATATATATATATATATATATATATATAAAAGAAATCACCCCGTTCTCGCAATGAATCTCAGTCTCGCCCAAAAATTGTAAAAAATAGTAAAAAATATATCCAGACTGGAAGGAGTAAATCCACTTATATATTCTCTTCACAGGATGAAAAGAAATCCAAGTAAAACTTTGAATTAACTGCCGATTTTATTAACAAAGATGTAACATAGACATGAGCGCTTTCGCAGATCACAATTCCGCTTCTTCAGACGTACTAAAAATAAATGCTCAGCCAACTTCTTTTATAGCAAAGCCCAATAAAAACACAATAATCATTCAATCACAGTCATCAATTAACAATTAACAATCAGTGAATTTCAAAAGGCTATTAGTGAGGAAGAACTACTTCTCTACAAAAATGAAGCACACAATAAAATAGAACTAACAATACAAAATAGATCTAATACACTATTAATAATAAAAATATATATATGAAAGTATGCCTGTCTACCGATGCATATGATGGTCTTATCAACTAAAAATATATATATAAAAAATATATATAAAAATATTTCATATAAGCCCACAGTTTACACAATAATAAAATGAAATGAATAGTTTATGCTACTATACCATTCATGGAATAAAACAATAACTTGTAAAATGATAGCATTCACAGTACTCATAAATGCATTAAATACATTAGTAAACTATATTCGTAACCTGCTATAAAATACTATATGACTAAATATACAAAATTAATATTCATTCAAAGTAATACAAAATATTTTATCTAAGAGGCCTGGCTTTGAGTAAAGGTTTCAGTGAAATGCTATCAAGTCCTCTTCCTCTATGTGCAGCCAGTCTAAGAATCCATTTGACCTCAGCTTGCTCTGTTTCAGTTACCATATCACCTAACCTAACATTATCTGGTTGAACATGTAATACCTGAAAATGAAAAATGTTTCATTTCCTAAATGCAATGTGTGTTTGGCTAAAGCACTGTATTCTTGTTGTCTCATAAGACAATACATATGATCCCTTATTCTTTCCCTTAGGGATCTGTTCGTTTTTCCTACATAAAAACTGAAGCACACTAGACAGTGTGCAACATACACAACATTTCTGGTACTGCATGTACTATTATTCCTGAGCTCCCACAAATAGCCAGTATCTGGATGTTTGAAGAAGCGTGATTCATCTATAAGACAATTGCCACATTTCTTTGTTCCCAAAAATCTTTCTTTAAATTCTAGGCTATTGCCTGCATTCACCCCACAATAGCACAGATGTTGTTTACGGCTTTTCATGTTCCTGTACATAAATTTGGGGGAACTACCTACTAACTCTTTGGTCTTTTCATCTACCAGAAGTATGTTCCAATTCGCTGTTATAACTTCCTCTATCTTGTTGGTATTATTGCAGTAAGGGAGTATTATAGACTCTCTTCTTACAGAGTCAGTCCAGCTATATATATTAATTTAATTTCTACAAGGAATATATACATTTATGGTGGTTACCATATCAGATATGCACTGAAAGCTTCAGTATGATGATCTGTGATGTTACCTCCATGAAGGTCTCCATGCTTTGGAGGCAGATGTTAGGCATCTGATACTATAAGTAGATTGTGTTGCACTGTATTTTTTTCTTTAAGTTTGTGGAACTCTTTATGCTATTGGAAGTCCTTGTTTCAGTCAGCAAAGCAAATTTGTGTGAGAGACACTGAGAAATATTTCTGTATAACCTGCAGGTGGTGGTAGCATCATATAGTGCAATATGCCAAATACATTTTGTGATGCCCCTGCACTTGCCCAGCAATCAAGGAGCCTCAATCCTCACAACTAACACCAGTGAGGGACATCCACATTGGGAGGGATAACAAATACACACACAGTAAAGTACAATTTCCCTTAAAAGTACACAGAGATCACAGTCAGCCTGGGGCTGGGTTCTCCCTTTCTCTCTAGATCCCCCAATAAGACTCCACGACTGGCACAGCTATAGGGTACAGATCTCAGCCATGTAGTCAAGCCAAACCCTCCAGTGCCCTCCCTGTCCAACCAGTGCTTTGTGTCACTACCCAGGTAACTGACACACACACACACACACACACACACACACACACACACACACACACACACTTTGAGATTTGGTTTATATATAAATACATAGACACTCCTGGGGAAGGTTGGCACAGGTTCTTCAGCTATGCCCCCTCCTGCCAGGCTATAAGATAGTAATCACTGCCACCAACTACTTTTATCAGCTACTAAAAAGGCCCTTAACAAAGGATGTCCAATTATTACTGTGCAATATTATTATCCTATTAGTAAGTGTGACAAACAGCAAGGCTTATTGGGAGTGGATTTGTACAGTATCACTATATACATGCAATGTACTCTAGATCTTAAATTATCTCTACACAAAACAGAATAGCTGAAAGGTTTAAATTATTTAGTAATAAATAATAAAAACACAAGACAAATCTTCTCAATTCAACACAGTGCTAGTCAAGAGTTCAGACATCACAGGAAAATGCTTAAAATAATACCATAGAATAGTCTGACATAAATATAGAAAACAGCTAGACTAAATATGACTAAATTCCTATTTAACAGCATTCACAGTTCTAAATAAACTTACATATAGAGCAAAGGCAGAGTACTGGTGAGAAGATGTTCTTTCAACCCACCCCCTTTATCTGGTTTCATAATTCTTACTGTGTGATTAGCACACACATTTTTGAGTGTATCCATCTCAGATCTGGTCAGAATCATCTCATCATCCAACCTACCTCCTTCTTTAAATAATGACCAAATGTCCAATTCACACATTTTTTCAAATGTTTGGACAATAGGGCAGAGGGGAGGATTAAATGCACTTGGTGTTCTTCATAAATTTGTAGCATTGGTATCTTGACTGTTGTTCTTAAAACAAAATTGAAAATTCAGTTTTCTTGTGTATAACTTCAGATCAATTAGTATATCATCCAAACCACCTTTTCTACTAGGGACAAAAGATAGCCCCTTCTCAAAAATGTCAGCAATATCATCCTGAAAACAAACATTACTATAATTGTAAATCTTGAAATCAGCATTCTTGTTACTAATTAACTTAGGAAATACAACATCCTTAATAGTGTTATTAATCCAAGAAACCACCCTGGTCAATGAAAGCCAACATTCAACACCCTTCGTGGAACGGCTGCTGGACTTTGTGGCAATTGAAAGTGTTTTATTCTTTTATGTTAGTAAAATGGCCAAAAACACCCACAATATTTGGCTTTCCGATGATCCATAAATATCTTAATAACCCCCCCTTTAGGCCTATAGTAGATGCTAAGGCATCTAAAACATACTTCATTGCTAAATTTATTGACACATTACTTAAAAAGATCTTGGTAAATTGTCAGTGGATAATTAAAGACTCCTGGGATCTTCTAAAAAAACTTAATAAAACCAGAAAAATAGGTGTGGACCTCTTGGGTTTTCGATCCTGAGTGATGCCTGCCCAGAGGGAAGGAATAACCAATTTTACAAAGCCTTTCACTCTTGATCCTAAACGGTGAATAGATTTCCACGTGTAGTCGGTGGTGGAGCTAGCTCTAAAAAGAGCTGTTTTAGCCCTATGGGCAGCTGGAGCTCTATATAGAGCTGTTACAGATCTCTATGAGCTCTGAGAAGAGCTGTTTTGTGTTTTGAATGCCCTTTCGGGCAGATGCGGTAGTTCTAAAAAGAACTGTTTTGTTTGGTTCACCGAAGCTGTGTCTGTGCCTCTGGCTGGTCTTACCGAAGCTGATACAGATTTCTGTGAGCTCAGAGAAGGGCCGATTTGTGTTTTGAATGCCCGTTCGGGTGTTGGTGGTAGCTCTAATAAGAACTGTTTTGTTTTATTCTTCAATGTGTCTCTGGTTGCTCTTACCAGAGCTTTTGCAGATCTCTGTGAGCTCTGAGAAGAGCTGTTTGGTGTACTGTGAGCTCTGAGAAGAGGTGTTTGGTGTAAGGTGCAGATCCACGTGAGCTCTGAAAAGAGCTGTTTTGTGTATGGACACAATGGGCTTTGGGAAGAGTTGCTGTTGTGTCCTTCGGTGTTCAGCGGTGTCGATCTCCGTTGTCCTTCTTATTGAACAGATCTTCGGTTCTTTTGCTATGTGTGAGTCCTAAAAAGGACTATTTGTGTGCTCCCCAAGCGCTGGTCAGAATGACCTGAGAGCTGTTGCTGTGCTGCTTTTATGCTCCTGTGGAGGGGCGTGGTTGAGAGATGTCCAATGAGAAGTGACTAGTTGGGGGTGTGGCCTTAGTAGGCCTACAAGGTGAAGACAGACCTGGTTGAAAGCATCTCATTCCTCTTATTGAGTTCCTTTTTATTAACCAGCTACTTGTTCATATGTGCCATTCCTAACCTCTGACAATGCGTTGGAGCCTTTTGCTTTGTCACGATTATACCTATGTTTGAAAAAAACTGTACTAAAACTTAAATTTAAATGTAAATGTAACCAAAAAATAATAAAAAATAAAAATAAAAAATTAAAATTAAATTTAAAATTAAATTTAAAATTAAAATTGAACTGTAAAACTCTGGGGTTACTGGCTATATTTCTAAATTTAGACTTGCCACTACCATCTGTAAAACAATGGAAGCAAGCTTGGTTCTGAGAAAGATTCTGAGATGTCCGGCGCTTTCGGGGCAGATAGGAAGGTAGCCTGTCTGCCGCTCCTTCATTAGGTAGTAAAAAGTTAACTGTAGTTTGATATTGAAATTTTACCTTTTAAATTAAAAATAATTAAAAGTTGAGCTAACAATTGTAACCTTTGTGAGGGCTGATACATTAACTTACTGTAATTTTAGTTCTGCTTATAAACAATTAATGTTCAAAAAATGAATACATTATGCCTTATACCAGTGAGAAAACAGTGAGCAAAATATATAGCATCTTACTAGGAGCCAAATAGTTGTAGTTAGCATGGTTAAGTGCCCTGAGGTTCAGGACTGGGGTGATGGTCTCCATGTAGTTGAGACCCGGAGGGTGCCTTGCTTCAAGTTGTATCTGCCAGATAAGTTCTTTTTTCTCTAATCTTGAATTGAAGTCCCCATTGAATGGGATCTTCTCCAGCTGTTCGAGTATCAGGAACTTAAATCTTTCATGTCCTGTTTTTTTTGTTGCGTGTGTTGCTAGTTTATTTGTCGGTATCTTGTGCCTGATGTCGTACAGGTGTTTGGCAATACTGGTTTTGAGGGCATTGATGGTCTTGCTCAAGTAGAAGGCTTGACATTTGCAGCAGTTTGCTCTGTAGACCACACCTTCTGTGTTGCAGCCTCCGAATATTGTTTTTTTGTTGTTGGGGCAGTAGAAGCAGTCCGTGCCTGCCATGTATTTACAGTAGAAGCAGGGGGATAAGTCACTACACGGATAGGTGCCGTATCTGTCAAGTTGTCTTGGTGGGGGTCTCTCGAGGTGGTCTTTTAGGTTGGGTCCTCTTTTCATCGTGAACCCTGGTGCTTCAGAGAAGATGTGTCCAAAAGATCTGTTTGAAGTGATGATGGTCCAGTTTTCACGGATGATCTTTTGTATGTCCTTATAGTCTGTGGAGAAATGTAAAATAAAGTTGAGCCTATATTTGTTTTCATAGCTGTTTTTAGTCCCTAGGCTCTGTTGAAGTATCAATGGTTTTTCCTTTCTGTTGTTCATGATGGGGTCCAGAATCTGGTGTAGAGTCCTGTCCGTGTAGCCTTAATAAGGAGATGTATAGTGACAACTTAATATTTGTCACTATAGATGTAAAATATGTGTTTTCTATTATTCCTCATGAAACTGGTATCGAATGGTTTTATTTATTTTTATGTCGTCATACTGATTTAGGACACAACTGTATTCTTACCATCAGAACAGTAATGGAACTTGTTTTAGAGACCAATATTATTGTGTATGAAGAACAGTTATTCAAACACTGCAATGGGGTGGCAATGGGGGCCACATGTGCCCCCATTTTTGCAAACTGTGTCCTAGCTTTTTGGGAGACAGAGTTTATATTTTCAAGCCCATATGCAAAACGTTGGAAATTTTACGGTCGTTATCTGGACGACACTCTTATTATTTGGGATAATAGTAAAGAGCAACTTGACAAGTTTCTGGAATTTATTGAGGATAGAACTGATTTTTGAAATTTTCTCATGTATTTTCATAGGAGAAAATTAATTATTTGAATATTGCTATTTACAAAAACATAATGGAACAATGGTTTGAGACCACCATATTTAGAAAACCCACCCACTCGAACACACTACTGCATTTCAGCAGCTTTCACCCTATACATCAAAAGAAGGCATTAGTGAAAGGACAGGGGGTTAGATTGGCCAGGATGATCTCAGAGAATCATGAGTTCCTGGATCAAATCAAAATACTTAAGGGGATGTTAACAAATAGGGGATACCCTGGAGAATATGTGGACAATATACTCCAGGAGGTAACCATAAAAAGAGAAAACGGTTTCTTTTTTCCATTACTTGGTAAAGGTATCAATGTCACTATGACAAAAAATACTAACGGAGAGAACAATATATTTAATAAGGTTGGTACATTTAAACACAACATGCATTACAGTAATATTGTGAAAATCATCCAACATAACTGGAATTTATTTAACACTAATCAGGAATTGCTCGACATTGTGGGTTCAGCGCCTAATTTAATATATAAAAAAGATACCACTATTAAAAATATGTTGGAGAACACTAATGAACCTTACTCTGGAACTAGGGGTATGGTTAAGTGTGTGTTTTGTTTACAATGCCAGGCTATCATAGAAGGAAATGAAATATACATACCTAATTTTGGTAAATTCAAACATAAAAAGAAGTTTACATGTAGTAGCAAGGCAGTTGCATATATAGGAATGTGTACTCAATGCCCCTGTTTTTATATTGGTAAAACCATCAACGACCTCAGGAGCAGAATGTATCAACATTCTTATGATATCAAAAAACAGAACGTAAAAAATGTGTTGGCTGTCCAAGTCAAAAACAACGATGATCATTCCTTTCGATTTTCAGTTCTTGAACAAGTCACATTAGGAGATAGGGGTGGACCCCTTAAAGACTTTTTTGAATCTAAGGAAAGCCAGTGTGCCGAACAGTCAAAGCCTTTAAGACTAAACAACACACCTGATACACTTGTATTAGGTGACTCTATCGTCGGGCACACTGACGTCCCGCTCACCAGGCTGAACAAGGAGAGGGTCATGGTGAGCAACCTGTCAGGCACTAGGATCCGCCACATAACACAAGCACTCAGGTCACTCCAAGGCAAGTACAAATATGACTCAGTCATTGTACATGCTGATGTGAATGACCTGAGACGTACCTCCCTGGACTACATGAAAAGAGACATAGAGGAGCTCTCTGAGCATGTAGACCAGGCCGGCATGACCCTGACCTTGAGTAGCATCTTACCCTCACCAAGAATGATGCCACAATATGAAGACAAGATGATCAATTTCAACAATTGGCTTAAGTACTGGTGCCATTCAAAGGGGATCCAATGCCTGTCAGCTTGGGATGATATGCTCGACAAGCCACAATGCTTCGCTAGGGACGGCTTGCACCTGTCACCGTTGGGCTTTCTGATATTGGCAAAGGCTCTTGCTACCCCCATAGTGCCTTTTTTAGGCAAAGCTCAAAAGGCAAACCCACCTCCATAGGTATCACAGGGGATAAGAAACTAAGAGTAATGCTACTCAACGCCAGAAGTCTAAACCTCAAGATGCATGCGCTCAAAACTCTCCTTAGCATGGAGAACATCGATATCTGTGCAGTAACAGAAACCTGGTTCAGGGCTCCCGAGAGCACCCCAGCACTACCAGGTTATACCTCATACCATGCTTTTTGGCCCCAAAACTTGGACCGAACCACAAAAGGAGGGGGAGTATCGATATTCATCAAAGATACCCACACCTCCAGGTTGGTGGCAAAGCACGAAGCATCAGAGACTATCCATGTGCAACTAACAGTGGGTAAAACTGCCTTCCAGTTTATAGCCTGCTACAGACCACCCTCCCAAACCCAGGAACCCCACTCGGCCTTCCTGAGAACACTGGAAAATATGAAGGTCTCTCCAAACACCATTATATTGGGCGACTTCAACTACCCAAACATAGACTGGGAGCATTACTCTAGCTCCAACACCCTAGCCCAAAGGTTCCTAGAATTTATTAACTCAAATGCTATGGAACAACTTGTTACCACTCCCACAAGAGGGGAAAACATACTGGACCTGATCATCACCAACATGGGGACTCTATGCTCCAGACCAGAAGTGTATCCCTCACTGGTAAGATCAGACCATAAACTAATCTCACTGGATATTCACATCCCGACCCCACCCCCTGCCCAGAAAACCACAGTGAAAAACTTCTCTAAAGCAAATTTCACACTCCTTAAAACCGAGGTGGAATCCTTCAAAGCCCCCGGGCCTGTGGAAAATACGGCCCAGACCATAGAATCCTTTATAAACGCATTCTATGAACACCTTCAGGAATGCATGGATCATGCGATCCCAAATAAAACCAAGACCCAATCGTCCAAAGGCAGACGTCCTGTCTGGTGGACCCCAGCCATAAACAAACTATACAATAGAAGGAGGAAGCTACTAAATGATAGAGCAAAATCCCAGAAAGGGAAGGCATCACTGATCAGTATTTGCAAAAAACTATGGGCACTCATAAAATTGTCTAAGGCCAGCTTCGAGAGAAAAATTGCACAGGACACTAAGGATAATCACAAGGCTTTCTTTAGTTATGTTAGGAACCTGGGTGGTAATCCACAGATATGCTCAGAATTAGTCCAAAATGACAAAAAATACACTGAACCCACAGACATTGCCAATATCCTAGCTGACAGGTTCAGCGCAAACTCCCCCCCCCTCCCCACCAAAAGGGCAAATTTCTATCCCAGCAGAGTGCTGCCTCCCTGACATCTCAGATGCTCAGGTAAGAGCCGCCCTCTCCAAAGCAAAAAACACAGCATCAATGGGACCAGACGGTGTCCCGGGTTGCGTCCTACATGAACTCCAAGAAGAGCTAAACCCAAACATAAAACTACTGTTCATTCTCAGCCTTACTACAGGATATGTGCCCAAAGAGTGGCATACAGCAACAGTGGTCCCTCTCCATAAAGGTGGTGCCTCAACGGATCCTGGAAACTATCGCCCCATAAGCCTGACTAGCTTAGTCTGCAAAGCTATGGAAAGGATCATCATGGACCTCATAAATAAAGATATTGGGGACCTACAGACACTGGATCCTACCCAGTTCGGCTTTGTTAAGGTCAGATCCTGCCTCTTAAACCTGGTTGATTTCTTTGAAGCAGTCACCAAGGCCATTGACGAGGGGAAGGTGGTCCACACAGCCTACCTGGACCTCGCAAAAGCCTTCGATACAATACCCCACTTGGTCATTATAGATAAGCTCACCAGCTTAAATATAAACCCCTATATCACTAGATGGGTTGCAAACTGGCTCAAGGACAGAAACCACATGGTTAGAATTGCTGGAGCCATGTCAGACTCCAAACCAGTTACAAGTGGCGTCCCACAAGGCTCAGTCCTGGGACCTCTCTTGTTCGGTATATATTTCTCGGAGGTACAGGCCAACACGGAAGGACTGTGGCTGACCAAGTTCGTAGATGACTGCAAACTGGGCACCATAATCGACTCTCCAGCCGACACAAGCATCCTCCAAAAGGGCCTCATAGAAACAGACAGCTGGTGCCAGAGCCATGGCCTCAAGCTAAATGCCAAAAAGTGTATAGTCATCCCTTTGGCAAAAACAAAGTGCCCACAAATTACCACATAGGTGGTAATCCATTAAGTACAGAAGAAGTAATTAGGGACCTGGGGACCCAAGTTGATAGCAATCTCTCATTTGACAACCACGTGGCCAAAGTGGTTAGAAAAACATTTTATACAGCCCACCTAATCATGGAGGGATTCACATCTAGATCAGGGGAGGTCATCGTGCCTCTTTACTCATCCCTCATCAGGCCCATAATTGAGTACAATGCCCCTTTTAGGATGTACCTTACCAGACACCTGCAGTAACTGGAAAGACCCCAAAAGTACCTCACCAAGAGGATCAAAGGGCTCAAACAGATGCCATATGCTGCCCGGTTAAAGAAACTCCAGCTCTACTCAGTGGCATACCGCCTGTTCAGAGGCGATCTGTGCCTGACGTATAAAGCCATGTCCAACCCGGAATTAATGGACATGCTGCACCTCAGAAAATCCAAATCCCATCGAGCTACACGCTCGAGAGACTTTAACCTCAGCACTGAAATAAATAGGACATGCTGGAGGGACAGATTCATAACCCAGAGGCTCCCTTCATTCTGGAATAAAATCCCAGTCCAGGCTAGGCAGAGTCCCTCATTGACTCTCTTCAAGAGGAATCTTGATGAGTGGATGGGAGATCATAGGTTTACCCCGGGTATCACTTCTGTGTCACTGTTAGACAGAGGCACAGTATACTAACCTCGAAAAAGGGCATAGCAAAATAAATTTAAAATGGGTTGTGAAAGCCAAACACATTCTGGCTAGGCTTATAAATGCCCTAGGGCAGATAGCCTAGTATGAACCTATGAACCTATGAACCTATGAGATGGCAACTTCGAACAAATGCAACACATTACCCAGGTTTGAATACTAACATCTCTGTTAGTTCTATTCTTAGACTTAAACCAGAGGGCTATTTGTAACATTCTCTGTAGTAACATACCACACTGGATGGATTTTTATGGTTTACTTCTGTTTTCAACATTTTTGATATATGGTTCTTTAATTTTAATTATGTAATAGGCTTAATTGATGATGATGTCAGCAATTGTTTATGGTAATTTGAAGGACTGTGAGGGTATTTATTGGGTCAGTGTTTGTATTACTGTGATTCTGATGAAGTTTTTTATTAAAAAATGAAAGCGCTAAATCTATTTTTGGTGTGGATCTGAGCTGTCATTTCCTTGTGGATTACTAGATAATTTAAGCTCTTTAGAGTACTTGTATGCCTTTGGTAAAATTGTACAAAGCCACTCCAATAGCTTTAGCCTTGAGCTGTACTACCAATTGGATAATAATATTGCACAGTAGTAATTGGACACCCTTTTAAGGGCCTTTGAGTAGCTGATAAATATTAGTGGGTGTTGGCAGCTGGTACTACCATATAGTCTTAGGAAAAGGGGCACAGCTGGAGAACCTGTGCCAGCCTTCCCCAGGAGTGTCTGTGTGGCTGTATAAACTCTTCTCAAAGTGTGTGTGTGTGTGTGTGTGTGTGTGTGTGTGTGTGTGTGTGTGTGTGTGTGTGTGTGTGTGTGTGTGTGTGTGTGCGTGTGTGTGTGTGTGTGTGTCAGCTACTTGGGCAAGGACACAAAGCACTGGTTGGACAAAGAGAGTGCTGGAGGTTTTAGCTTGCCCACTAGGCTGAGATCTGGACCCTATAGCTGTGCCAGTGGGGAGTCATATTGAGGACCTGGAGAGCAAGGGAGTGACCAGCCCTGGACTGACTGTGATCTCTGTGTGCTCTTAAGGGAAATTGCACTTTACTGTGTGTATTTGCTATCCTTTCTTCCTATATGAGATGCCCCTCACTGGTGTTACTGGTGAGGATTGAGGCTCCTTGATTGCTGGGCCAGGGCACGGGCATCATAATCAGTACCCACAAGCAGCTGGTGCTCACCTTCAGTCTCACTGCTACAGAGTAGCTCCCTCCCTGAAGTAACCACATCACCAGTCCTGCCTACAGGTATGTGATCTGCCTGGGTCTCCCTCAGGCTACCAGATCCACATGCTTGTCTTCAAGCCTGACTGCATGTAACTGCATTAACACATAGTACTGCCTCATCAAAATCCTTCCCTATCATGACATCTGCAGGATGGTAGTTTGGTACCCCTGTTGTCTCAAGACAACCTACTATTTTTTGTCCTTCCCACTAACTGGCTCCCTCATGTTTTGTTCCCCACCTTGCCTCCATGGACATCTGTATCCCACATGGCCCCACTGGTTGCATTCAAAACATTTAACCCTAGGTCCTGGATGTGTACCTGGACTAGTGGCTTCCTCTGCTACTGGCAGATTCTGTTGGGGCAGTCTGGGCTGCCAGCCATGGGTTCCTTTAGACCCATGAGCAGTACTGGGGGACCCTTTCCTGTGCAGGGATGCCCTGCTTGCTAGGTATAGGTCTCCCTTCTTCCCCAACTCATCTGAAGTAGCACATTGTATATCAACTAACCAGATCCACATGTCCACAGGTAAAGTGCTAAGGGTTTGTTCCCTCACTAAAAAGGTCTGCCAGCCCTTCAAAAGTGGTGACCTGATGTCCAGTGACCCACCTATGAAAATAAGTGCTCAGTTCAGCAACATATTCACACACAGTTTCATCTGCTTTGTGTCTATGCTCATGAAACTTTTTCCTATAAGTTTCAGGTGTTAGCTTAAAAAATTCTAACAAAGAATTTGTTACAGCATTATAGTTAAAACTGTCAATGTCAGATAATTCTAATTTGGAAAGTACATTTACAGCTTCACCATGGAGTAAGGGGGTCAGGAACCACACTCAGAGCCTTTGGTCAACATTATACTGTTTACATATCCTCTCAAACATATGAATGAAACTATAAAAATTATCCCCCTCTGTAAACTGTGGAAGAAATTTACTGACCTTTTGTGCTTCTGGGGTCCATTTTCTCCCTTCCCCATTACCTCCATGACTCTGGCGAAGATTCAGCATCTCCTTTCTGTGCTGCCTCTGCCTCTCCTTTCCTCAGCTTCCAGGCATATCAGTTTCTCATTCTCCTCAGCCTGTAGACATCTCAGTCTCTCTGCTGCTTCTGTTTCCAAACGCCTGGCCTCCAACTCAAGTCTCTTTAGCTCCAGATGGATTTTTAAGTCTTCTGCAGAAAGGTTGAGTTAACCATTCTCTGATTGTTGTACATCTCCATGGCCAGTCTCACTGTCCTCCTGATTGCTGTTTTCTGAAGCAGCTGTGACGAAAGTTGCAACAATGTCAGGTTTCCAAGCACCAGCCCCTTTGCCTGGCACATCTCACCCAACAGGCTCCTTGTCAGCTTGCCATACTCCTCTGCTGACATGCTTGCCTACTGTCCTTGACTAATTAAACTAACAAAAGAAATAAAATAATTGTGATCTGAACTCTGACTATTCAATACGTGGCTGATTTAGAGTACAAAAACACCTTTAGTGATCACTGTACACAAGCTACAGGAATTCAGTATCTACGTCACTACAAGCCAATTGCCAACCTTTAATATGTGGTGTGGATATCCCACCACTGCCTACCATTTAATATGTGACACCTGTGCACTGGCCCAGTAATCAAGTAGCCTCAATCCTCACCACTAACACCGATGAGGGGCATCCACATTGGGAAGGATAACAAATATACACACAGTAAAGTACAGTTTCCCTTAAGAGCACACAGAGATCACAGTCATTCTGGGGCTGAGTTCTCCCTTTCTCTCCAGATCCCTAATAAGACTCCTCACTGGCACAGCTATAGGGTACAGATCTCAGCCGAGTAGTCAAGCCAAAACCTCTAGTTCCCTCTCTGTCCAACCAGTGCTTTGTGTCCCTGCCCAAGTAGCTGACACACACACTTTGAGATGTGGTTTATATACAAACACACAGACACTCCTGGGGAAGGCTGGCACAGGTTCTCCAGCTATGCCGACCCCTGCCAGGCTATAAGGTAGTAATCACTGCCACCAACTACTCTCATCAGCTACTAAAAAGGCCCTTAACAAAGGGTGTCCAATTATTACTGTGCAATATTATTATCCAATTAGTAAGTGTGATGAACAGCAAGGCTTATTTGGAGTGGCTTTTTACAGTATCACTATATACATGCAATGTACTCTAGAGCTTAAAATATCTCTACACAAAACAGCCACGGTTGAAAGGTTTAAAATTATTTAATAATAAATAATAAAAACACAAGACAAATCTTCCCAGTTCAATACAGTGCTAATCAAAATTTCAGAAATCACAGAAAAATGCTTAAAATAATACTGTAGAATAGTCTGACATAAATATAGAAAACAGCTAGACTAAATCTGATTAAATTTCTGTCTAACTAAGAGCAATCACAGTTCTAAATAAACTTACATATAGAGAAAAGGGAGAGTACTGATGATTAGATGTTCTTCAGACAAAATCCAAAATGCTCTGATTCTCTCTCTCTCTGAGAAAGTCTTAAAAGTAATAGATCACTCCTGGCTCATTTTATATTACATCATTCTTCTCTGGTTCCCAGGCTAACAGAAACTCAGAGTTTTAACATTTCTTTGATCTCGCACCTGACCAAGAAAATACAGCAATAAAAGACATTATATATGTAAAATCTAGCAATTAATTATGGTCTCAAAACAATAGAAGGAATTCCTCAGGCCAGACGTTATGTCACCGAGCTTTGAGATCAGTCATACAATGCTTGACTTATCGGCTTTCTTCCAGCAGAGTGCACTGTGGTTATATTTTTGAAGTTCAACATTTAACACACTTTTCTTACATTTAAGAGGACAAGCCTGTGGATTATATTCATATTTACAATGACATAGAATTATCAACAAAATTCTGTCTAGCTAGGCTGGCAGCCTTCACATATCTTCACACATTTATTATGGGTTTTTACAGGAGCCTGTTATGTGGCGAGTTTATCCTTGACCATCTCTTGGCACCTGCACATTACTGGGGCAAACCCTTTGTGCACCTGGGCCATACTTCTGTGTATATATGTTAACCTATGTATAGGGTCCCACACCTCTCTGCTGCCTGGGATGCTTAATGGGGTTTACATATGGGGCTGTGAGATGTACATTGTGTTCTGCCATCTTACCTAAGCCCAGTCACAATTCGCTGATGATGACACAGTCTCTGCTACAGAATGAGAAGACCAACGCAAGACCCTTATTGTCTATCACAGAAGGCAGGAGAGACTAGAAACCAGGCAGGGTTAGCTCTGCACACGAATACTGGCTGTAATTGGTAACAGCAAACACTCAAAAGAGCAAACTTTTTTTTTCTATTCCTATTCTGCTTTCCAGATTGAAGGCTAATGTACTGAGGCTACAGTTATGAGGAACAAAAACGTAAAGTAGCAAAAAGCTGGAACATATTACCATGCAGAATTATAAGTAAGAAGTCATTGGACAGCTTTAAGGTTTAGACAAATATATGGTACTGAAATGTATAAGTAAAAACGTTGGATGACAGCTTGATCTCCTTGTAAATTTCTGAGAATAAATCATGTTATGTTACATTATTTTATGCTGCATTATATTATGTTATACTTGGCATTCATGGTATAAAAACATGATCTGGGTATGAAAAAATCAGTTTGCGTCTGATTGTAGTTGAATTACATCTGCGGTCCATTTTAGCATACACACCTGCTTATTAAGTATAGTTTTATTTTTACTAAGCACTTTTTTATAAATACTTGTTTTACAATGTATATTCTTTATCTCTTACCAGCTTAAATATTATTGCCCAACCAGCTGTTTGCCAGTTAATTTGAGTCAATAGTTACAACTATTACAAGAAGTAAAATTTCTGTTTATTTATTATAAGTACCATTCGCATTCTCCTGTACAAGTTTCAGTACAAATACCGTTGGCTGCGGAGTTTTTTTGCATCCTTCTCTAGATGTTATTCCCTCATTTCTGTCCCATTCATCAGCCTCAGACACTTTGGAACTTTCCATCCAGCGTCATGCCTGCCAACGATGAGGTCACATTTCTGCGTGCTGAGACTGTAAACACTCGGTAAAGGAAATGTTGCTGTGCATGTCTTTGGTAGCTTCATCAATAAGAAAAATGTAATAGCATTAAGTATTAAACAACGAGTCTCCCAGGCATGCTTTCTATAAATGTTTACTCTTATGACTTCTAGAAGTTTCTTCTATATGCCCAGTTCTGCCACAGGCATGGCTTTTTTCTAACTTAAATTATTTACAGTCGGAAGTTATGTGCTGCTTCCAAACACACCAGCCAACTATATTAATGTTTTTACCATCATCACTTCAGGGGTATGCAACCTTTACATTTCTGCTCTTATACCTTATAGGTTTATAGCAAGGTACTAGGCTATTGGCCCAAGGGCCTACGTAACCCTAGCCAACAAAGTTCCCTGGCTTACCCACCCAAGAAAGTTATTTTCCTGTGCCACTGACGAGCAGAGACACAGAAGTGATCCCCGGGGTGTATTTCCTATTTCCCAGCCACTCATCAAGATTTTTCTTGAAGAGTGCTAACGAAGAACTTTGCTTGACATAGATGGGTAGCCTGTTCCAGAGTATGGGAAGTCTCTAGGACAGGAATCTATCCCTCCATCCTTGATACATGAATCATTATTTTGTCTTACCTGCAAGTCTCATTTTTCAATTGTATGGTGCTGTAATATGTCCTCTTTAAACTATTAATGTAGGTTTAGGGTTAAAATTATTTTTAATAAGCTTACCAAATGCTAACAGTTTTTTCACTGGACTTGGAACATATCAGCAGCCCTTAGGTCTCACCTCGACACACAGGTATGATTAAGGACTGATTGATCTCTTTCTGTAATCCTTCCCAGTTTCACTGTCAAAAATGAATATACAAAGAGATGGAATGACAGAAACATAGATCACTTCTCCCTTGTCTGGATTTGTTTATAAAATTCAGTTCAAGTATACACAATTGCCATTTTGTTTTGCTTTTACCTTTTTTTTATTTCCTCCTGACTCAAAGTTGCTTGCAAATGCTAAAATTCTTGTAATTCTGAGCACACCAAAAATCAGGTGTTCTATTTTGGAGATAGACTCACACACCACTAATAAGTATTACAAATGGCAAATAGCATCAGTTAAAATAAACAGCTTGTAAGCAGAAGAACTTTCACTAAATTGAAAACAGAACCGGATCGGTCTAGTTTTAGCAAGCTGCTATTTACAATGTGCATCACCACAGAACTTTTATTTTGAACTCACAGACCAGTTAGTGGCATATCTTATGAAGGAACAAGATGCAACACCTACTTATAAGTAAGCATTTAATTTGGTTAATATTTCATCGTAAGTTTATTAGGTTTCAATACTTTTAACTTATGAAAAGCTACAGTATCCTTACATCTGCCCCAACCTCTGAAATTCATTTTTATTGCTACTTGCCCAGGGCCATTAGTCAGCTAATGAAATGTGCTGACTACTAGTGCAAACATACCAGGAGTATATAAGTAAATCATTTGCAGTGTGGGGGCCTGCTGTTTCAGCCAAATGCTTCTCCAGAAGCATTTTCACCTGTAGTGGAGAACTTCCTTTACTCCAGTGTTGTGAAACCATGAAGTTGGTATACTTAAGTTTGGGGGTGCAGTGATACCTCCTTACATGGAGGAGTGTGGGGGGGCTTGTCCAACTGCAAAATAAGGTTTACTCCAAGTTGTACTGAAAGTGCTTTTTGTGAAAGATTTTCTGAGTGTTTGCTGTTGGGATAAGCTGTGTCTGTCTATCAACATAATTCCAACAAACCAATATAAATTTAACCTTTGTAACTCAGGGAAGAAATGGTGCTGAAGTAGATCCTACCACTGGTTACTGCTGGAGTGCTATAAATAGTTTGCTCTTCTTCTCCTGCTATTGCCAAGATGGCATAGATATATATTGTGGTAGGGATCTGGAACAATTCTTTAGCCAATTAAGAAAGTCACTCCCTATGTCCCCACTACACGGACTGTCCTTGTTAGAAGAACTTTGTGAAAGTGGGATCACTGCCAATTTCCTGGTTTGCTAATTAGTTCTGAGTAGTCAGTGACAGAAGCTGTGGAGGTGAAGTTCCTGAACCTGGTGGGAAGCTGAGTCCAGAGCAGCCAAAAAACATCTTAGTGTACACCATAGGTTAATTGTTATAAAGACCACATCCTCTGCTGCTTACAGGTGGTTGCTGCCTGGGGACAGGGTTACAGAAAAAGCACATCCACTGGAGAAACACCCAATCCCCAGGCTATTTAAAGCTAACAACAAAACAAATGAAACCAAACACTGTTCACTATATCCTGGGAGTGTCACTTAAGTGCAACACGCATGATGGATGCATTGGCATTTTTTGTGAATGACAGGTCGCCACACCTCAGGAAGCTGACGTTGTGTTGAGTAGCTGGTAGATTCTCCTGCATGTTCTTCAGCCAGTTTAGCTGTAAATATAGCATGGCAGATTCTGGGTTATGGAACGAGTGACTTTTTCTTATTCTAACATTTTACTTGCAGGTTCACTAAGTATTTAAATGCCATCCGCAAAATATTTCAGGAGTAGGTAGGGCTGCATTTTTTCTGTTTTTCTTTTATTTATGTCTGAAATGCAGACTTGGAAATTTGTCACTTGACAGTTGATCTGTTGAAAGGGTTTCCTTCCTTTGCTGTGTGAAGAAATTCCTTGTCAACACAGTCAAGTAGATGGAGATTAATTTGACAATATTTCTGACTTGGGCTGAATTTTGACTTTAAGGTCACTTTTAGTTATTGTTGAAGCTCATCTGGCCATTTGTAATGCTTTGAAATTTTTTCTGTCAGAAAGGCTGCCGCATGTTACACCTCAACATCCTTTTTAGACCGACTCGGTGGAGGTTATTCCAGTTCTTTTACCCTTTGGATCAGCAAGTTAGCAGGACAGGCAAGTGAAAAGTGGCCTGTACATGCAGACATTTATTGTTCTGAAACAACATAGACGAGTCCAAATGGACTGCTTTTGCTAAACCTTTTTCATTCCCATGATCCACCACTGGCATTCGCATCCCACGTCACACTGTGAAGATGGAATTCCCTCTTTCTGGTGGAAGTTACACTTATTACAACATACTCTTGGACAGATAGATTTGATTTTGTGGTCCCCAGTTGACAGCTATTATCCAGGCATTTATGAAGGGAGGTCTGGTCCCCCCTCTTCCACTATACAGATGTTTCTACTGTACCAGTGCTGCCCTTGTCCCAGAGGCCTGAAGGACTGTCTTTATCCCCAAAAAGACTGGGGCTGTCTGTTTTTAAGGAAGCACCTTAATTCTCCTTAGTGGATGTACTGCATGCAATCCTGACAAGCAGCCACGCATCCTGATAAAGAAGTCATTTTTTGATAATTTGAACCCATCCATGGTTTCTGACATGTGCTCTCATGTCATAGTGAGGAAGCCTTCAAATCCTGTGCCTCAAATGAATGCATACTGCATGAACTGAAAAAGGCTACCACAACTAGCTTGGGTGACCCCAACTCATCAGCTTGAATGTAAACCCATACATCACAAGATGGGTTGCAAACTGGCTAAGTGACAGAACCCACAGGGTCAGAGTTGCTGGAGCCATGTCAGACTCAAAGCCTGTCACAAGTGCTGTCCCACAGGGCTCAGTCCTGGGTCCACTCTTGTTCGGCATCTACTTTTCTGAAGTACAAGCAAACACAGGAGGGTTATAGCTGACAAAGTTTGCAGATGACTGCAAACTGGGCGCCATAGTCGAAAACACATCTGACACAGATATCCTCCAGAAGGGCCTCACAGAAACGGATAACTGGTGCCAGAGCCATGGCCTGAAGTTAAATGCCAAAAAATGCATAGTCATACCCTTCGGGAAAAACAAGGTTACCCCTAGCTACCATATAGGTGGCAATCCACTGAGCACAGAAAAGTCATCAGAGATCTGGGGACCCAGGTTGACAGTAGCCTTTCGTTTGACACTCATGTTGCTAAAGTAGTTAGGAAAACCTTCTATATCACCCACCTGATCATGAAGGGATTCACATCTAGATCAAGGGAGGTCATCGTCCCCTGTACTCATCACTCATTAGACCTATGATTGAGTACAATGCCCGTTCGAATGTATCTGACCAGACACCTGCTGCAGCTTGAAAGGCCCCAAAAGTTCCTCACCAAAAGGATAAAGGGTCTCAAAAATATGTCTTATGCTGCCCGACTGAAAGAACTCCAGCTCTATTCAGTCTCATACCGCTTGCTCAGAGGTGACCTGTGCCTGACATATAAGGCC
>NC_056750.1:56748677-56768677 GCF_019279795.1 Protopterus annectens | reverse complement strand
CTGTTCTTACTTTGCTCACAGATGAAGTGTTTAGGATTATACATTATTTATCTTTGCTGAAGTTGATTTGCATTTGCTGGGTGTTCCTAGCTCTGTATATATTTATGTGTCTGCATGCATGTGTGTCTGTGTGTGCGTGCATGTGTGTGTGTGTGTGTGTGTGTGTGTGTGTGTGTGTGTGTGTGTGTGTGTGTGTGTGTGTGTGTGTGTGTGTGTGTGTGTGTGTGTGTGTGTGTGTGTGCGTGTGTGTGTGTGTGTGTGTGTGTGTGTGTGTGTGTGTGTGTGTGTGTGTGTGTGTGTGTGTGTGTGTGTGTGTGTGTGTGTCTGGGCGTGCGCAACCATATCTTTAAATTACATTTTTTTAACTCTAGGCCGGAAGAAAACAGAGATTTTATTTCTTGAAATAAAGCAATGGTTACATAGTTCTAAACTTTCACCCATGATACGTTGCATTGTACTGCAGTTACTTTGCATTTCTCCTTTCATTTTTTTTCTGTTTTTTTTTTCATTCCTTATTTTTGTTCAGTAACATAATATATTTCTGTCTCATTTGTTGATCTTCACAACAACATAATCCTTTTGTGCATGCATTTGTTGCTACACTGATACTCAAGCATGCCATTCAAAGATAAGAATCTGGAGCCAATAACGGCTTCACTGTGTTATTTGCATACTGTAAGACCACACAAAGCCTCAAATGTCACACATACACTCTGCCTAATCTTACATTGAAACAGTAATCTGCAACAACAAATCCCAGATATGTAGGATTAAATACCATGACACTGGATGTATCCAAGCTTGTATAGTCTGTCTTTTACCCCGTAGAAAAGAAACAGGGTTTTCACTAACATGACAAAGCTTTGACCTACATTCAGAAGGAATATTTTAATCAAACTCCATGGGACTAACCAGCTAACAAGAAAACAAAATGAATGCAGATAACTTAATATGCAGCTAAGGAACACTTTAGTGATCTAAACAACACCAAATAAAATTGAACACAGGCAGTGACAGTAAACAAGAGCTGCCTGGATCCACCGTCGGAGCTCTTTATCTAAGTGAATTTAGAAATATCCATTACAATTTATTTTGCTTTCACCTTACCCCAGCCTCATGTCAAGATAACTTTTTGCCTTTTCCTTATCACCTTGTACTCTACCACATATTTCCTTTTGTGGGAAGCTTTTCCATGCACTTATAACCACCTCATTAAAAGACAATATTTTTGAACATGCACTCAAGCTGGTAAAATTGTACTTTTCATAGGTTCATACTAGGCTATCTGCCCTAAGGCCTAGCCAGGGTGTGTTTGGCTTTCGCCACCCATTTTAAATTAATTTTACTATGCCCTTTTTCGAGGTTAGTGTACTGTGCCTCTGTCTAACAGTGACACAGAAGTGATACCCGGGGTAAACCTACAATCTCCCATCCACTCATCAAGATTCCTCTTGAAGAGAGACAATGAGGGACTCTGCCTAACCTGGACTGGGATTTTATTCCAGAGTGAAGGGAGCCTCTGGGTTATGAATCTGTCCCTCCAGCATGTCCTATTTATTTCAGTGCTGAGGTTCAAGTCTCTCGAGCGCGTAGCTCGATGGGATTTGGATTTTCTGAGGTGCAGCATGTCCATTATTTCCAGGTTGGACATGGCTTTATACGTCAGGCACAGATCGCCTCTGAGCAGGTGGTATGCCACTGAAAAGAGCTGGAGTTTCTTTAACCGGGCAGCATATGGCATCTGTTTGAGCCCTTTGATCCTCTCGGTGAGGTACTTTTGGGGTCTTTCCAGTTGCTGCAGGTGTCTGGTAAAGTACATCCCAGAAGGGGCATTGTACTCAATTATGGGCCTGATGAGGGATGAGTAAAGAGGCATGATGACCTCCCCTGATCTAGATGTGAATCCCTTCATGATTAGGTGGGCTATATAAAATGTTTTTCTAACCACTTTGGCCACGTGGTTGTCAAATGAGAGATTGCTATCAACTTGGGTCCCCAGGTCCCTAATTACTTCTTCTGTACTTGATGGATTATCACCTATGTGGAAATTTGTGGGCACTTTGTTTTTGCCAAAGAGGATGACTATACACTTTTTGGCGTTTAGCTTGAGGCCATGGCTCTGGCACCAGTTGTCTGTTTCTATGAGGCCCTTTTGGAGGATGCTTGTGCCGGCTGGAGAGTTGATTATGGTGCCCAGTTTGCAGTCATCTGCGAACTTGGTCAGCCACAGTCCTTCCGTGTTGGCCTGTACCTCCGAGAAATATATACCGAACAAGAGACATCCCAGGACTGAGCCTTTTGGGATGCCACTTGTAACTGGTTTGGAGTCTGACATGGCTCCAGCAATTCTAACCATGTGGGTTCTGTCCTTGAGCCAGTTTGCAACCCATCTAGTGACATAGGGGTTTATATTTAAGCTGGTGAGCTTATCTATAATGCCTGAGTGGGGTATTGTATCAAAGGCTTTTGCGAGGTCCAGGTAGGCTGTGTGGACCACCTTCCCCTCATCAATGGCCTTGTTGACTGTTTCAAAGAAATCAACCAGGTTTAAGAGGCAGGATCTGACCTTAACAAAGCGGAACTGGGTAGGATCCAGTGTCTGTAGGTCCCCAATATCTTTATTTATGAGGTCCATGATGATCCTTTCCAGGATCCGTTGAAGCACCACCTTTGTGGAGAGGGACCACTGTTGTTGTACACCACTCTTTGGGTACATATCCTGTAGTAAGGCTGAGATTGAACAGTAGTTTTATGTTTGGGTTTAGCTCTTCTTGGAGTTCATGTAGGACGCAGCCTGGGACACCGTCTGGTCCCATTGATGCTGTATTTTTTGCTTTGGAGAGGGCGGCTCTTACCTGAGCATCTGAGATGTCAGGGGGGCAGCACTCTGCTGGGATAGATATTTGCCCTTTTGGTGGGAGGGGAGTTTGCGCTGAACCTGTCAGCTAGGATGTTGGCAATGTCTGTGGGTTCAGTGTATTTTTTGTCATTTTGCACTAATTCTGAGCATATCTGGGAATTCCCACCCTGGTTCCTAACATAACTAAAGAAAGCCTTGTGATTATCCTTAGTGTCCTGTGCAATTTTTCTCTCATGGCTGGCCTTAGGCGATTTTATGAGTGCCCGTAGTTTTTTGCTAATACTGATCAGAGATGCCTTCCCTTTTTGGGATTTTGCTCTATCATGTAGTAGCTTCCTCCTTCTATTGTATAGTTTGTTTATGGCTGGGGTCCACCAGACAGGACATCTGCCTTTAGAGGATTGGGTCTTGGTTTTATTTGGGATTGCATGATCCATGCATTCCTGAAGGTGTTCATAGAATGCGTTTATAAAGGATTCTGTGGTCTGGGCCGTATTTTCCACAGGCCCAGGAGCTTTGAAGGATTCCACCTCGGTTTTGGGGAGTGTGAAATTTGCTTTAGAGAAGTTTTTCACTGTGGCTTTCAGGGCAGGGGGTGGAGTCGGGATGTGAATATCCAGTGAGATTAGTTTATGGTCTGATCTTACCAGTGAGGGATACACTTCTGGTCTGGTCTGGAGCATAGAGTCCCCATGTTGGTGATGATCAGGTCCAGTATGTTTTTCCCTCTTGTGGGAGTGGTAACAAGTTGTTCCATAGCATTTGAGTTTATAAATTCTAGGAACCTTTGGGCTAGGGTGTTGGAGCTAGAGTAATGCTCCTAGTCTATGTTTGGGTAGTTGAAGTCGCCCAATATAGTGGTGTTTGGAGAGACCTTCATATTTTCCAATGTTTTCAGGAAGGCCGAGTGGGGTTCCTGGGTTTGGGAGGGTGGTCTGTAGCAGGCTATAAACTGGAAGGCAGTTTTACCCACTGTTAGTTGCACATGGATAGTCTCTGATGCTTCGTGCTGTGCCACCAACCTGGAAGTGTGGGTATCTTTGACGAATATTGATACTCCCCCTCCTTTTGTGGTTTGATGCAAGTTTTGGGGCCGAAAAGCATGGTATGAGGTATAATCTGGTAGTGCTGGGGTGCTCCCGGGAGCCTTGAACCAGGTTTCTGTTACTGCACAGATATCGATGTTCTCAATGCTAAGGAGAGTTTCGAGTGTGTGCATCTTGAGGTTTAGACTTCTGGCGTTGAGTAGAATTACTCTTAGTTTCTTATCCCTTGTGATTCCTATGGAGGTGGGTTTGTCTTTTGAGCCTTGCCTAAAAAAAGCCCTATGGGGGTAGCAAGAGCCTTTGCCAATATCCGAAAGCCCAGGAGTGACAGGTGCAAGCAGTCCCTAGCGAAGCATCGTGGCTTGTCGAGCATGTCATCCCAGGCTGACAGGCATTGGATCCCCTTTGAATGACACCAATACTTAAGCCAGTTGTTGAAATTGATCATATTGTCTTCATATCGTGGTATCATTCTTGGTGAGGGTAAGATGCTACTCAAGGTCAGGGTCATACCTGCCTGGGCTACATGCTCAGAGAGCTCCTCTATGTCTCTTTTCATGTAGCCCAGGGAGGTACGTCTCAGGTCATTTACACCAGCATGGACAATGACTGAGTCATATTTGTACTTGCCTTGGAGTGACCTGAGTGCTTGTGTTATGTGGTGGATCCTAGCGCCCGACAGGCAGCTCACTGTGACCTTCTCCTTGTTCAGCCTGGTGAGCGGTACGTCAGTGTGCCTGACGATAGAGTCACCTATTACCAAGTGTATCAGGTGTGTTGTTTAGCCTTAAGGGCTGTGACTGTTCGGCACACTGGCTTTGTGAGCTATGTGTTGCATGTGTTTTGTTTTGGGGTAGCGGTTGTTTGGGTGTCTGCTTTGGAGGTCTCTGCTGCTTAGGCAGATTTTTATTTAGAGCCTCCGAGTATGTTTTTGTGTGTTTATGTGTTTGGTTTGCTGTCGTGCTAGGTCTATGTGAGACTGGAATTGTAGTGAGTGTGGTTTTCTTCTCCTCCTGACTGGTTATGCCAGTACTGAGTTGAGAGAGCTTAGCCTCCAGTATGGCTATATGGTTGCATCTCTCACATGTGTTGGAATTTGTTGGGAGGAGGAGAGGGTTGTCTGTGTACATGAGGCAGTTGTAACATTGCCTCAAGATTCCCATATTCACGAGCTGAACTTTGTTAATTAATCCCCGTTAGGTAGATTAGATCATTATAATGTGTCACTTCTCTCTCCTGCCTTCATGACTGTAGTTTGTGCACTCTATCCAGCTTTCATAGTCACTTTTTGCACCTCATGGTCATCATGTTGGGGGAGGGGACATGGGTGAATCTACCCTGGCAATCTATCAATGCAGTAACCAGCTCTGGATTAGAAATCTGTTTATCACAGACTATATTATATATTAATACATGAAAACATTTAGGAGATGCATATAGCATCTCCAGTTAACCTGAGAGCAGCATGGAAGGAACAGGAGACTCCAGCTAAAACCTGATTATAAGGAAAACATAAAACCTGTACATAGAAAGCAAGACAGCTGTGAATCAAACCAGTGTTCTAAGTTTTGTGAGGCAGCAGTGTTAACCACAGTGCTACTGTGCCATGTGGTAAAACTGCATATATTAACTTTTGTTAACTTTCCACCTATAGCTTCTAGTGCAGCCCCTGTATCATTCTAGTGCCCCTCCCTTTTACATCTCCAGCTTTATTTATGGCCTTGCCAAGACTAGGCCACCAAAATTGTGCAGATAAAAACATACCCCTTCCCTGGTTCTCCTGGTGTTGCTTTTCTCACTTTCCCCTAGTTTGCAGTATGACCTTATGACAATGTTTTTTTTTCACTTGCAAGCCATATAAATGTCTAAAGTTTGTTTTGTAAGCTTGTTGCTGACAAATGTTATTTACTCCAGTGCTGCTCTTTGTTCTTTTTTTCTTTTTATGACCTCCCTTGCCCCCCTCATCCCTTAATTGCATCCTGAAGGCAGGCATGCTATGGAGATTTGCTTTTGTAGTTTTCCACCTCAGTGGCAGCTCAGTCAGTTTTCCCCACCCTAATCCCCTCCTTTGAACCACACATCCTCTCATGTCCCCAGCCTCCACCAGAGTTCATTATATGTGGAACACCCTCATGACTGACCCCCCCACCCTGAGATGAGACCACCTATCCCTCCATGCTCCTCTGTGAGTCACATGTGTCACTAATCTAACCTGAGTTGGCTGGGCGATAATCAAGGTTTTATCCCTGTATGCTACTATTTGTGGTCCACAACTATTTTGAATATTAATGCAACAGGCATGCAATGCTCATTTCAGAATCCCAGATACAGTTTGCTTCGTTCATGCATGCTCTTGGGGAACTAGCCATAATGGCAAATAATGCCTTCTTTTCTTGTTGGGCAGAAAGACAAAATAGCAGCACTTAGATAAAATGCTAGCAATTATTGCTAGCCCCCCCCCCCAAAAAAAAACAAGAAATTCCTTTTTATTATACACATGTTCTTTACAACAGCACAGCAGCCTATAATGGCTGTAGATACTTATGTGACTGACTTAAAAAATAGAGCCAAAGGCTGGGGATTTGCTGCGTTGAATGATTCCATATTAAGACATAAAATAATGTGTGATGAAGAAATTATAAAACCATACTCATTAGTTGTACTTCTTTATGGGAAACATTTCTCATTTTGAGTCATAAAAAGGACATGTTCCTCATTGTTGCACTTTGTAAGGGTCTATCCCACATTCAGTGTTAAGAATTTTTTTTATGTCTGTCATAGGCAGTGCAGAAGTGCTTTCCTGTTACACTGTCTGATAATAGACAGGAACCAGATGCTTTGAGTGCTGGTAGAGAGTTGGAAGTATTTTCAGATGCACAAGAAAAGGGAGGATCCAGGAAGTTTCTACAAGCTGCAGTGAAGGAGGCATGTCACAGAAATAGAAAACTCTTAAAAAAAAAAACAACAACAACATACGTGGCTGCTTCTTCTGCAAACTGAAAGAATACTTTGAGAAAGGAGATCCCCCCCACCCAAAAAAAAAAAAGGTTGCACATAGTGTGGGGAAACTGGAAATTCATTTACAGTCTGTAAAATGACTTGCACAAAATATGAGAGGAGGGGGTCACTTTTGGTGTGATGCAAATTATTCCTTGAATGTGCTCACACTGATACAACAGCTGTGTGCTGGGAAAGTATTGTATAAAAGAATGTTGGTTCTGGTAAAAATGTTACAAACGGCCACATGAAGAGGAACGGAATGAAGAGGGCACTGAAAATGAAATTGTAGTATGTAATGAGGAAAGAAGACAGAAATAGTATACTGTGCAAACACAAAACATGCATGAAATTTTAAGACAAGGAGAACACGAGGGGAAAACAGGAGGGACAGCTGAAATCAACTATTACTTTTGGAAACAGGGTGAGGAAAATAAGTTTTTGTTACAGCAAAGGAAATTTGCACAAAGGGGGAAGGCATGGTGCTAAAATGGTGTCAAGAAGAAAAAGCTGATATGATATGTTGAGAAGATACTAGATTTTTGGATACGGTACGAAAAGAACAGATGGAAAGGTTATGGGGAAAGAAAACTGTTTGGAGCTTTGGAATGGAGCTCTGTTCGGGTATAGGAATATGAATAAATAGAAGTTGAACCTGTTAAACGTTACAATAATTGTCACTGGGAGCTGTGCACTTTGTGACGCCAGATATGGGGAGCTGGTGTACAGAATAATTGTGGTACATGCATATATTAACATTAAAGACAGAGTATGTTTGAGGAAATAAATATATACTAATTAAAATAAATATAAGGGAATTGAACCTCTGAGAGAATGTGTAAGGAAGAGAAATCAGGATGGGAAAATATGTAGGGATGTGATAAAATATGGAGAATTACAGTTTGTGAAGTATAGAATGTATGCATATACAAGAGGACATTTGTAGACAGAAAAAGTTTATGTTGTTTTGTCACAGAGTTTAAAACAGAAACACAGTGGGAAAGAGAAATGTGTATTTTTTGACAGTGTGGCTATCACTGTAGTGGGTAGTATAAAAGGAGAAATATAAAAGGGAATATATGAAGATGGAAAGGAATTATTTACTTGAAGAAAAAAACGATGCTTATGTAAATAGCATGCAAGATTATGAAGATACAACATACACAGGGAAATAGAAAACAACTCCTAAAAAACAAAAACGTACTTTAATAAGTAAAAAAAGTTATAAAAGGTTTTATAACTTTTTTACTTATTAAAGTACATTTTTAATTTTAGGAGTTGTTTTCTGTTTCACAGCAGCCGGAACATTTGTAGAGGTTTTAAGACTGAATTTATGCTCTAAGTGGCTGTCTACTGGTTATACACAGCAAAATATATATTAAAAAGGAAAATAACCTGTTTAGCAAAAACCAGAAAAAATATTAAAAGGTGGAATAAAGAAGAAGAAATATTTCTTGGAAAGTGGAAGGGGTGTGGCATCATTTCTGGTAAGCAAATCAAGGTAGATGAAAGAAAATTACATGTTTTCTGACTAATCTGAACCTCCCATTGGCTTAGAGGTTTTTTGCTCTTAGTATTCAGGCTATGCGAATCACTGAAGTGTATATGTACAGTTTTATGCATTTTTATCTTTTAATTTTCGTTATGCAAATAATGGAACGGCCACTTCTACTTAGGTTCTATACTGGGAACCTGCTATTTTAGGTCTGCTGCCACGGAGGCGGGCAGACGAGACTAATGGTATTTTTGTTTTTATGCAAAGAAGTAAATACATATTCTTGTACCCAATATACAGATTTTCATTCCCCGTTAATACTAGCCCTCTTTTAGGTAACTGTTTATGCTTCGCTGCATTTTACTTTATTCTTTGCTATTGTGCTACTTAACTTTTATACCAAGAGACCAAAGTTATGAAGTGACATGAACATTACCTTGATTTGCATCTGAATATGTGTTGCTTGTATTATTATTCATTTTAATGGCATATTGGACATGTTTGTGATTGCAATATTAGATCTTTATGGATTAGCTGATTATTTAACTGTTATCCTATGATCATTTACAATATCTTACTTCCTGGTTTTTATTTCTCACTTGTGATTTGCTGTACAGAGCAGGTGTGTCAACTAGAAACATAATGCTTGACTATGCATTTTTATTTTAGCCAATTGAAGCCTCTGTACACCAACATCCGATGAAAGCGATTTCTGCTGAAAGCGCTTATCGTACCTAGGCTTGGTTATATTTTATTGTGTTTTTGTTTATTAATTAAAGCTTATTTTATTTTACTTCATTGTTTTATTAGTTTTACTAGTTATCAGTTATAGCCATGGTGTCATATTCAGGATTTCTTCTCATTTTGCTCTACTTTGACCTGAATTGCCTTTAGTGTGACCTGGATTTTACACATTTGCATGTTTTCTGAATATGGTGGGTAAAAGACATTATGACCAAGAGGTGATTATAAGAGTTGTAGCTGAGTATATGAATAAATATATGATGCAGAAGTAATACAGAGGAAAACGGAATGTGGGATTAGGATGTTTAGTAAGATTTCAATCAGAAATGCAGATAAAAAAGATAATTACAGATGAGTTGGATGAGGAGTAAAAAAAAGGTAAATATGCATAACGCACCATGACAGGATGGGCCAGGGTAACGATTTTATGGAAATATGGGGATGAACAAAAGTGTGCAAATAGTGGAAGTTATCAAAAAACAAGAGCAATGGGTCTCAATAAACCAGGCAAGAATATAATAAGCCTGAAGTACAAACAAACAGTTCAACCAACAGTGTTAAAAAAGTTGTGAATCAGTGGTATGAACAAGCAATAAGATGCAATAAGGTGCATAAAGGTATAATCATTTTTTTATTTTTAGAAAAGGTGGAAAAGAAAATATAAGAAATTGGAGGCAGCTAAGATTAAGTAATGCAGATTAATAGCAGTTCTTGAAAATATTGCAGAAGAGATATGGGAAAGTAATGGGGAGTGCTGTATGCAGGTGTTTATGGGGTGGAGGGAAGATAGGTATGAGATGTGTTGATTATAATAAAAGAGGTGGTTGGCTGTATATTGGAAAAAGACAGTGAGTGTAAGGCAATTGGCAGTAATGAGCAAAAGGCATTTGACAGTATAGAATATGACAGTATATGGGAAAGTATTTGAGAATATGGATTGGGGGAGGTGGAAAATTGTTGCATTCAGTACAGAGTAACACATGGCATAAAGTAATGTTTAATGGATGGAGCAGTAATGGGTGTGTATTAAAAGTGAAGTAAATCAACGGCACCCCATGAGCAAAGTTTTATTTGCATTAGTTATGAATGCTGTCATATTAACATGCAGGGAGAGAGATGAGATGGCAGAATGGAAAATGATAAAAGGGGTGAGAAGTCTAGCATTCATGGCAAATGCTGAAGATTTTGTTATAACTGCTAAGAATAAACTGCAGCTTAAGGAATTAATGTATATATTGCTGAAAAAGGTATACAAAGTGGGATTAGTTTTGAACAAAGATGAAAATGAAAGACATGGAAATGCTGCAAACCTTGCGGGATTACTATAACAGAGAAAGTTTGGGAAGACAAACGGAGTAAAATGAAAACGGAAGGAAGTACTAAACGAAAAAAAGAAGAGTGGCAGTTTTGTTGGGAGCATTTACATTTGCAAAAAATGAATATTTGACACAAAAATGCATGAGGTAGAAGCTGGGATAATAGGAGCAGTGCACTCCTTTCCAAGATGCCTAGAAAAAGAATTACTGGGACTTTATTGAAGGAGTTTGGGATTCTAGGTTGATCTGCATGAAAATGAAATCCTCCTCCTCAAAGAAGAGTTAACCTGTCTGGTAGACATTTGCAATAAATAAACTCTATAATAAAAAAAAAATTGCTGTCCAGGACCAAGAAGGAGCAGGTGCCAATTGGAAGCAATCTCTCCTTAGCCGGAACAAGCAAATAAGAGCACTAGTGAGAGCTTTACCAGAAAGGCTCATCCAGACTCTGCTACACTTTGCTGTGAAGGAAAGGTTAGTTTGCTGTTATTTTTTTGTATTACTGTATTGCCTTTCTATATTTTGAATACTGTAGTTTCTTTTCTTTACTTTGTGTTTTGCTTGCATTCTGTTTTAACAGCATAGTAAAACTTCAAAAGAGACCACAGCTCTCTCTGTTCTGAGTTAGGCAGAATTTTTTCCTGCCCTCCCACACATTTAAGTTGTCTTTTTAAATACCACTGTCTTTTTAGTTGCCCGCCTCTTATGTTAATCTGACCATATATCTCATTTCTCTCTACTTTCACTGGCTTATGTGAGTAATCACAAAATCATCATTTTTGAAATCCCACCCCTTCAATTATTTAATTTTTTTGGCCATCCTACAGTATTTCATAGTACCAAAATACAAAAGTGACCACCCCTTTCAGTCCATCTTGCTGTTTTAAAAATAGTAACTCTCAACTAAACCTTAACTTTTTAAACAGGTAAAACTCAAGTTACCTACTTTCACATCTAACTTCTCTAGTGCACACTGCAGAGTGCATTCTTTTCAATCTTACCTTTAAGTATCCCTGTGACTAGCACTTTCTCTAATACCTGCTGGAAAGCACTAGGAAGCCTTAAACTCATACAAACACTGAACTCTCCTTGTTAACAAGGAGAAATTAATAGTAGGCACTAAACAGCCTATAATTGCAAAGTACCTTGCTAAGGAAACAGCTCCTATACTTTACAAAGAAAAAAAAAGCCCCAAACCAAGCATGTCCAAGGGTCAGCTTCCGGTGATTTCTCCTGTCCACCTGGTGAATCTGGGCATACTGGGGCAATGCAGCAATTGCCTCATGTACACAGACAACCCTCTCCTCCTACCACCCAACACTACAACCTGTGAGAGATGCACTTACATAGCCAAAATGGAAGCAAAGCTCTCTCCACCCAAGATTGTGCTAAACAGTCAAGAGGAGAAGGTTAACACCCACACTACATCTCAAGCAACACATAGCCCTTCTAAACCCGCACCACCAACACCCACATATAGCAACACTAAATCCACATATGCAGAGGCCCTTAACTGTAACCTGCCCAAGCAACAAAGACCTCTGAAGCTGAAAGCATAAACAAACACCAATCACAACCAATGTGTCACATAGTTCACAACACCAGTGTGCCACCCAGCAACAGCCCCTAAGGCAAGACAATGTACCTAACACTTTAGTCATAGGTGACTCTATAGTCCAGCACACTGATGTCCCTCTCACCAGGTTGAATAAGGAGAAAATTACAGTCAGCTGCCTCTCGGGTGCCGGGATCCGCCACAAAACTCATGCACTCAAGTCACTCCACAACAAGTACAAATATGACTCTGTCATTGTCCATGTTGGAGTGAATGACTTGAGACGTACCTCCCTGGACTACATGAAAAGAGACATGGAAGAGCTCTCGGATCATGTGGCCCAGGCAGGTATGACCCTAGCCCTGAGTAGCATCCTGCCTTCGCCCAGAATGATACCACAATATAAGGATAAAATGATTGACTTCAACAATTGGCTAAGCTTATAGTGTCAATCAAAGGGGATCCAGTATCTGTCTGCCTGGGATGACATGATTGACAGACCACGATGCTTTGCCAGAGACGGTCTGCACCTGTCGCCCCTGGGATTCAGGTTACTGGCTAAGGCTCTTGCCACCCCTATAGTGCCTTTTTTAGGCAAACTTCAAAGGACAAAATCACCACCGTAACAGGTACAAGCATGCAAAATCTGAAGGTAATGCTACTCAATGCTAGAAGTCTAAACCTCAAAATGCACTCTCTCGAGGCACTCCTAAAAATGGAGAATATCGATATCTGTGCAGTAACTGAGACCTGGTTCAAGGCTCCAGAGAGCACCCCTGCAATACCAGGCTACAGCTCTTACCTCACTTTTCGGCCACCAAACCAGGACGAAACACTAAAGGTGGAGGAGTGTCAATATTCACCAAGGATATTCACACCACCAGGCTAGTTGGCCAACACAATGTGTCTGAAATTCTCCAAGTGCAACTAACACTAGGTAAGACTGCAATCCAAATTGTAGCTTGCTACAGATCCCCACCATACCCCAAGATTCTCACTACACCTTTCTAAACATACTGGAAAATATTAAGATAGAACCAAACACCCTAATACTGGGTGATTTTAACTACCCTGCCATTAACTGGGAAAACTACTCATGTCCCAACACCTTTGCACAACGGTTCTTGGAATTCATAAATTCCAATGCCCTGGATCAACTAATCCATAGTCCCACCAGGGGCTCCAATATCCTAGACATGGTCATTACCAACATGGGAAATCAATGCTCTATACCTATGGTCACCCCCTCGTTAGTCAGGTCTGACCATAAGCTAATCACCCTTAACATCCACATCCCACCCCACCCCCCCCAGTAAAGAAACCACCATAAAAAACTTCTCCAAAGCCAACTTCATGCTACTCAAGTCAGAAATGACAAACTTCATAACATCCATGCAGACGGGAACTGAAAGTTCAACTGCTGAATCCTACACTAAGGCACTGTACGAGCATATCCACTCATGCATGAATCGTGCCATCCCAAATAGAACCAAAATGCTCTCATCCAAAAAAAGGAAGCCAATCTGGTGGTCCCCTGCCATAAACAAACTTTACAACAAAAGGAAGAAACTTTTGCAGAAAAGAGGAAAATCCCAGGATGCAAGAAACTCCCTTACTAGCCTCAGTAAGAAACTGAGATGCCTCATAAAATCCTCCAAAGCTAGTTACAAAAATAAAATTGCCAAAGATTCCAAAGACAACCACAAAGCATTCTATAACTATGTCAAGAATCTAAATGGCAATGCTCAGATCTGCTCTGAGCTAAAACAGAATGGTATTAAATATACTGATCCAAAGGATATTGCCAATATCCTGGCAGATCGATTCAGTGCCAACTTCACCCCCCTCTCACCCCC
This sequence comes from Protopterus annectens, assembly GCF_019279795.1. NCBI lineage: Eukaryota > Metazoa > Chordata > Ceratodontiformes > Protopteridae > Protopterus > Protopterus annectens. The sequence continues at coordinate 56,754,808 of NC_056750.1, read as the reverse complement.
TAAATGGCCCATCTCAATACCGGAAGATTGCCATATTCCAGTAATAATGGCCACACAGGTACAAAACGCACTCTCTAAAGCCAAGAATACAGCATCCATGGGACCAGATGACATCCCGGGCTGTGTACTACATGAACTACAATATGAACTGGCACCTCACCTAAGTGTCATGTTTAATCATAGCCTCACCTCAGGTTTCGTGCCCACTGAGTGGCGCAGAGCTACAGTTATCCCAATCCACAAGGGCGGATCCACCTTGGATCCCGGAAACTACCGTCCCATCAGTCTGACAAGCCTTATCTGCAAGGCCATGGAGCGTATTATCATGGAGCTTATAAACAAAGACATTGGCAACCTTCAAACACTGGACCCCACCCAGTTTGGGTTTGTGAAGGGCCGATCTTGTCTCCTGAACCTGATTGACTTCTTTGAATCAGTCTCCAGAGCCATGGACAAGGGTAAGGTGGTCCACACAGCCTATCTAGACCTTGCCAAGGCCTTTGACACCATCCCCCACTCTGGAATCATAGATAAACTTACTAAGTTGGGCATTAATCCCTATGTCACCCAATGGGTTGCTAAATGGCTTACTGATAGAACCCACACTGTAAAAGTAGCCAACTCCAAATCCAGCTCCAGACAAGTGACAAGTGGAGTATCTCAGGGTTCAGTCCTGGGACCGCTCTTGTTTGGCATCTACTTCTCTGAAGTACAGGTCAACACTAAGGGACTCTGGCTAACAAAGTTTGCAGATGACTGCAAACTGGGAGCCATTATTGAATCCCCAAATGATGTGGATACTCTACAAAAGGGCCTTACAGAAACAGATGCTTGGTGCCAGAGCCATGGGCTCAAGCTCAATGCCAAGAAATGTATTGTTATCCCCTTTGGGAAAAAACATGTAGCCATGAATTACCATATAGGTGGCAGTACACTAAACACAGAAAGTGTGATAAGAGACTTAGGGACACAGGTGGACAGTGGTCTCACCTTCGATAACCACATCGCCACAACAGTCAGGAAATCCTTCTATGTGGCACACCTCATCACGAAGGGCTTTTCATCCAGAAAAAGGAGGTCATTGTCCCACTGTACTCATCCCTCATTAGACCTATTATAGAATACAACGCCCCATTTGGTATGTACCTCTCAAGACATCTGCAACAACTGGAAAGGCCTCAGAAATACCTCACTAAAAGAATCACAGGCCTAAAGCAGATGCCCTATGCTGACCGCCTTAAAAACTCCAGCTATACTCTGTGCATATCGTCTACTCAGAGGCAATCTCTGTTTAACATACAAGGCCATGTCAAACCCAGAGCTGTTGGACATGCTACACTTAAAGAAATCCCAATCCCTCAGAGCTACACACTCCAGGGATCTAAACCTTGTCATCACAATAAACAAAACATGCTGGAGGGATAGGTTCCTGACCCAGAGACTCCCCAGACTCTGGAATAGATTGCCCATACATGTCAAGCAGAGTGCCTCTTTGGACCTCTTCAAGAGGAACCTTGACGATTGGATGGGAGAAATTAAATTCACCCCAGGGATCACGTCAGTTGCCCTGCTAGACAGGGGTCCAGGAAAGTAAATAATGTGGGAAGAAATAGCCAGAGAATTGTTATGGCTAGGCTTGTATAGGCCCTAGGGCTGATAGCCTAGTACCAACCTATGAACCTATGAACCTAGTGAAATCCACCAAAGCAAACTTCGAGTCCAAACTGGCCATATCTACTAAAGACAATCATAAGGCCTTCTTCACATATGTCCTCAGTCTCATGGGAAGCACCAAGATCTGCTCTGAACTGGTGGTCAAGGACACCACATACACAAACACTGTAGATATAACCAACCAGTTGGCAGACAGGTTCAGTGAAAACTTCACTCCTCTGTCCCCCCATCAGTAAAACAGGACATGTTCAGTATCTGCTCCCCTCCCCTTATCTCTATGGAGCAAGTCATCACCGCCCTCTCTAAGGCAAGAAATACAGCCTCCATGGGACCCGATAACATCCCACGCTGCATCCTACATGAACTCAGGCAAGAACTTGCAGCACCATTAGGCACCCTGTTCAACCAAAGCCTGAGTACTGGCTTCATCCCAGCCGAGTGAAGGACAGCTACTGTTATCCCTTAGCACAATGGTGGAACATCCACCAAGCCAAGAAATTATAGACCCATTAGCCTAACTAGCCTGATCTGCAAGGCCATGGAGTGAATTATCATGGACCTCAATAACAAGGACATTGGCAGCCTCCAGACACTTGACCCCACACAGTTTGGTTTTGTCAAGGGGCGGTCATGCATGTTAAATTTGGTCAACTTCTTTGAGACAGTCACCAGGGCCATAGACAAGGGGAAGATGGTGCACATCACCTACCTTGACCAGGCCAAAGCCTTCAATACTATTCCCCACTCAGGTATAATAGATAAACTCTCTCATCTAGGCATCAATCCATATGTTACCAGATGGATAGCAAACTGGCTCACTGATAGAATTCACCTTGTCAAAATAGGGGAAGCCATCTCAAGTAGTAGATGCATAATAAGCGGTGTACCCCAGGGATCGGTCTTGGGGCCTCTGCTGTTTGGGATATACTTCTTGGAGGTGCAGGCTAAATCTAGTGGGCTATGGCTGACCAAGTTTGCAGATGACTGCAAGCTGGGTGCTGTCATCAATTTCCCTAGTGATGTGGACATTCTCCAAGACAGCCTCACCCAAACAAATGATTGGTGCCAGAAAGATGGCCTCAAACTGAATGCCAAAAAATGCATCATTATTGCTTTTGGGGAGAGGCTGTCCCCTCAAATTATCACACTGATAATAAAGTACTAAGCATGTAATCAGTCGTGAGGGACTTGGGCACCAGGTTGATAGCAAACTGACTTTTGACCACCACATTACCTCTGTTGTATAAAAAGCTTTCTAAATGGCCCACCTCATTAGTATGGATATCTCATCCAGGGACAAGGTGGTCATAACATCCCTGTATTCTTCCCTTATAAGACCCATTATTGAGTGCAATGCTCCTTTTGGGCATGTACCTCACAAAGCACATGCAGCAGGTGGAGAGACCACAGAGGTTCCTCACCAGGAGAATCCAGGGCCTCAAATATCTACCCTACACAGATAGGCTAAAAGCCCTGTCCCTCTACTCAGTCTCCTACAGACTCCTCAGAGGTGACCTCTGTCTGGTATACAAAGCAATCTCAGACGCCGCAGTGATGGGACTGCTGCATATCCACAAGTCAAACTCCACTTGAGTATCCCGCATGCACAACCTCAACCTGTTCTGTGACATCAATAGGACTTGTTGGCGGGACAGATTTGTGTCCCAGAGACTTCCCTTTTTGTGGAATAGACCCCTCTTCACATAAAGCAGGATACCTCATAAACCTTTTTAAGCTAAGCCTGGGTAATTGGATGGGGAACAGAAAATACACCCTTGGGATTCCATCTGTGTCCCTGTTGGACAGGGGCATCGGGTGCTGACATGTTGGAACATGGGCTAAATTCTTGGCTAGGATTGTAAGGGCCTCAGGGCCAATAGCCTAGTAACTTTCTATGAGCCTATGAACAGGGTTGTTATATTTTGAAAAAAGATAGAGCGATAGTTTGAAGGAACCCCATTGTATATTTAGCCTCATTCGTTTATGTTGGATACTTTGTAGGATGACAAAGGATGAAAATAAAGTAGTAAAAAATATGTGCAAAAATTATAAAGAATTTTGGATGGCAAAAAGCATGTGGGAAAGAAGAGGGGTATATATAAATAAAGTTCTTAAAGAGTACAGTAAAAAAACAAATAGGCTAGAAGGTATAAATACAAGTAGGCAAGCGTGGTATTAGAAATTATGGAGAAGATTTATCACGTGAAGCTGTGTTTGCAAAATGTATGACTATTAAAAGAGCAGTAAAGGAAACGCAGTTAGACTGATAATAGTTAACAAAAATGGCAGATATTCAATGGAGATTAATGTTTCAAAACTTACCATTCAATGGGGTGAATGAAATACAGGCAGATGAGTTAATAATTATTATCAAATATGCAAGACGGAGGAAAATATGGGGACATGCATTACTGGAATGCGATTGAGGTAAACAAGTACAGGAAAGTTTAAAATGTATATCAGTCTGAATATTTTCAAAATATAGATTTAGATATGATATATTATGGGGATTTTGAAAAAAAGAAAGAAAAAAAAGCTAGAGTATTAATGCGTACAGCATAGATAATGTTTAATAGTAAGTGTGAGAAATTGTTCTGTAATAAAATGTAGGATTGTAAAATTATTATAAGACAAAAAAAGAAATAGTTGTGGTGCATGGGGTGAAGGGTTGAACTTTGGAATGTTAAAATATATTGAAATGAATATGAATGTGAATTATTTATCTTTCTGTACTTAAAGGCTATTTTGTTGTATTTTGTGTTATGTAAAGTGGTGTATATACAAAGCTGAAGGATGTATATAGATGAAAAACTATGTTTCTTTGCATCCAATCATTTGTGGCAGTGGAAAAGTTGGGAGGAGACCACAAGGCTGAAGGGAGGTGATCAGAGCATTGCGCTGTAGAAAACTGTGGATTTACTGTAGCACAATCACTATCACAAGGCAGAGAGATTATGGAGAATGAAATAGTTGTGATAACAGCTGGCTCACAGACAGGACCCAAGAAGTCAGAATTGGAGAATTCACCTCTACAAAGAGGCCAGTCACAAGCAGACTCCTTTAGGGTTTGGTCCTTGGACCGCTCCTTTTTTACATTTACTTCTCTGAAGTCAAGGCCAACATCAGTGGCCATTGGCTAATTAAATTTGCAGATGATTGCAAATTAGGAGCTGTCATTGTATTGCCCACTGACACAAATGTTCTCCAGGAAGGGCTGACATAGACAAACAACTGGTGCCAAAGCCACGGATTAAAACTAAATGCCAAGAAATGCATAATAGTATCCTTTGGGAAGTCATCAACCCCTGATAAATATCATATTGACAAAACACAACTAAGAGCTGACTCAGTGGTCAGGGACTTGGAGATACATTTAGACAATTATCTAGCCTTTGACCATCATGCGTCTACAGTAGTGAGGAAATCATTCTATGTTGTGCAATGTACAAACAAAGGTATGGCATCTAGGTCAAAGGAATTGTATTTGGCATTCATCAGACCTATCATTGAGTACAGTGCCCCATTTGGTATGTACCTAACCAGGCATATACAACAACTGGAACATCCACAGAGGTTCCTCACTAAAAGAATACAGGGTGTAAGTAACATGTCTTATGCAGACCATCTCAAGACCGTAGCCCTGTATTCCGTCTCCTACAAACTGTTGTTGGGAGATCTATGCCTGGCATACAAGGCATTGTCAGACCACACTTCCTGCATATCCTTAAAACAAACAGCACCAGAATTACCCATTCTAAAGACTTAAACCATGCGTGAGATATAAATAGGACCTGCTGGAGAGACAGGTTTGTATCCCAGAGACCACCTCATCTCTGGAACAGGCTCCCCATCTATGTGAAGCAGAGTTCCTCCCTAACCCAGTTCAAGTCCAACTTGGACAATTGGATGGAAACAGGAAATTCATCCTTGGTTTGACACCTATGTCTCAAATGGACACAGGCAGCTTGTAAATGGCTCATCTCCCAGGTCTCTGCTTGTAAATGTTTCACCTCCCAAGCCCCTGCTTTCACTTATCTAGTGTACCAGAACTTCTCAGAGAATTGAGATGCATGGCTAGGCTTAAAAACGCCCTTGCGGTCGTTAGCCTAGTAAACACATATGAACCTAAGAACACAAGTTGCCGTAGGTGACTTGGAAGACTTACTGTTGGTGTGAATGATTGAGAAGAATGAGGCTGGACAAGGGGCGAAATTTTCACAGTGGGAAGTGATTCAAAGATTTTGTCCCCTTATGAGTGGGACTGTGTAACTGAATGAATTAAATAGTGAGGAGACAGACTCACCGGTGTGTCACAGGGTGAAAAAGGGAAATGATTACAGCAGGAAAGAAGGATGGAGAAGTGTAATGTAGAGAAACGAAAGACTCATGTGACAGGGGCAAGTGTCATGTGACAGGGGCAAGTGTAACAGTGGGAGATAAAGGAATTTGTGTGTAAA
>NC_056750.1:56601177-56743677 GCF_019279795.1 Protopterus annectens | reverse complement strand
CAAGCTCTGTTGACTATATCCAGGAAGGAGACTAGAGTTAGATTAGTGCTGTGTCCTGGTCTAAAGCTGTGTTGAGTGAAGGAAAGGACTTGGTGTTTGACCAGGTGACTAAGGAGCTGAGTATTAATGCACTTCTCAAGTATTTTTGAAATGGGGGAAAAGAATGGCAATAGGTTGGAAGTTTGAGATGTCAGAGTTATTGCACCCTTTGTGAAGTAGAAGAACATATGCTTTTTTCCAGATGTCAGGTATGTATGATTCCTGAATGGACCTGTTAATGAGAATACCGATGGGGTAAGCTATGGAGGAGGCTGATAGTTGTAAGAGTTCTGCAGGTAAGTTATCTGGGGCGTTGTGCATGGTTTTAGTTAATACCGATGGGGTAAGCTATGGAGGGGGCAGATAGTTGTAAGAGTTCTGCAGGTAAGTTATCTGGGGCGTTGTGCATGGTTTTAGTTAATACCGATGGGGTAAGCTATGGAGGAGGCTGATAGTTGTAAGAGTTCTGCAGGTAAGTTATCTGGGGTGTTGTGCATGGTTTTAGTTAATACCGATGGGGTAAGCTATGGAGGAGGCTGATAGTTGTAAGAGTTCTGCAGGTAAGTTATCTGGGGCGTTGTGCATGGTTTTAGTTAATACCGATGGGGTAAGCTATGGAGGAGGCTGATAGTTGTAAGAGTTCTGCAGGTAAATTATCTGGGGCGTTGTGCATGGTTTTAGTTAATACTGATGGGGTAAGCTATGGAGGAGGCTGATAGTTGTAAGAATTCTGCAGGTAAGTTATCTGGGGCATTGTGCATGGTTTTAGTTAATACCGATGGGGTAAGCTATGGAGGAGGCTGATAGTTGTAAGAATTCTGCAGGTAAGTTATCTGGGGCGTTGTGCATGGTTTTAGTTAATACTGATGGGGTAAGCTATAGAGGAGGCTGATAGTTGTAAGAATTCTGCAGGTAAGTTATCTGGGGCGTTGTGCATGGTTTTAGTTAATACTGATGGGGTAAGCTATAGAGGAGGCTGATAGTTGTAAGAATTCTGCAGGTAAGTTATCTGGGGCGTTGGGCATGGTTTAATTAATACTGATGGGGTAAGCTATAGAGGAGGCTGATAGTTGTAAGAATTCTGCAGGTAAGTTATCTGGGCGTTGTGCATGGTTTTAGTTAATACTGATGGGGTAAGCTATAGAGGAGGCTGATAGTTGTAAGAATTCTGCAGGTAAGTTATCTGGGGCATTGTGCATGGTTTTAGTTAATACTGATGGGGTAAGCTATAGAGGAGGCTGATAGTTGTAAGAATTCTGCAGGTAAGTTATCTGCGGTGTTCGTGCATGGTTTTAGTTAATACTGATGGGGTAAGCTATAGAGGAGGCTGATAGTTGTAAGAATTCTGCAGGTAAGTTATCTGGGGCGTTGTGCATGGTTTTAGTTAATACCGATGGGGTAAGCTATAGAGGAGGCTGATAGTTGTAAGAATTCTGCAGGTAAGTTATCTGGGGCGTTGTGCATGGTTTTAGTTAATACTGATGGGGTAAGCTATAGAGGAGGCTGATAGTTGTAAGAATTCTGCAGGTAAGTTATCTGGGGCGTTGTGCATGGTTTTAGTTAATACCGATGGGGTAAGCTATAGAGGATGCTGATAGTTGTAAGAATTCTGCAGGTAAGTTATCTGGGGCGTTGTGCATGGTTTTAGTTAATACTGATGGGGTAAGCTATAGAGGAGGCTGATAGTTGTAAGAATTCTGCAGGTAAGTTATCTGGGGCGTTGTGCATGGTTTTAGTTAATACCGATGGGGTAAGCTATAGAGGAGGCTGATAGTTGTAAGAATTCTGCAGGTAAGTTATCTGGGGCGTTGTGCATGGTTTTAGTTAATACTGATGGGGTAAGCTATAGAGGAGGCTGATAGTTGTAAGAATTCTGCAGGTAAGTTATCTGGGGCATTGTGCATGGTTTTAGTTAATACTGATGGGGTAAGCTATAGAGGAGGCTGATAGTTGTAAGAATTCTGCAGGTAAGTTATCTGGGGCATTGTGCATGGTTTTAGTTAATACTGATGGGGTAAGCTATAGAGGAGGCTGATAGTTGTAAGAATTCTGCAGGTAAGTTATCTGGGGCATTGTGCATGGTTTTAGTTAATACTGATGGGGTAAGCTATAGAGGAGGCTGATAGTTGTAAGAATTCTGCAGGTAAGTTATCTGGGGCGTTGTGCATGGTTTTAGTTAATACCGATGGGGTAAGCTATAGAGGATGCTGATAGTTGTAAGAATTCTGCAGGTAAGTTATCTGGGGCGTTGTGCATGGTTTTAGTTAATACTGATGGGGTAAGCTATAGAGGAGGCTGATAGTTGTAAGAATTCTGCAGGTAAGTTATCTGGGGCGTTGTGCATGGTTTTAGTTAATACTGATGGGGTAAGCTATAGAGGAGGCTGATAGTTGTAAGAATTCTGCAGGTAAGTTATCTGGGGCGTTGTGCATGGTTTTAGTTAATACTGATGGGGTAAGCTATAGAGGAGGCTGATAGTTGTAAGAATTCTGCAGGTAAGTTATCTGGGGCATTGTGCATGGTTTTAGTTAATACTGATGGGGTAAGCTATAGAGGAGGCTGATAGTTGTAAGAATTCTGCAGGTAAGTTATCTGGGGCATTGTGCATGGTTTTAGTTAATACTGATGGGGTAAGCTATAGAGGAGGCTGATAGTTGTAAGAATTCTGCAGGTAAGTTATCTGGGGCGTTGTGCATGGTTTTAGTTAATACTGATGGGGTAAGCTATAGAGGAGGCTGATAGTTGTAAGAATTCTGCAGGTAAGTTATCTGGGCGTTGTGCATGGTTTTAGTTAATACTGATGGGGTAAGCTATAGAGGAGGCTGATAGTTGTAAGAATTCTGCAGGTAAGTTATCTGGGGCGTTGTGCATGGTTTTAGTTAATACCGATGGGGTAAGCTATAGAGGATGCTGATAGTTGTAAGAATTCTGCAGGTAAGTTATCTGGGGCGTTGTGCATGGTTTTAGTTAATACTGATGGGGTAAGCTATTGAGGAGGCTGATAGTTGTAAGAATTCTGCAGGTAAGTTATCTGGGGCGTTGCATGGTTTTAGTTAATACCGATGGGGTAAGCTATGGAGGAGGCTGATAGTTGTAAGAATTCTGCAGGTAAGTTATCTGGGGCGTTGTGCATGGTTTTAGTTAATACTGATGGGGTAAGCTATAGAGGAGGCTGATAGTTGTAAGAATTCTGCAGGTAAGTTATCTGGGGCGTTGTGCATGGTTTTAGTTAATACTGATGGGGTAAGCTATAGAGGAGGCTGATAGTTGTAAGAATTCTGCAGGTAAGTTATCTGGGGCATTGTGCATGGTTTTAGTTAATACTGATGGGGTAAGCTATAGAGGAGGCTGATAGTTGTAAGAATTCTGCAGGTAAGTTATCTGGGGCGTTGTGCATGGTTTTAGTTAATACTGATGGGGTAAGCTATAGAGGAGGCTGATAGTTGTAAGAATTCTGCAGGTAAGTTATCTGCGGTGTTCGTGCATGGTTTTAGTTAATACTGATGGGGTAAGCTATAGAGGAGGCTGATAGTTGTAAGAATTCTGCAGGTAAGTTATCTGGGGCGTTGTGCATGGTTTTAGTTAATACTGATGGGGTAAGCTATAGAGGAGGCTGATAGTTGTAAGAATTCTGCAGGTAAGTTATCTGGGGCGTTGTGCATGGTTTTAGTTAATACTGATGGGGTAAGCTATGGAGGAGGCTGATAGTTGTAAGAATTCTGCAGGTAAGTTATCTGGGGCGTTGTGCATGGTTTTAGTTAATACTGATGGGGTAAGCTATAGAGGAGGCTGATAGTTGTAAGAATTCTGCAGGTAAGTTATCTGGGGCGTTGTGCATGGTTTTAGTTAATACCGATGGGGTAAGCTATAGAGGATGCTGATAGTTGTAAGAATTCTGCAGGTAAGTTATCTGGGGCGTTCGTGCATGGTTTTAGTTAATACTGATGGGGTAAGCTATAGAGGAGGCTGATAGTTGTAAGAATTCTGCAGGTAAGTTATCTGGGGCGTTGTGCATGGTTTTAGTTAATACCGATGGGGTAAGCTATGGAGGAGGCTGATAGTTGTAAGAATTCTGCAGGTAAGTTATCTGGGGCGTTGTGCATGGTTTTAGTTAATACCGATGGGGTAAGCTATGGAGGAGGCTGATAGTTGTAAGAATTCTGCAGGTAAGTTATCTGGGGCGTTGTGCATGGTTTTAGTTAATACTGATGGGGTAAGCTATAGAGGAGGCTGATAGTTGTAAGAATTCTGCAGGTAAGTTATCTGGGGCGTTGTGCATGGTTTTAGTTAATACTGATGGGGTAAGCTATGGAGGAGGCTGATAGTTGTAAGAGTTCTGCAGGTAAGTTATCTGGGGCGTTGTGCATGGTTTTAGTTAATACCGATGGGGTAAGCTATGGAGGAGGCAGATAGTTGTAAGAGTTCTGCAGGTAAGTTATCTGGGGCGTTGTGCATGGTTTTAGTTTATGAAGGAGTTTTTGTATGACTGAGTTAGGTATGGGAGAGAGTGAGAAAGTGGGTATAGGAGTAGATGAGGTATGTACTACTGGAGGTTGTAGTGGGTCTATGTTGATATGTGGGAAGGTGTAGTAAGGTTGGCGATGGTGTCACTGAAATAAGAGTTAAAGAGCGAGGCTAACTCAGAGGGTGTTTTTTTCTGGGTTTGGGCAAGGATGGCTAGTTCCTTTATGAAGTAGGGAGTTGACTGCACCCCAAAACGTTTTGGGGTTTTGTCAATGTTGATTTTGGAGGTTTTGGAAGTGTTCCTTTTTGTTTTTGAGAACTAATCATTTAGCCTGATTGTGAAGTTGTTTATATTGCATGAGTTTGGGGGAGTTTTATTTTTCATCCAGGCTTTCCAGGCTTTGTCCTTAGTGGACATGATTTGCTTTGTGGATTTGGCAAGCCAAGTAGTATGTTTTGTCTTAACTCTTTTTAGCCGGATTGGGGCAAGTCTATTTAGGATCTTAAGAAATGTGGAATTGAAGAATTCTACAGATTCATTCAGTGGGAGTCATTTTAGTGGACTCCGGTTATTACTATGAAAGATGTCGTTAAAGGTAATTACATATGACTGAGGGCTTATAATGATGGTAATAGATTAGGAAGAAACCAAAGTCTTTGGTGGATGTCCCAACCAGAAACAGCACAGAACACCACTGGAATATCAAAGAAGTGTATTTGGAAGGTATGGAGAATGTAGAGGGTGGAAGACGCATGGCATGATTCTCTCGTTATTTGGAAATCTGGGTAATGTCTGGTTAAGGAAGAACAGAATGAAGGTTGGAAAGGGTGTAAAAGAGTATAGGAAAATTTACTATCAGCCTATGATTTAGAAAGGTTGCTGAGAAATTATGTAAGGAACATGAAGGGATTTATCCTTTTATAGATACTGGCTTGAATGGTGAATGGTGTTTAAAAAATTAAAAGTTGATTACATAAAGATGATAAGGAAGGATAACATTAATGTGAAGAAAAGATATACATTAATGGTGAAGACTTTGGAAGTTTGCTGGGGCAAAACAAAATAGAATGTCTGGATAGAGAAATCTTTTATATGAGCAAAATAAATTAAGAATAAAAGAAATGTTGCAAAGACAATGTTTTAGTTCAAAGGGAAGGAAGGGTGAAGTGTTACCATTTTGGGAAAGAATGTACAATTTTCAGAAAGCTCTACAGGGAAGGTTTAGAATAGTAAAGGAAAGTTGTTTGTTTGAGGAAAATGTTTACTGTAGCAGTATATGAACCTGCAGAATAAACGTGCTGAAAGGAAGAAAAATAATTGAAAAGGAATGAAAAGTGAAGAAACTTACAAAGGTACAGCATGAAGAATTCAACAAAAATATTACAAGAAAAGAATTAGCTAAAGTATTAAATAATGAAGGTGGAAATTAGGCCAAGGCCAGATGAGATAGAACAGAGTTTCTGTAAAGATATAAAAGATGAAGAAAGGAATGTTTGTTTGAGTTTCAAATTGATGATTTAAAAGATATTAGGAAGAAAAAACTTTTGAAGGGCTAAGACTTGTGAGGAAGAGGAGGGCAGTTACTTTATGTGATCATTATTACGGGATATTAATGAAATAATGCAGGTATGAATAAGGAGGGGGATGACACATATATATGGGAGGGAAGGAATGTTTGCTGTACAAATGAACTAAGTAAAAGGAAAGAGAGATTGATTTTGGTAGAAGATGTTGATGAGGAAAGTGATGAAGAGAAGGTAAAAAGAAAGTAAAGATAAAAAGGAATACAAGTTAGTGACATGTGACATGGAAATGTCACATGATAGTGGCAATATTACTGCTTAAAATGAAAAAAAGATCCCCAACTATTTTCAGTAAATGCCTTGGGTTGTTTTACATCCACCTATGTTACCACCATCTCAGACAGCACACCTTGGAATGCAACACCTCTGTTATGCAGCACTGCAGTGACATTACAGGAAATTGAATCCAAACATATGGGATGTGTGAATAAACCCTGAAGGTAACTTAGACGATCTAGGAGCTGGAGAAACTGGCAGTGGATGATTGAATACAGTCTCTAATATTGGTTTGCCTGTCTGTGGGAATGGATGGGGAGGTAATCCAATCTTGTGCAATGCTGCTACCTGCTGGAAGTTGGATGTACTGCATGCAGAATCAGAGGTATGTGATCTTAGCTGCATCTGCATAGTAGCCATTATTGGACATGTGTGTAAGCATGTACATACACAGGGAAAGGGACTGAAGCCCTTCACTTAGATGCATGCACATGTCACCCACTGGTCCTCACTTAGATGGGTGTTCACATTACCTGCTTGGGGCTGCAGTTATGCCTTGTGAAAAATCAGCTTCATAGTTATCTGAATGAGAGTTGTACAACAACCAGCACTAAACATACATTTACTCACTTCTCAAAGGAGAAAGTGTGGTGAGTGATAGGCTTTCTTTGGATGCCACAACCTGCTGCCAGGTATAGACAGGAACCAGGAAATAAGCAAATGACAGGATAGGCATGTGGCTAGGAGTGGGGTATATACATCCCCGAAGAGGAGCAGGAGGGATATGCTCACAAACCATTATTCCTGATACACTGTAGCATATGTAATACTAGGCATAGCAAGGACCAGGGCTCATACACATACTGTCACACTACAGATTATTATCCACCAGCCAGCCAAGGTATGACCACCTTGTCTTACCTGTGCCATAACCTAGATCATGGGGCACCAATGCCATGATTAGCCACAAAACTATTTCTGCCTTGAAAAACAGGATCCATCCAATGAGTGGACACATTCAAATATACCCTATCATGTACTGGCCCCAGGTACTGGACAGAGTTTAGAAATCAAAGAAGAAAAGAAAGTTATTGATGGATGGTCCAGCCAGAAACAGAACAGATCAACCTTAGAATGACAAAGAAGTTTTATGTGAATATTTGTAGGAAAATAAAACATGTATCCTGATCCGTTCCTTCTGTTGTAAGTAAACACTGTTCTTTAGTAGCTCAACAGTATAAATCTATTTCCTTCCCTTTTTTTGTCATATTTTGGAAAAGAACATCTAAAAAGCAGCTGTAGACTTGAAAAATGTTTTCAGACAGTGAATGAAACATCAACATTCCAGGTAAATTCTGTTTATCGAACAGTAGAAGAGGACTGTGCCAGATGTGTAGAAAAGTCAACATCAGGTGCAGTTTTCATGGCTATTTCCTGCCCTCTAGGCTCTGACAAATATATCCCCTGACCATGTAAAAGAGACATCTGTGTCCAGCTCAAATATTTGTCAAGAAGAAATTACAAATTATAATAATAATGCTAGTAATGGCTAAGAATAAGGAACTAGGGACTTAACTAATATGGGTTTCTGGTTACCCTGACAATAAGGTTTTTTTTAATAATTTTTAATTTAATTCTTAATTCTTTTTCAACCAGATAAATGAAATGATTCAGTCTTATCACTTTTCAACCACTGGCAATGAGATCTGCTAAAAAATTCAAAACACAAGAAATAGGTAGATATATGGATAGATATACAGATAGAGAGATAGACAGATATATAGACAGACAGACAGAGAGCTAGATAGATAGACAAATAGATTGATAGATTATAGATAGATAGATAGATAGATAGATAGATAGATAGATAGATAGATAGATAGACAGACAGATAGACAGACAGATAGATATGGTAGATGATAGGTGTGGTGCAGAGAGATAAAGTTTTGACTTTGATTCAGATGAGTTTAAATACCAGCCAAGGTACCAGAATACCCAGGGATGGGGAGAAGGGGAATGAGCAGCATTGGCTTGCCCATTGTTGGAGAGGGTGTAGTTTCCTGATTGGCTTTCCTGCCCCACTGCCGTGCTATGAGTATATTCTCAGAAGATGGAAGAAAACAGGCAATAGTGTGAGGGACATGCACACTGGATACTCAGGCCAGGGATGGTAGCCCTTGTCTGCTCATGTGTCCACTGGATACCCAGGCCAGGGACGGTAGTGCTTGACTGCTGATGTGAACACTAGATACCCAGGCCAGGGACGTTAGTCCTTGTCTGCTCATGTGTGCACCAGGTAATCAGGCCAGGGATGGTAGCCCTTGTCTGCTCATGTGTGCACTGGATACCCAGGCCAGGGATGGTAGTGCTTGACTGCTGATGTGATTAGTCTCAAGAGGGGAGACTTGATGTTTGGCAGGTACAGAGACAAAAAACACAAAAATCTATCTGTCTATCTATCTATCTATCTATCTATCTATCTATCTATCTATCTATCTGTCTATCTATTTACTATCCATCGTTTGTAGTTATTCATTTGAACGTGTTTATTGAGGTAGAGCTATTTTCTCAATGGTCTCATTTCAGTCTCAGTGCAGAAGTACAGACTGTGTCAAAACAAAGGTACATAATATCTTTCAAGATAGTTGCATTTCAAAAAAGAAATGTGCATACAGCTACATCTGTATCTATCGATCTATCTAAATGTACTGAAATTGGAAGAAACACCCAAATATTGATATTTACAAAGTTGACAGCAAAACATCAACTTTGCAAACATTGACACACTACCAAACAAGTGCAGGTTAACAACTGTGGCACATGCAAAACTTCTACTTTAAAAATTACAATAAAAAATAGTTTTTTGCAGGAGGTAAGCCCCCCTTGCACTCTCACTGTGGGGGGGGTTCCGCCATCCGCATCTCCTATTAATTATGTATATTAGCTCTATGATTACACAATCTCAAGGCAAGGACATATTTCCCTGTCCTGAGTATGGTGTGATCTCGCTCATATATATATGTGTACAAAGACATGCATCTAAAGCTTTTCTCCCCGGGCCTCCTCTGAAAATTGGCTTAGTTACAAGTCGGACTTTCCTGGTAAACAAATGTTAAATAAATAAATATATATATATATATAAAAAACGGTCTACTTCACATGGCTGAAAACTCAAAATACTGAATTTCATTTGACAGAGATCACAATACCTAACTTTCAAAATACTGAAAACTCATTTGACTGAGTCTCATTATAGTGAAAGCTTACAATGCTGAATTTCAAAATATTGAATTTTATGCCATAAAGCAGTGTTGTAGTGTTTCTAAATGTGGGTATGTCTCTTTACATTTGTATGGGAAGTATCTAAAGTAATATGGCGGATGTTTTGTGCATTCCCAGCAGCACTGGCAGCGTGTAGAGTACTGTACGGTAAGTTAAAGGTATATGCCCTTTTCTCCACTGTAGTGTGATCCTGGAGTTAGTATATATATATATATATATTATACATATATATATATATATATATATATATATATATATATATATATATATATATATGATCAGTATGGATCACCGAAAGACAACATTACCAAAAGAGATTCTGCCGGGCATACTTGTGCAAAAGTGTTTTTCACCGAAAAACACTTTTGTGTAAGTATGCATGTTGTGGAGATTGCACTACAATGGGGATAAGGGAAAATTCGTAAAAGTAATTTTTTTTTAAACACACTTTAAAGTGTGTTCGGTGATTGTGGATTCGGACTATTGAACTTTTGTTTAATAGTCCTAGATCCATGTATATATATATATATATATATATATATATATATATATAGTTGGGGTGGAAGGGGGTGCACCCCCACTTTAAGGCATGTGGGGGGCATAGCCCCCCACCTACTTTGGCTTTATATTGTCTGGTTTCTGTTAAGAGGGTAAGTAAGTTTTTAAGTTTTGGAAAGAGTTAGTCATTGGTGTTCTGTGTGTACATGTCTATGGCCTAAAATTCAATATTTTGAAACTCAACCTTGTAAGCCTTCAGTATAATAGGACTCAGTCAAATGAGTTTTCAGTATTTTGAAAATTAGGTATTGTGGTCTCAGTCAAATGAGATTCAGTATTTTTGAATTTTCAGTCATGTGAAGTAGACCCATATATACATATACATACATACACATACACATATATATATATATATATATATATATATATATATATATACACACATATATATATATTATACACACACATATATATATATATATATATATATATATATGTGTGTGTGTGTGTGTGTGTGTGTGTGTGTCAGATGTATGATGTATGATCTATTGAAAATACACCCTATCAAAAGGCAACCTTATTGAACACAGTTTGAGTTTGTCAAGCAGCAGGCTAGTGATACTAAAAAAAAAAAAAGCAAAAACATTATTTTTTTATGGGGGGGCAAGCCCCTCCTAATTATATATACCATCTCTGAGACTGCACTATGGTGAGGAAAGGGGAAATTCTCTGATCATGACTGTAATGAGATCTTGTACAGAAGCACTGCCTGCATGTTCGATCAGCTGATTTTCAGTCAGCTGTGCCAACGTTTCTATGGGATCGACAATTTGCCTGTTGACGACCTGGCAGTATCCCATATATAGATAGATAGATATTGATTTGTAAATTTGTAGGGAAGGAGGGGAGGAAGCAAACCAGATTTCTGAGGGAAAAGATATTTCGGCGAACATGCAGACCTCATACACACAGCAGCTGGTCAGGACATAACCTAGGACACTACAGCCAAAAGGTAAACTCTGCAATCTTTTAGCCAAGCTAACTTGACAATATTACTTATGGTTAAACTTTTGTGGCATGTAAACTCAGGTAATAGCCTCAGAAAATAAGGAAAAAAAGATGTTTAGAATATTAGTGTTTGTCAGCATTTTATGAGTATACTTCAGGATTTCAGTGAGCCTACTATTATTTGAATCATTTTGGGCCATTTTAAGTTTAATTGGTATATTATAACTATAAAAACGTTCAATACTCTTTGACTATTTACCAGCTGTTTAATCTTATTTCAGTGAAATTCTTCTGTTGAGGTGACGTTAAAATAGATTTATTTCAGTGATGGCAGTTCTAAAGCAAATAAAAAACACATTTTGTTTAACTTGGACTTAATTGCCAGAATAATTGTAAATGCTTCTCACTTTTGCCCCCTGTCAGCTTGCCAAGGCTAGAAAGCCTAAAAACAAAACAGCATGCATCTGATTTAATCAGCGTACATATCCGGTGATACTGGTTGGCAAACAATGAAGGTCACAGCTTCTGCTTTGATATTTTGGCCCCAGATGACAATTTTAAATTCTGTAATCCATGCTAAGAAAAAAAGAAAATCACAGTGAAAATCCCATATAGAAAGTGGAAATTTAATCAGAAACAACTAGAAAAAGGCACTGTTTCAAACTCATAAACCTGACGGCACACAGCACAGAACACAAACATGGAAGGCACACACAATCGTTTTTAAACACAGAAGGATCTCAACATTGTGACACACCATTGTTATGTCACAACTCTCAGCTTTTCCCAGCTTTCTAGAATGTCTCTAATTTGATTCTTTGTTGCTAACTTTTTAAGTAAAACTGATTTGAGACACAAGGTACCCAAACCCTTCTTGCAAATGAGCATACTGCTCAATCTAGACAAGATGGTCTACATTGCTACTATTTTTGTATGTTCATTTGCCTTTCTTTGTAGCTTTGAAACTATCAGTCATAAGATTAAAGCATCTGAATGTACAAGATATATATATATAAAGATAAGCAACCGTTTCCCAGATTTCTTCAACTGTTGAAGCTAGGTTCACTCACACCATTTGGTATGTTTTCAAGTTCTGACTACAAAATTACAAGTTAAATGGAGGATTATTGGTATTATTTAATTGGCTAGTAAGGCATAGGTGGTACTGAGAAGTGAAGCAGCCATGTATGGAAGCAGAACAGCAGTAGTGCATGTGTAAATAAGCCAGAAATTAAAGTTGAGCTCAATCAAAGGTGACAGAACAGAATGGAGACAACGTGCAGTAGGGAGGAAAAAATCTGAACTAAAATTGTGGCATCCACTATTATTCTGTATTATAAAAAAGTAAGTGTACATTTGCCATAGAAACCAATGAAAACAGAATCATGAGCCAAAACTATTGTAAATGTGCTCACGTTCACGTCCTGGATTCCAGCCTGTGGCCACAATGTGGGAGGTGTTCTCATATCCATGGAGATATATGGCTACTTTGCAGCTCGGGTGGGGGAATGTCATCTGTTTGTAGAGTGATTACATTCATCTAAATAAAGTTCTGCAGCAATGATCTTTCTGTCGAATGACCTGTGCATGCTGGAAGAAGGCCGACCATGGCACCAGTATTTTGTTGCATGGTCAAGCCCAAAATGGTACCTCTTTCCTGGAGGAACTAAGCAGCACAAGCTGGCAAAATTTCTAAAGTATAAAGTCACTTTCCCATTAAAAACACAGTAAAAAGCACTCTAATACACTTTACCAACCTGAAAAAGTAATTCAAACATAGTTTTAAAATGTTTAAACCAACTTTTAATCTGCTGAAAATTACAGCAAAGTTGTGTGACAGTCAATGAAAACACTTTCTCCTAGCTTAAGAACTGCTTTCCCACAGAGGAAAGTAAATTTAAACATTAAAAATAATACGTGGAAGACTTTTTCAAAAAGGGAACGTTTCTGCTCGGCAATGGAACAACACAATCCTATAGTCGATCGTCTGAAGCCCGAAGCGGAACACTCTTTTCTGAGACAGGAAAGCTCTGAAGGCTTGGTGCTCAAACCATCCTGAAAGAATAGGATACCTCTTCTTATAGTTAGTGGCTCAAGTTACTAAAGGTTTGGGTGTGTGGAAGGTGCCCTGAAGCTTTAGAAGCTGGGTGGCTTTTATGTCCTATTTCAGATATAAACTATATAGCTTAGCCTACCACTGCAGTGATCACTCAAACATCTACTGTTATGGTAAGTTTACTTACACAGCTGTACCGTATAGTACCCTGATGTGATTGGACTGCACTTTTCTCTTGTTTGTAGCCATGTGGTACTGTTCATGTTACTTCAACCTTATTTATTATAGTACAAGAAGGACTTCCTTACCACCCTTTTCTGCTTCACGCAACATGCTTAGTCTCTCCTGACTGGATGTCGTGCATGACAGGGTACAACTTCATTATTTCAAAAATATCAGAGGGTGTCAGATAAACATAGGTTCATAGGGAGGTACTAGGCTACTGGCCCTAGGGCCTATATAAGCCTAGCAAAGAAGGTACCCTGGCTTTCGCCATCCAAGAAAATTATTTTCCTGTGCCACTGTCGAGCAGAGCCACAGAAGTGATCCCCAGAATGAATTTCCTATTTCCCTTCCAATCATCATGATTTTGCTAATGAGGATCTTTGCTTGACATAGATAGGTAGTCTGTTCCAGAGTTTGGGAAGTCTCTGGGACAGGAATCGATCCCTCCAGCATGTTCTTTTTATTATGGTGACACGGTTTAGGTCCCTAGAGCATGTAGCTTGGAGGGATTGGGATTTCTTTAAGTGAAGCATGTCCAACAGCTCTGGGTTTGACATAGCTTTCTATGTTAGGCAGAGATCACCTCTGAGTAGGCGATATGCAACAGAGTAAAGCTGGAGATTTTTGAGATGATCTGCATAGGGCATCTGTTTGAGGCCGGTAATCCTCTTTGTGAGGTATTTCTGCAGTCTTTCCAGTTGTTGTAGATGTCTTGTGAGGTACATACCAAAAGGGGTGTTGTACTCTATAATGGGTCTAATGAGTGATGAGTAGAGGGGAACAATGACCTCTTTTTTCCTGGATGAGAAACCTTTTGTGATGAGGTGCGCCACGTAGAAGGATTTCCTGACTACTGTGGGGATGTGATTATCAAAGGAGAGACTACTGTCCACCTGTGTCCCAAAGTCTCTTATCACACTTTCAGTGTTAAGTTTACTACTGCCTATGTGGTAGTTCATGGGTACAGAGTTTTTACCAAAGGAGATGACAATGCACTTTTTGGCACTGAGCTTGAAGCAATGGCTTTGACACCAGGCATCTGTCTCAGTTTGGCCCTTTTGTAGGATGTCCACATCGTTAGGAGTTTCGATTATTGCTCCTAGTTTGCAGTCATTTGCAAACTTCATTAGCTGAAGACTTTCTTTGTTAGCCTGTACTTCGGAGAAGTAGATCCCAAACAGGAGAATATCCAGGACTGAACCCTATGGTACTCCACTTGTCACTGGTCTGAATTCAGATTTGGAGTCTGCTACTTTCACAGTGTGGTTTCTGTCAGTGAGCCAACTGGCAACCCATCTTGTGACATAGGGATTTATACCTAGTTTAGTGAGTGTATCTATAATCCCAGAGTGGGGGATGGTGTTGAAAGCCTTGGCAAGATCTAGATAGGCTATGTGAACCACCTTACCCTCATCTACGGCTTTGGTGACTGCTTCAAAGAAGTCTTTCAGGTTTAGGAGACATGATCTGCCTTTTACAAACCCTAACTGGGTGGGGGCCAGAGTTTGGAGATTACCAATGTCTTTGTTTATAAGTTCCATGATGATTCGTTCCATGGCCTTGCAGACCAGGTTCATTAGGCTAATGGGGCGATAGTTCCCGGGATCCGTGGTGGCTCCCCCTTTGTGGAGTGGGATAACCATCGCTGTGCGTCATTCAGTGGGCACAAAGCCTGAGGTGAGGCTATGATTGAATGTGGTACTTAGGTGTGGTGCCAGTTCGCTCTGTAGTTCATGTAGAATGCAGCCTGGGATGTTGTCAGGTCCCATGGATGCTGTGTTCTTGGCTTTGGAAAGTGTGGTTTTTACCTGTGCAGCCATGATTACAGGAACTTTACATTTTTCTGGTATAGAGATGGGCCCTTTAGGAGGTGAGAAGGGGGTAAAGTTAGCACTGAACCTATCTGCCAGGATGTTGGCAATATCAGTTGGTTCTGTATATTTAGTGCCATTGTGCTGTAACTCAGAGCAGATCTGAGTGTTGCCATTGAGATTCTTGACATAGCTATAGAATGCTTTGTGGTTGTCTTTAGAATCAGTGGCAATTTTGTTTTCATAACTAGCTTTGGAGGATTTTATGAGGGATCTCAGCTTCTTACTGAGGCTGAGCAGGGAGTTCCTCCAATTATGGGATTTTCCTCTTTTTTTTTGCAACAGTTTCTTTCTTCTGTTGTTGAGTTTGTTTAAGGCAGAGGACCGCCAGATTGGCTTCATTTTTTTGGAGGATAGCATCTTAGTTCTGTTTGGGATAGCACGATCCATGCAGTCGTGTAAGTGCTTATAAAGTGTAATTTTGTAGGATTCAGCAGTCATACCTCTATTTTCCATTTGCATGGGTGTCGTGAAGTTTGCCACTTCTGTCTTAAGAAGCGTGAAGTTGGCTTTGGAGAATTTTTTTACGTTAGTTTCCCTAATGGGGGTGGGGACGGGATTTGGATGTCTAGGGTGATTAGCTTGTGGTCGGATCTGACCAATGAGGAATTGACCTTTGGTGTGGAACACTGGTCACCCATGTTGGTAATGACCAGGTCTTGTATATTGCTGCCCCTGGTGGGGGTGTGGATAAGTTGATCCAAGGCATTGGAATTTATGAATTCCAGAAAACGTTGAGCAAATGAGTTGGTACATGAGTAGTTTTCCAGTTAATTGTGGGGTAGTTGAAACCATCCATTATTAGGGTGTTGGGTTGTACCCTAATATTTTCCAGTGTATCTAGAAATGAGGAGTGGGAATCCCGGGGCATGGTGGGGGATCTGTAACAAGCTACAATTTGGATTGCGGTCTTGCCCAGAGTTAGTTGCACTTGGATAATCTCGGATGCATTATGCTGAGCAACTAGCCTGGAGGTGTGGGTATCCTTAATAAATATGGACATGCCTCTGCTTTTAGTGGTTCAGTCCAGGTTAGTTGGCCAAAAGGTGTGGTATGAATTATAGTCTGGTAATGCAGGGGTGCTCTCTGGAGGCTTGAACCAGGTCTCTGACACTGCACAGATGTCGATGTTCTCCATTTTAAGGAGTGCCTTGAGTGAATGCATTTTGAGGTTTAGACTTCTAGCATTAAGTAGCATTACTCTGGGGTGGCAAAAGCCTTAGCCAGTATCCGGAATCCCAAGGGTGATAGGTGCAGGCCATCTCTGGCAAAGCATCATGGTCTATCGATCATGTCATCCCTAGCAGACAGATACTGGATCCCCTTAGAATGACACCAGAAACTTAGCCAATTGTTGAAGTCAATTATTTTGTCCTTGTACTGTGGTATCATCCTGGGTGATGGCACTCAGGGCTAGGGTCATACCTCCCTGGGCTACAAGATCGGAGAGTTCCTCTACGTTTCTTTTTGTGTAGTCCATGGAGGTACTTCTGAGGTCATTCACACCAACATGGACAATGACAGAGTCATATCTGTACTTGTTGTGGAGTGGCCTGAGTGTGTGTGTTATGTGGCGGATCCTGGCACCTGACATGCAGCTGACAGTAACTTTCTCCTTGTTTAGCCTGGTGAGTGGAACATCAGTGTGCCTGACTATAGAGTCACCTATAACTAGAGCGTTGGGTACGTTGTTATGCCTCATGGGCTGTGGTTGAGTGGCACACTGAGTTTGTGGGCTATGTGTCATTTGGGTTGTGTTGGGGGGCGGAGGTTGCATGCGTTTCTGCTTTGGAGGGCTCTGTTGCTTGAGCAGATTTTTATTGAGAGCCTCCGTGAATGTAGGTGTGTGTTTTGTGTTTCTATGTGTGTGATTTTGTTCATAGATTCATACTAGGCTATCTGCCCTAGGGCATTTATAAGCCTAGCCAGAGTGTGTTTGGCTTTTGCCACCCATTTTAAATGGATTTTGCTATGCCCTTTTTCGAGGTTAGTATACTGTGCCTCTGTCTAACAGTGACACAGAAGTGATACCCGGGGTAAACCTATGATCTCCCATCCACTCATCAAGATTCCTCTTGAAGAGAGTCAATGAGGGACTCTGCCTAACCTTGACTGGGATTTTATTCCAGAGTGAAGGGAGCCTCTGGGTTATGAATCTGTCCCTCCAGCATGTCCTATTTATTTCAGTGCTGAGGTTCAAGTCTCTCAACCGCGTAGCTTGATGGGATTTGGATTTTCTGAGGTGCAGCATGTCCATTAATTCCGGGTTGGACATGGCTTTATATGTCAGGCACAGATCGCCTCTGAGCAGGCGGTATGCCACTGAGTAGAGCTGGAGTTTCTTAAACCGGGCAGCATATGGCATCTGTTTGAGCCCTTTGATCCTCTTGGTAAGGTACTTTTGGGGTCTTTCCAGTTGCTGCAGGTGTCTGGTAAGGTAAATCCCAAAAGGGGCATTGTACTCAATTATGGGCCTGATGAGGGATGAGTAAAGAGGCACGATGACCTCCCCTGATCTAGATGTGAATTCCTTCATGATTAGGTGGGCTATATAAAATGTTTTTCTAACCACTTTGGCCAAGTGGTTTTCAAATGAGAGATTGCTATCAACTTGGGACCCCAGGTCCCTAATTACTTTTTCCGTACTTAATGGATTACCACCTATGTGGTAATTTGTGGGCACTTTGTTTTTGCCAAAGGGGATGACTATACACTTTTTGGCATTTAGCTTGAGGCCATGGCTCTGGCACCAGTTGTCTGTTTCTATGAGGCCCTTTTGGAGGATGCTTGTTTCGGCTGGAGAGTTGATTATGGTGCCTAGTTTGCAGTCATCTGCGAACGTGGTCAGCCACAGTCCTTCTGTGTTGGCCTGTACCTCTGAGAAATATATACCGAACAAGAGAGGTCCCAGGACTGAGCCTTGTGGGATGCCACTTGTAACTGGTTTGGAGTCTGACATGGCTCCAGCAATTCTAACCATGTGAGTTCTGTCCTGGAGCCAGTTTGCAACCCATCTAGTGACATAGGGGTTTATATTTAAGCTGGTGAGCTTATCTATAATGCCTGAGTGGGGTATTGTATCAAAGGCTTTTGCGAGGTCCAGGTAGGCTGTGTGGACCACCTTCCCCTCGTCAATGGCCTTGGTGACTGTTTCAAAGAAATCAACCAGGTTTAAGAGGCAGGATCTGCCCTTAACAAAGCGGAACTGGGTAGGATCCAGTGTCTGTAGGTCCTCAATATCTTTATTTATGAGGTCCATGATGATCCTTTCCATAGCTTTGCAGACCAAGCTAGTCAGGCTTATGGGCGATAGTTTCCAGGATCCGTTGAGGCACCACCTTTGTGGAGAGGGACCACTGTTGCTGTATGCCACTCTTTGGGTACATATCCTGTAGTAAGGCTGAGATTGAACAGTAGTTTTATGTTTGGGTTTAGCTCTTCTTGGAGTTCATGTAGGACACAGCCCGGGACACCATCTGGTCCCATTGATGCTGTGTTTTTTGCTTTGGAGAGGGCGGCTCTTACCTGAGCATCTGAGATGTCAGGGGGGCAGCACTCTGCTGGGATAGATATTTGCCCTTTTGGTGGGGAGGGGGGGAGAAGTTTGCACTGAACCTGTCAGCTAGGATGTTGGCAATGTCTGTGGGTTTGGTGTATTTTTTGTCATTTAGAACTAATTCTGAGCACATCTGGGAATTCCCACCCAGGTTCCTAACATAACTAAAGAAAGCCTTGTGATTATCCTTAGTGTTCTGTGCAATTTTTCTCTCGAAGCTGGCCTTAGATGATTTTATGAGTGCCCGTAGTTTTTTGCTAATACTAATCAGAGATGCCTTCCCTTTTTGGGATTTTGCTCTATCATGTAGTAGCTTCTTCCTTCTACTGTTCATAGGTTCATAGGTAGATACTAGGCTATCTGCCCTAGGGCATTTATAAGCCTAGCCAGAGTGTATTTGGCTTCCACCTCCCTATTAGATTAGCCTACTGTGCGCCTCTGTAAAGTAGGTCACAGAAGGTACCCTTTTAAGATTAGTTTACTGTGCCTCTGTCTAGCAGGGACACAGGAGAGATCCCAGGGTTGAATTTGCGATTTCCCATCCACGCGTCCAAATTTCGCTGGAAGAGGGTCAGCAAGGGGCTGTGTCTAACATGAATTGGGATTCTATTCCAGAGTGAGGGGAGCCTCTAGGAAATGAATCTGTCCCTCCAGCATGTCCTATTTATTTTTGTGCTGAGGTTTAGGTTCCTGGAGCGTGTAGCTTTAAGGGACTTGGATTTTTGAGGTGGAGCATGTCCATTAATTCTGGGTTTGACATGGCTTTGTACGTCAGGAATAGATTGCCTCTGAGTAGGCGGTAAGCAACTGAGTAGAGCTGGAGTTTCTTTAGTCGAGCTGCATAGGATATCTGTTTGTAGCCCATGATCCTCTTGGTGAGGTACTTTTGGCGTCTCTCCAGTTGCTGCAGGTGTCGGGTAAGGTACATCCCAAAAGGGGCATTGTATTCAATTATGGGCCTGATGAGTGACGAGTAGAGGGGCACAATGACCTCTCTTGATCTAGATGTGAACCCTTTCGTGATAAGGTGGGCTATATAGAAGGTCTTTCTAACCACTTTGTCAACGTGATTATCAAAGGAGAGATTACTATCTACGTTGGTCCCCAAATCTCTAATTACTTCTTCCGTACTTAATGGATTACCACCTATGTGGTAATTTGTGGGCACCTTGTTTTTCCCAAAGGGGATGACTATGCACTTTTTAGTATTTAGCTTGAGGCCGTGGTTCTGGCACCAAGCATCCATCTCTGTGAGACCCTTTTGGAGGATGCTTGTGTCAGCTGGAGATTCGATTATGGCCCCCAGTTTGCAGTCATCTGTGAACTTTGACAGCCATAATCCCCCCGTGTTAGCCTGAACCTCAGAGAAGTATATACTGAACAAGAGATGTCCCAGAACTGAGCCCTGTGGGACGCCACTTGTAACTGGTTTGGATTCGGACATGGCACCTGCGATTCTGATCATGTGGGTTCTATCTCTGAGCCAGTTTGCAACCCATCTTGTGATATAGGGGTTGATATTTAAGCTGGTAAGCTTATTTATGATGCCTGAGTGGGGTATTGTGTCGAAGGCTTTTGCTAGGTCCAGGTAGGCTGTGTGGACTACCTTGCCCTCATCTATGGCTTTGATAACTGTTTCAAAGAAATCAACTAGGTTTAAGAGGCAAGATCTGCCCTTAACAAAGCCGAATTGGGTAGGGTCCAGTGTCTGTCTGGAGGCTCCCAATGTCTTTGTTTATGAGTTCCATAATAATACGCTCCATAGCTTTACAGACCAGACTAGTCAGGCTTATGGGGCGATAGTTTCTGGGGTCCGTTGTGGCACCACCTTTGTGGAGTGGGACCACTGTAGCTGTACGCCATTCTTTGGGTACATATCCTGTAGTAAGGCTAAGTTTGAATAGTGACTTAATGTGAGTGTTCAGTTCTTCTTGGAGCTCGTGTAAGACACAGCCTGGGACACTGTCCGGTCCCATAGATGCTGTGTTTTTTGCTTTGGAGAGGGCAGCTTTCACCTGTGCATCTATGATGTCAGGGAGGTTTCATTCAGTTGGGATAGGTGTTTGCACCTTTGGGTGGGAAGGGGGGGAAAAGTTTGCGCTGAATCTGTCTGCCAGGATGTTGGCTATGTCTGTAGGATCGGTATATTTTGTACCGTTATGCAACAATTCAGAGCATATCTGGGAGTTTCCGCCCATGTTTCTGACATAACTAAAGAAGGCCTTGTGATTATCTTTAGTGTCTAGGGCAATTTTTCTTTAGAAACTGGCCTTTGATGATTTTATGAGAGATCAAAGTTTCTTGCTAATACTGATCAGAGATGCCTTCCCTTTTTGGGATTTTGCTCTGTCATGTAGTACCTTCCTCCTTCTGTTGTATAGCTTATTTATGGCCAGGGTCCACCAGACCCGTCTCCTGTTTTTGGAGGAGTGAGTCTTGGTTTTATTTGGGATAGCACGATCCATGCATTCCTGCAGGTGCTCATAGAATGCATTTGTAAAGGATTCTGCGGATTGGGCTGTATTATCCTCTGGCCCAGGGGCTTTGAAGGATTCCACCTCAGTCTTGAGAAGTGCAAAGTTGGCTTTGGAGAAATTCTTTACAGTGATTTCCTTGGCTGGGGGTGGGGACGGGATATGGATGTCCAGGGAAATTTGTTTATGGTCTGATCTTACCAATGAGGGGTTTATCTCTGGTGTGGAACATAGAGTCCCCATGTTGGTGATGACTAGGTCCAATATGTTGTTCCCTCTTGTGGGAGTGGTGACCAGTTGTTCCATTGCGTTAGAGTTTATAAATTCAAGGAACCGTTGGGCGAGGGTGTTTGGGCTTGAGTAGTTTTCCCAGTCAATGTTTGAGTAGTTGAAGTCACCCAATAACAAAGTGTTTGGAGAGACCTTCATATTCTGCAGTGTTCTCAGGAATGCCAAGTGGGGTTCCTGTAATAGGGAGGGTGTTCTGTAGCAGGCTACAAACTGAAAGGCAGTTTTGCCCACTGTTAGTTGCACATGGATGGTTTCCGATGCTTCGTGCAGTGCCACTAACCTGGAGGTTTAGGTATCTTTGATGAATATAGATACTCCCCCTCCTTTTGTGCTTCAGTCCGAGTTTTGGGGCCGAAACGCATGGTATGAGTTATAACCTGGTAGTGCTGGGGTGCTCTCAGGAGCCTTGAACCAGGTTTCTGTTACTGCACAGACATTGATTTTCTCCATACTGAGGAGAGTCTCGAGTGCGTGCATCTTGAGGTTTAGACTTTTGGCATTGAGTAGCATTACCTTTAGTTTTTTATCTTTGGGTTGTCTATGGAGGTGGGTTTGTCCTTTGAGCCTTGCCTAAAAAAGGCACTATGGGGGTGGCAAGAGCCTTGGCCAGTATACAAAAGCCTAAGGGTGACAGGTGCAAGCCGTCCCTAGCGAAGCAACGTGGCTTGTCGAGCATGTCATCCCAGGCTGACAGACACTGGATCCCCTTTGAATGACACCAATACTTTAGCCCATTTCTGAAACTGATCATTTTGCCTTTATACTGTGGCATCATTCTTGGTGAGGGCAAGATGCTACTCAAGGTCAGGGACATACCAGCCTGGGCTACATGGTCAGATAGCTCCTCTCTGTCTCTTTTCATGTAGTCCAGGGAGGTACGTCTCAGGTCATTCACACCAGCATGGACAATGACGGAGTCATACTTGTACTTGCTTTGTAGTGAGTTGAGTGCTTGCATTATGTGGCGGATCCTGGCACCCGACAGGCAGCGTACAGTGACCTTCTCCTTGTTCAGTCTGGTGAGTGGGACATCAGTGTGCTGGACAATAGAGTCCCCTATAACAAGTGTATTTGGTGTGTTGTTTGGCCTTATGGGCTGTGACTGTGAGGCACACTGATTTTGTGAGATATGTGATTTGTGGGTATTGTTGAGGGGTGGATGTTGCTTGGATATCTGCTTAGGAGGTCTTTGCTGTTTAGGCAGATTTTTATTTAGAGCCTCCGAGTATGTTTTTGTGTGTTTATGTGTTGGGTATGCAGATGCAATAGGCCTGTGTGAGACTGGATTTGTGGTGTGGATGGTTACCTTTTCTTCCTGACTGACTGTTCCAGTCTTGGGTTGAGAGAGCTCTGCCTCCAGTTTGGCTGTGCATCTCTCACATGTATTAGAGTTTGTTGGAAGGAGGAGAGGGTTGTCTGTGTACATAAGGCAATTGTAACATTGCCTCAAAATTCCCAGATTTACCAGCTGGACTGGAGAGTAACCTTGAAACTGATCCTTGGACATACCAGATTAGTATAGGGAACTGTTTTTTTTACTGATCAGATTAGGGAAGGGAACTGATTTTTCACTTGATCAGGAAGGACCAATCGGGAGTCTAATACTTATGAGAAGTCAAGGAGGGTGTAGTGCTTTAGTTAGTTAGTGTTTCCTTATAAGAGCTGAGCAAGTGCAGGGCTTTAGAAAGAGAACAGAGTGATTACTTTGAGAGTTTGAACAGTTCTAAGGGAAAAAGAGAAGAGCAGACTTTGTGGAGCCTGGAATAGTTTAAACCTGTTTAGGCGGCGCTGCCCGACGCTGCTCAGTGCGCAAAACCGCGCAAAAACAGAGTTCTAGGGTTTTAAGAGATCAAGGAGTTTAGAATTGACCCAAAATGGCCAATGAAACTACAGCTTCTAGGTAGTAACCACTCCTCCAGGGACAGGCAAGCTGTTCAGTGTTAACCACTCCACTGGTGAACACAGAGACTTCCCTTTAGCCCAAGCAAGCACTGGCCTTCTAGAAACTTCCAAACAGTTCAGAACAGCAAATCTGTAACTGAACTTTCTTAACTTTCAGAAAGTGGGAAAAAAGCAAGATTTTTTTTTTTTTTCTTTTTGTTGTAGTTTAAAGGTAGCAGAGATACACAAGCAGCAAAATAATGACAACAGTGCAACAAATGACCCCACACTTGAGTGCTAGGCCAAAATCAGGTAAAATGCAGTTTTTAGAGAAAAAAACGATTTTAAATTAAGTGCAACACAGGAAATGCAGTAAACAGGCTCTAGATGTGTTCCAAGTACTGTTACTATTACAGATATAAACTTTAGCAAGATGGAAAATGCCAATTTGTATAGTTTGTTTATGGCTGGGGTCCACCAGACAGGACACTTGCCTTTGGAGCATTGGGTCTTGGTTTTATTTGGGATTGCATGATCCATGCATTCTTGAAGGTATTCATAGAATGCGTTTATAAAGGATTCTGCGGTCTGGGCCGTATTTTCCACAGGCCCGGGGGCTTTGAATGATTCCACCTTGGTTTTGAAGAGTGTGAAATTTGCTTTAGAGAAGTTTTTCACTGTGGTTTTCTGGGCAGGGGGTGGGGTCGGGATGTGAATATCCAGTGAGATTAGTTTATGGTCTGATCTTACCAGTGAGGGATACACTTCTGGTCTGGAGCATAGAGCCCCCATGTTGGTGATGATCAGGTCCAGTACATTTTCCCCTCTTGTGGGAGTGGAAACAAGTTGTTCCATAGCATTTGAGTTTATAAATTCTAGGAACCTTTGGGCTAGGGTGTTGGAGCTAGAGTAATGCTCCCAGTCTATGTTTGGGTAGTTGAAGTCACCCAATATAATGGTGTTCAGAGAGACCTTCATATTTTCCAGTGTTCTCAGGAAGGCCGAGTGGGGTTCCTGGGTTTGGGAGGGTGGTCTGTAGCAGGCTCTAAACTGGAAGGCAGTTTTACCCACTGTTAGTTGCACATGGATAGTCTCTGATGCTTCGTGCTGTGCCACCAACCTGGAGGTGTGGGTATCTTTGACGAATATTGATACTCCCCCTCCTTTTGTAGTTCGGTCCAAGTTTTGGGGCCGAAAAGCATGGTATGAGGTATAACCTGGTAGTGCTGGGGTGCTCTCGGGAGCCTTGAACCAAGTTTCTGTTACTGCACAGATATCAATGTTCTCCATGCTAAGGAGAGTTTTGAGTGCATGCATCTTGAGGTTTAGGCTTTTGGCGTTGAGTAGCATTACTCTTAGTTTCTTATCCCTTGTGATACCTATGGAGGTGGGTTTGTCTTTTGAGCCTTGCCTAAAAAAGGCACTATGGGGGTGGCAAGAGCCTTTGCCAATATCCGAAAGCCCAGGGGTGACTGGTGCAAGCTGTCCCTAGCGAAGCATCGTGGCTTGTCGAGCATGTCATCCCAGGCTGACAGGCATTGGATCCCCTTTGAATGACACCAATACTTAAGCCAATTGTTGAAATTGATCATCTTGTCTTCATATTGTGGCATCATTCATGGTGAGGGTAAGATGCTACTCAAGGTCAGGGTTATACCAGCATGGGCTACATGGTCAGAGAGCTCCTCTATGTCTCTTTTCATGTAGTCCAGGGAGGTAGGTCTCAGGTCATTCACACCAGCATGGGCAATGACTGAGTCATATTTGTACTTGCCTTGGAGTGACCTGAGTGCTTGTGTTATGTGGTGTATCCTAGCGCCCGACAGGCAGCTCACCGTGACCTTCTCCTTGCCCAGCCTGGTGAGCGGGACGTCAGTGAGCCTTACGATAGAGTCACCTATTACAAGTGTATCGGGTGTGTTGTTTAGCCTTAAGGGCTGTGACTGTTCGGCACACTGGCTTTGTGAGCTATGTGTTGCACGTGTTTTGTTTTGGGGTAGCGGTTGCTTGGGTGTCTGCTTTGGAGGTCTCTGCTGCTTAGGCAGATTTTTATTTAGAGCCTCCGAGTATGTTTTTGTGTGTTTATGTGTTTGGTTTGCTGTCGTGGTAGGTCTATGTGAGACTGGAATTGTAGTGAGTGTGGTTTCCTTCTCCTTCTGACTGGTTATGCCAGTACTGAGTTGAGAGAGCTTAGCCTCCAGTTTGGCTATATGGTTGCATCTCTCACATGTGTTGGAATTTGTGGTGTAGGTTTTGACGTATTGTGTGATGAGTGTGGTGTGGTGCAAGTGTTTACCTTCTCCTCTTGACTGTCTAGTCCAGTCTTGGGTGAAGAGGGCTTTGCTTCCAGTTTGGCTATATAAGTGCATCTCTCACACATTGTAGTGCTGGGTGGTAGTTGGACAGGGTTGTCTGTGCACATGAGGCAATTGCTGCATTGCCCCAAGATGCCCAGATTCATCAGGTAGACAGGAGAAAACACCGGGAGCTGACCCTTAGACGTGCCTGGATAGGTGCTTATTTATTAAGTACTAAAAACTGTTTTCCTCTAGATAAGTGAGGAAAGTTGAGTGCTGTAGTAATTAGTAGTGCTTACAA
Source organism: Protopterus annectens (assembly GCF_019279795.1). NCBI lineage: Eukaryota > Metazoa > Chordata > Ceratodontiformes > Protopteridae > Protopterus > Protopterus annectens. The sequence goes on along the minus strand of NC_056750.1, from coordinate 56,717,634 downwards.
TGAATTCTGAACAAGTGCTGAGTTCAAAGAAACAGATATGAGTGCTAAAACTAAAAAAAACTGACTAGTTCTAAGGGAAAATTTGAAGAGCAGATTTTATGGCGCCGGGAATAGTTTAACCCTAACTAAGTGGCGATGCATAAAGTGTATTTTTTTTTTTTTAATAACAGTAGCAAATGAGCAAACTGATTTAAACCAATAAAAGCTAAAAACTGAGCCCCGTTCCAGCAGTCTTTGATCAGACAAGTTCTAACTGCACACTCCTGCCACTAGGATGCAGGGAAACCTTCTCCAAAAAAAAGATGGCCTGGATTAGTGCTCAAGTTATACAAACAAAGCTAGATTCAGCATGTCTGAATCAATTCTATGCTACAGCAAACAAGGCGTACCATTTTCAGAAATAAACAGTTCAAATAAGCAGGCACAATAAGCCTCTAACCAGAAACTCCCAGCTCAGAAGGGCAGAATCTACCCTCTTCTCCCACAACAGTGCAGACCACACCTTTTTAATGTAAAATAACTGGCCCAAAGCCAGTTATGAATTAAAGCTTAATATTCTCCCTTTACAGATTGCACAGGGTACATATATTTGGACTGTACATGGAGGATAAATCCTATTTTGAATGAACTATTCAGTCTTAAAACTTACTTTCCAACACACACACACACACACACACACACACACACACACACACACACACACACACACACACACACACACACACACACACACACATGGTTTCAGGACAAGTGATAATGTGATCTTACAATACATGAGTGCAAATTAATTGTACTGTGCAAATACAGTGCAAAACATATAGACATTGGAACATAGGAAGCATACTAGGCGACTAATCACAGTGACCATAACAGGTCTAGCCAAATACACATATAAGTAGACATACTAGGTAAGCAATCACAGTGACCATAACAGGCCTAGCCAAATACACATATAAGTAGACATACTAGACAAGCAATCACAGTGACCATAACAGGCCTAGCCATACAGACATATAAATAGATAAACTTAAAAGTTTTTGCTACCTTTTATAATTAGTTAACGGTGCCCATCTCACAGATCAAAGAAGACCATACATGATCCTGCTGTAGATTTATCTCTACCTATCCATTTATGAAGACTAGCCTTATAGGTAGGGGGTTCATATATAGGTTCATAGTACTAGGCTAGCAGCCATTTTTAGAGCCATTTTTTATCCCCCTAATTATTCAACCCTGTACCTCCTGTTTGTTGTGTTTGCCTTAAACATTAGGCCACCCTCCCAACCCCCAACCCCCATTTCACACACTCACACACACCCTACTAACCCCTCAGACAGGCACACACACACACCATTCACATTCACACCCCCCTCTCCCTATATGTTATGACACTTGAGACGGACGCATTAGCAGAGTGTGTTATTCGCATTACTAGTCTACTGCCTTAAAGCCAGACAAACCAGTACTTTGCTTCGCCTGCCACGGCAACGTATTCCACAGGCTGGGAATACGCTGAGCTAAGGATCCATCTTGCCAGTTAATCTTGTCTGTTTGTTGGTATAAATGTAGGTCCCTATAAGGGTTGTTTGTAGAGCCACTGGTTTTCCAAAGAAATAGGCAATTTAATAGGATCAGTTTTTTATGGAAAAAAAGTGAGAAACTGATCACCTTATACAAGGTGTTAGGTTACCAACTATAAGAACAGTTATAATTTTCTTTCAGGATGGTCAAAGGAGTTAAGACTTTTAAGTTTGGGGGGGCATTATAAATTGCTGGGCCTTTCCAACTGAGTGCTACGCTTGGATTTCTACACTTCAAAGGAGACATTATGTTCAATAATAGGTATGATGAGGGAAGGTTACACAGGTAAGAGGACTTCTTTGGATCTTGAAGATATTCCTTAGAAGTTAACTAGGCCAAATAGATAGAGTTTCTGATTATGGTGGAAACATATTGATCAAATGAGAGAGAGTTGTTGAAGTACCCGTGTCTCTTAATTCCTTTGCAGATGTGTAACATATGAGGTGATAATGTTTTTGTGGAATGCCGCTGTGCTGCACTTTTTTCTTTTCAGCTTAAGACAACTTTCAGTGCGCCTGATATCCCAGTGCTTTTGCAGCTGTTTAATATCAGGGAATGAACAAATAGCATTATTCAGTTGCAGTCAACAGCAGACTTAGACAACTATACTTCTGGGATATTGGCTTTGATGTCTGCAAAATAAATGCCAGAACAGGACAGGGCCCAGGCCCGATCCCTCTGGTACCTCACTAGTTACAATTTTACGTTCAGAGAGGGATATCAGCAACTTTCACTACCTGAGACTTGCTGGATATCCAGTTTGTGATCTAGCAGGCAATGCAGGAGTTCACATTAAAGTTGTCTAACTTTCAATAATACCAGCATATTATTGACAAAGACTTTGCCAGGTCAAAATAAACAGCATACACAGAGTAATCTCTATCTACAGCCTCTGTGACCTTTTCAAAGACATTTGCTAGGTTCAGGAAACAGGACTGGTCCTTCACAAAACAAAATTGAGAGTGGTCTAAATCTGTTAAATTGCCCATGTCTGCATAAATTAATTATGTTCTGATTGTTCCATGGTTTTGCATATATGCCTGCTCAGGCTGATGGGTCTATAAGTAGTTGTGTATGTAGAGGAACAGTCCTGTGTAGGAAAGGAGGACCACCCTTGTGTAAGGGAGTCACAGTGGCTGTCCTTCAGGCATCAGGGACAAACTGTGTGCATAAGCTTTTGTTGAACAGTTTTAGCAGAGGTTTAGATAAGTACATATTTGGTACTGATAACAGTCCAGCCTGGTATGTTATCTGGTCCCATAGAAACATTATTTTAATCCTTTAACAGGGACCCCAAGACTTGTTCCAAGGTTATTATGGGGAGAGACAACATTTCCAGGGATAGTGCAGACAGCAATGAGTAGGTAGGGAAAAGCTTTCACTAAATGTGTCTGCTCTTTTTTTGGTTATATCCTTGTGATTGGAATGTGCCATAATTTCCTGGCATAACCGATGAAATATTTATAGCTACCTTACTTCTGTATTCTACTTTACATTTTCTAACAGTGCACCTAAGTTCCTTGGTGGTGTACCTCCTTGCAGTCTTGAGATAAGGAATGGGGGTTTCTTACAAGTTGTCATTATTATCCTTCCTTTATTACACAGTTTTAATAAACTGTAGTTCCACCAGAGAGGTTTATCTCTGAATTTGCCATTATATTTATGGAAGACGGGTGTGTGTGTTTCTATGCAGCTGTTTAGGTGCTGATACAAACTGAACATGAACGTGGCAGCTCTCACCTGGGTCCATTTGCAGCAAACTGTTGGGAATTTTGCATAGGTCTCCTCAAACCTGTAGTAGGTTTATCCTGGATCGATTCCTAAAGATGGTTTCATTTGGTGGCAACGTGACACCATAAGTCTGATGATGAAGATAACTGATTTGTGGCGAGGTTTAACCAACAATGAAGAGACGCATGACTGGATGCAGGCAGGGGCTTGGATGGTAAGGACTAGGTCAGACATATTACAGCCTCTAGTGGGTAGTTTTACAATTTGTTGCAATTTGTTGATATTAATAATATCTAGGAAATACTGAGTATATCCATTTTTAGAGATGTAGGTGATCCGGTCAATGCATAATTGAAGTCCCTAGCAAGAAAGTATCCAGTTTGATACTTAACCCCTCGATAGTATTAAGATAATTTCCATGATTTGGGGGGCCACTGTTGTGGGTAGATCTGTAGCTAGCAATGAAGCAATATTTGTTAAGTTTGATTTGAATCTCCAGGAGTTTCAGTGTATGTTGTTGTAATCTTAAGTGAAGTGATGGTGTTTCTCACAAATACAGATACTGTCCACAGTTAACCAAGGGAGTGAAGACCTGATAATCTTTAAATCCTGGTAAAGAAGGGGTGAACTTAATGGTGGAACTGAAACTGCAGCTTAGTAACAACAAAGAAATGAACATATTAATTTTGCAGGAGGGCCTCAATTTCTGGCTACTTAGACTCCCAGCATTGAGTTGTCCCACAACTGTTGTGCAAGACAGTGAACTTTCCCAACTGTAGTAAGATCTAAGAGTTGGCATATTTAGTTAGGGAGGTGTGGGGTGTGGAGTGTGGGGGCAGAGCCCCCCACCTGGGATGGTTCAGGACGGTGCAGTTTAGGTTTTATTTCTTTTTGGATAAGTGGTTACTTACCCTGGGAAGGTCTTTGTTGTCCCACTGGTTCACTGAAATGGGATTTCGATATTCTTGTCTTGAAGATCTCTTCTGAAATAATGTGGGGTTTTGGCAATTTGAAGCAGACCCATATATATATATATATATATATATATATATATATATATATATAAATTATATATACAGCTGTCTATATATATGTCGATGCCTATCCAGTTGATCGAGTTTTCAGAAAATGAAAACTCGAACCTTTTGAATGGAGATTGTGGTACAGTGTGGATCAGGAAATGTACCCTTTTCTTCAGTGTAGTGCAGTCTCAGAGTTGGTATATATAATTTGCAGGGGGTGTGGGGTTGAAGGTGGGCTTGCCAACCTGCAAAAACATAAAAAAGGTAGATTTTTGTTCTTTTTTTTTTTTTTTTTTTTTTTTTTTTTTTTTTTTTGATGTTCAAGTATTTGGAACTCGAGCATATGGTCTCACCTGTATGAATTTCAAGTTTCTGAAATCTCGATCATCTGACATAGATCCATATATGTGTGCTGTTTTATATATATATATATATATATATATATATATATATATATATATATATATATATACATACACAGTTGGTCTACTTTGAATACTTTATCTACACTAGATCAAAAATTCAATATAGCAAAACTATTGCATGAATTGCACCCATCCCACAGTCCCCATCAAAAATGAAAAAAAAGTAGGCCCCTGTACCTAATACCACTGCCTTAAATATACCCATTCCAAGATCATACAACAGCGGTGAATAGGACAGCCTCACCTACCCTACTGTGTGCAGTCTCAGACAGAACACACACAATGTTGCCAGTAGGTGAATGGAACAGATCAATTCACTTATACTGCTAAAAATGAACAAACTGCACAGGGTTGATTAGCTGCATACACTGATGTAATAAACTTGATGTAATGCAGCATTTACAACTGCCAATCATAAACAGATCAACCAAGTGAATGATAGATACTATATATATATATGATCTATATCCGTGTATATGTGTGTGCTGCATTTTGTCTAAATGCATGCCTGTTGCCATCTGTTTAATCAATCACATTTAGTTAATATATGACGATGGTGGACAGTGTGTGACATCGACAATCCCAGGGTAAGGGAATATTCTTTTCCACTGGGGATTGTGTGATCTCAGTGCTAGTATACATAATTAGCTGTCAATGTGGGGGATGCAGGGAGGCTTGAATTTGTTATTTGGGTTATATTGTTTGAAAATTGCATATGCCGAGGATGTTTCTTGGTGGGTGTGTGTCAACATATCAACATTCAATTTATTGACCTTTTCAGTATAACATCAAAGTAACTCATAACCAGAGCAATAATAAGAAAATAACGGGAACAGGCAGACCATGTGAAGTCTCAGTGCCCCCCCACCTCATCAAGTTCACGTCTGCACTTAAGATGCCTTTTTTCATAAAAAAAATAGAAAAGAAAAAAACAATCATATGCACGCACTGACTTGTGCCTTTTTAGGCTCATAAGTTCATAGGTTTTTTAGAAGGTTACTAGAGCCCTTGCAAGCCTATCCATATTTATCCCAAGTTCCCCCATTCTTGGTGGTTAGGTAAGTGAAGTTCACAGAGGTAAGGGTCTATGGTAGTTAATAATGAGTTTTTCTGTCCAGGAGGGACATGGGTGCAACCCCAGGAGTGAATTTGTGGTCACCCATCCATTGATCTAGGTTGTGTTTGAAGAGGGTCCGGGAGGGGCTCTGTTTCACATGAACTGGAAGGTTGTTCCAGAGAAGTGGCAATCGCTGGGAGATGTATCTATCTCTCCAGCATGATCTGTTCATGTCAGAGGCTAGGTTAAGATCCTTGGAGCAAGTGACTTTTGTGCAATTTGATTTACGAATGTGTAGTATTTCCATCAGGGCCTGGTCAGAGACTGCCCTGTATGCCAGGCACAGGTCATCCCTTAGCAACCTGTAGGAAACAGAATACAGTGACAGGGATTTCAGCCTTCCCACGTAAGACTTATTTTGTATACCCTGTAATTTCTTGGGGAGAAACCCCTGTGGTCTCTCCAGTTGTCGCAGGTGTCTGATGAGGTATATGTAAAAGGGAGCATTGTACTCAATTATTGCTCTGATGAGGGCCGAGTATAATGGAATTATAACATCCTTAGACCTAGATGCTATGATTTTAGTTTTAAGATGTGTCTTCTTTTGTTGGACCACTATATCCGGTTTTCTAGCATCTATCCTTTGAACTGTTGGTATTAGGTGATCCCATGTGATATAAACCATCATTTTCTATGATTCTTTGTGGCTCATGTTCATAGGTTCATAGGTTCATAGGTTCGTACTAGGCTATCTGCCCTAGGGCATTTATAAGCCTAGCCAGAGTGTATGTGGCTTACACCACCCCTTAGGATGAGAATACTATGCCCTTTTAGGGTTTAGTTTACTATGCCTCTGTCTAGTAGTGACACAGAGATGACCCCCGGGGTAAACCGATCTCCCATCCACCAAGATTTCTCTTGAATAGAGTCAGTGAGGGCTCTGCCTAACATGGACTGGGATTCTGTTCCAGAGTGTAGGGAGCCTCTGGGTTATGAATCTGTCCCTCCAGCACGTTCTATTTATTTCTGTGTTGAGGTTTAAGTCACTTGTTCTCGTGGCTCTGATGGATTTGGATTTTCTGAGGTGGAGCATGTCCATTAATTCAGGATTGGACATGGCCTTGCGCCAGGCACAGATCACCTCTGAGTAGGCGGTATGCGACTGAATAGAGCTGGAGTTTTTCAGTCGGGCAGCATATGACATATGTTTAAGACCCTTTATCCACTTGGTGAGGAACTTTTGGGGTCTTTCCAACTGCTGCAGGTGTCGGGTGCGATACATCCCAAATGGGGCATTGTACTCAATCATTGGCCTGATAAGAGAAGAGTACAGGGCACAATGACCTCTCTTGATCTAGATGTGAAACCCTTCATGATAAGGTGGGCAATATAGAAGGTCTTCCTAACCACTTTGGCAATGTGAGTGTCAAATGAGAGGTTACTGTCAACCTGGGTCCCTAGGTCCCTGATTACCTCTTCCAATGGATTACCGCCTATGTGGTAATTTGTCGGTACCTTGTTTTTCCCAAAGGGTATGACTATACATTTTTTGGCGTTCAGCTTAAGGCCATGGCTGTGGCACTAATTATCCGTTTCTATGAGGCCACTCTGAAGGATGTTTGTGTCCGCTGGAGTATCAATTATGGTGCCCAGTTTGCAGTCATCTGCGAACTTTGTCAGCCACAATCCTTCTATGTTTGCCTGTACGTCGGAAAAATAAATGCCGAACAAGAGGGGTCCCAGGACTGAGCCCTGTGGGACATCGCTTGTGACTGGCTTAGAGTCTGACATAGCTCCAGCAACTCTGACCCTGTGGGTTCTGTCCTTGAGCCAGTTTGCAACCCATCTTGTGACATATGGGTTTACATTTAAGCTGGTGAGTTTGTCTATGATGCCCGAGTGGGGTATTGTGTCAAAGGCTTTTGCAAGGTCAAGGTAGGCTGTGTGAACTGCCTTACCCTCATCAATGGCCTTAGTGACTGTTTCTAAAAAGTTGACCAAGTTCAAAAGGCAGGATCTGCCCTTGACAAAGCCAAATTGGGTAGGATCCAATGTCTGTAGGTCCCCAATGTCTTTGTTTATGAGTTCCATAATGATCCTCTCCATAGCTTTGCAGACCAGGCTCGTCAAGCTTATTGGGCGGTAATTTCCAGGGTCCGTAGAAGCACCACCTTTGTGAAGTGGGACCACTGTTGCCGTCACGCCACTCTGTGTATCCTGTAGTAAGGCTAAGATTAAACAGCAGCCTTATGTGTGGGTTTAGTTCCTCTTGGAGTTCATGTAGCACACAGCCGGACACCATCCGGTCCCATTGATGCTGTGTTTTAAGCTTTAGAGAGGGTGGCTCTCACCTGGGCATCTGAGATGTTAGGGAGGCTACACTCTGCTGGGATAGTTATTTCTCCTTTTGCGGGGAGGAGAAATTTGCACTGAACCTGTCTGCCAGAATGTTGGCAATGTCAGTGGGTTCAGTGTATTTTGTGTCATTTTGGACTAACTCTGAGCATATCTGGGAGTTTCCACCCAGGTTTCTAACATAGCTAAAGAAGGCCTTGTGATTGTCTTTTGTGTCTTTTGCGATTTTTCTCTCAAAGTTGGCCTTGGATGATTTTATGAGTGATCGTAGTTTTTTGCTAGTACTGATCAGAGATGCCTTCCCTTTTAGGGATTTTGCTCTGTCATGTAGTAGCTTCCTCCTCCTGTTGTAAAGTTTGTTTATGGCTGGGGTCCACCAGACTGGGCGCCTGCCTAATGGGTCTTGGTTTTATTTGGGATTGCATGATTCATGCATTCTTGAAGGTGCCCATAGAAGGCATTTGCAAATGATTCAGCTGTGTGGGTTGTGGTTTCCACTGGCCCAGGGGCCTTAAAAGATACCACTTCAGTCTTAAGAAGTGTGAAGTTTGCTTTTGAGAAGTTCTTCACTGTGGTCTTTTGTGCAGGGGGTGGGGGCGGGATGTGGATTTCCAGCGAGATTAATTTATGGTCTGATCTTACCAAAGAGGGATGTACTTCCGGTGTGGAGCATTTTGTCCCCATGTTTGTGATGATCAGGTCTAGTATATTGTCTCCTCTTGTGGGAATGGTGACTAGTTGTCCCATTGCATTTGAGTTTATGAATTCTAGGAACCTTTGGGCTAGGGTGTTGGGGCTTGAGTAATGTTCCCAGTCTATATTTGGGTAGTTGAAGTCTCCCAAAATGATGGTATTTGGAGAGACATTCATACTCTCCAGTGTCTTCAGGAAGGCTGTGTGGGGTTCCTGAGTTTGAGAGGGTGGTCTGTAGCATGCTACAAACTGTAAGGCAGTTTTGCCTATGGTTAGTTGCACCTGGATAGTCTCCGATGCTTCGTGCGTTGCCACTTACCTGGAGGTGTGGGTATCTTTGATGAAAATGGATACTCCTCCTCCTTTTGTGGTTCGGTCCAAGTTTTGGGGCCAGAAAGCATGATATGAGGTAAAGCCTGATAGTGCTGGGGTGCTCTCAGGAGACTTGAACCAGGTTTCAGTCACTGCACAGACATCGATGTCCTCCATAATGAGGAGGGCGTGCATCTTGAGGTTTAGACTTCTGGCATTGAGCAGCATTACCCTTATTTTTTTTTCCACTTGTGTTTTCTAGGGAGGTAGGTTTGTCATTTGAGCCTTGCCTAAAAAAGGCACTATGGGGGTGGCAAGAGCCTTGGCCAATATCCGGAAGCCCAGGGGTGACAGGTGCAAGCCATCCCTTGTGAAGCAGTGTGGCTTGTCAAGCATGTCATCCCAAGCAGACAGACATTGGATCCCCTTAGAATGATACCAGTAATTAAGCCACTTCCATAATGTTTGCACAATCACCAGTGTCAGTATACAGTCCCTCTGCCATTAGTGCGTCGCAACCAGCAACAAGGTGTGCAACTGTTTCCAATTCGGTTTTACAAAACCTACATATGTCTGTTTCTCCCACATGTTCAATGGACTTTGTAAACCAGCATGTACATAGCCCACTATCTTGGGCTGCCAATATTAACCTTTCATTTTTTTTATGTGAATCCACCTCTCCTTAACCATTCCTGTATTCGTTCTTGATCAACATGAAGCTGTTTCAGAAGTTTTCTATACTTGCAACTATATTTATGTTTTTTCCACATTTCTTGCCTTTTCATCTGGTCCTTCACCTTATATTCATTCTTTTGTTTTTTAGCGCATTCAGTTGCTGCCTGTTTTTTTATATACTCCTTGTCCATAATGATTCTTTCCTTGGATTACATGAAAAGAGACATAGAGGAGCTCTCTGATCATGTGGCCCAGGCCGGTATGACCCTGACCTTGAGTAGCATCTTACCCTCACCAAGAATGATACCACAGTATAAAGACAAAATGATCAATTTCAACAATTGGCTAAAGTATTGGTGTCACTCAAAGGGGATCCAGTGTCTGTCAGCCTGGGATGACATGCTCGACAAGCCACGTTGCTTCGCTAGGGATGGCTTGCACCTGTCACCCCTGGGTTTTCGAATACTGGCGAAGGCTCTTGCCACCCCCATAGTGCCTTTTTTAGGCAAGGCTCAAAAGACAAACCCACCTCCTTAGACAACACAAGGAAAAAGAAACTAAGGGTAATGCTGCTCAACGCCAGAAGTCTAAACCTCAAGATGCACACACTCGAGGCTCTCCTCAGTATGGAGAATATCGATATCTGTGCAGTAACAGAAACCTGGTTCAAGACTCCCGAGAGCACCCCAGCACTACCAGGCTATACCTCATACCATGCTTTTCGGCCCCAAAACTCAGACCAAACCACAAGAGGAGGGGGAGTATCCATATTCATCAAAGATACCCATACCTCCAGGCTAGTGGCACTGCACGAACCATCTGAGGCCATCCATGTGCAATTAACAGTGGGCAAAACTGCCTTCCAGTTTGTAGCCTGCTGCAGACCACCCTCCCAAACTCAGGAACCCCACTCATCTTTCCTGAAGACACTGGTGAATATGAAGGTCTCTCCAAACACCATTATATTGGGCGACTTTAACTACTCAAACATAGACTGGGAGCACTACTCAAGCCCCAACACTCTAGCCCAACAGTTCCTAGAATTTATAAACTCAAATGCTATGGAACAACTGGTCACCACTCCCACAAGAGGGGAAAACATATTGAACCTCATCACCACCAACATGGGGACTCTATGTTCCATACCAGAGGTATAGCCCTCATTGGTAAGATCTGACCATAAATTAATCACTATGGACATCCATATCCCGTCACCACCCCCAGCAAAGGAAACCACGGTCAAAAACTTCTCAAAAGCAAATTTCCCACTTCTCAAAACCGAGGTGGAATACTTCAAAGCCCCAGGGCCAGTGGAAAATACGGCCCAAACCGCAGAATCCTTTACAAATGCATTCTATGGATACCTACAGGAATGCATGGATCATGCTATCCCAAATAAAACAAAGACACACTCCTCTAAAGGCAGGAGACCTGTCTGGTGGACCCCAGCCATAAATAAGCTGTACAACAGAAGGAGGAAGCTACTACATGATAGAGCAAAATCCCTGAAAGGTAAGGCAACTCTGATCAGTACTAGCAAGAAACTACGATCCCTCATAAAATCATCTAAGGCCAGCTTCGAAAGAAAAATTGCACAAGACGTTAAAGATAATCACAAGGCCTTCTATAGTCATGTCAGGAACCTGGGATATGCTCTGAGTTAGTGCAAATGACAAAAAAATACACTGAACCACAGACATTGCCAACATCCTGGCAGACAGGTTCAGTGCAAACTTCTCCCCCCTCCCCCCCAAATGAGCAAATGACTATCCCAACAGAGTGTAGCCACCCTGACATCACAGATGCACAGGTGAGAGCTGCCCTCTCCAAAGCAAAAAACACAGCATCAATGGGACCGGACGGTGTCCCGGGCTGCATTTTACATGAGCTCCAAGAAGAACTGAACCCTCACTTAAAATCACTGTTCAGTCACAGCCTTACAACAGGATATGTACCCAAAAAATGGCGTACAGCAACAGTGGTCCCACTCCATAAAGGTAGTGCCACAATGGACCTCGGAAACTATCGCCCTATAAGCCTAACTAGCCTGGTCTGCAAAGCTATGGAGCGTATCATCATGGAACTCATAAACAAAGACATTGGGAACCTCCAAACACGGGATACTACCCAATTCGGCTTTGTTAAGGGCAGATCTTGCCTCTTAAACCTGGTCAATTTCTTTGAAACAGTCACCAAGGCCATAGACGAAGGGAAGGTAGTCCACACAGCCTACCTTGACCTTGCAAAAGCCTTCGACACAATACCCTACTCGGGCATCATAAATAAACTCACCAGCTTAAATATCAACCCCTATGTCACAAGATTGAACCCACATGGTCAGAATTGCAGGTGCCATGTCAGACTCTAAACCAGTTACAAGTGGCGTCCCACAAGGCTCAGTCCTGGGACCTCTCTTGTTTGGTATATATTTCTCTGAGGTACAGGCTAATACAGGAGGACTATGGCTGACAAAGTTTGCAGATGACTGCAAACTGGGAGCCATAATCGACTCGCCGGCTGACACAAGCATCCTCCAAAAAGGTCTCACAGAGACGGGTAACTGGTGTCAGAGCCATGGCCTAAAGCTAAATGCCAAAAAGTGCATAGTCATCCCCTTTGGGAAAAACAAAGTGCTCACAAATTACCACACAGGTGGTAATCCATTAAGCACGGAAGAAGTAATTAGGGATTTGGGGACCCAAGTAGATTGCAATCTCTCCTTTGACAATCATATTGCCAAAGTGGTTAGAAAGACATTCTATATAGCCCACCTTATCATGAAGGGGTTCACATCTAGATCAAGAGAGGTCATTGTGCCCCTCTACTCATCACTCATCAGGCCCATAATTGAATATAATGCCCCATTTGGGATGTACCTTACCCGACACCTGCTACAACTAGAAAGACCCCAAAAGTACCTCACCAAGAAGATCAAGGGACTCAAACAGATGCCATATGCAGTTAGGCTAAAGAAACTCCAGCTCTACTCAGTTACTTACCGCCTACTCAGAGGCGATCTGTGCCTGACATATAAAGCCATGTCCAACCCAGAATTAATGGACACGCTCCACCTCAAGAAATCCAAATCCATCAGAACTACACGCTCCAGTGACTTAAACCTCAGCACAGAAATAAATAGAACATGCTGGAGGGACAGATTCACATCCCAGAGGCTCCCCTCACTCTGGAACAAAATCCCAATCCATGTCAGACAGAGCCCCTCAATGACACTCTTCAAGAAGAATCTTGACGTTTGGATGGGAGATCGTAAACTTACCCCTGGGATCTCTTCTGTGTCACTGCTAGACAGAGGCACTGTAAACTAACCTTAAATGGGCTATCTTCTGTGACCTACTATACAGAGGCACAGTCAACTAATCTAAGAAGGGTGGCAAAAGCCAAACACACTCTGGCTAGGCTTGTAAATGCCCTAGGGCAGATAGCCTAGTATCAACCTATGAACCTATGAACCTATGACTTTGCAGATGAGGCTAGTCAAGCTAATGCACCTATAATTCCCAGGGTTGGTTGATGGTCACCCTACGTGTAGAGGGATTATTGTTACTGTCCTCCATTCCACAGGAACATAGTCAGTTCAAGTGGGTCAGTTAGGTCATGTTTTAAGTTATTTAAAAGGCAGCCTGGGATGTTGTCTGGTCCCAGCGATGCTCTGCTTTGTCCTTGGAGGGCACCAAGATGACCTACTCTCCTGAGATAATAGGCTGAAGAATGGTGGCAGGTATACTTTGGGGATAATTGGAGGGGACAAGGGGTGAAGTTTTCTCCAAATTTGTCAGCTAGTAGGTTGGCTATTACTCCCAGTTCAACATGGGTGGTGTCATCATCCACAACCAGTTTAGCACATAGCTTGGTTTGAACCTAGTTAAAGAATGCCTTGTGATTATCCTTAGCTAGGGAGGTTATTATTGCTCCTTCATAATTAGCTTTGGAGGACGTGACAAGATCTCTAATGTGTTTGTTATGCTAGAGAGGGATTTCTTCCTCTGCGGAGCCAGGTCCCCCCTGTTCTTGGACGTTAGTTTCTTTCTCCTGTTGTATAGCCTGTTTATACTAGGTATCCACCAGGGTGGCTTGTTTTTTGAGCAAGACCTGGTTTTTATCCATTCAGGCACAGCCAATGCTAAACAACTGCCTAAGTGGTTATACAGGGCATTGGTGTATATCTCTGCATAGTTGTCCATGCTATCTGTGTTTGAGGGGGTTTTGGAACTTCTTATACCTTCATTTAATAGGAGATCAATTGTCTTTGAAAAATTCTTAAGAGTTTTTGAGCTTGAATTGGTATCTTGTCTTAAAATTTCATCGAACAAAACTGATTTATGGTCCGATCTTACCAGGGAGAGCATCACATGGTGGGTGCAAAGCTCTCCCATGTTAGTGAGTACTATGTCCAGGGCATTTGAGCCTCTTCTAGGTGTGCTGACTAGCTCTTTCAGACCATTTGCATTAACAAAGTTCAAGAACCTCTGAGCCAACATGTTTGTAGTCATGTAATTTTCCCAGTCGATGGTAGGATGATTAAAATTACCAATAAGTAGGTGTTGGGCTGTGTGGTAAGTGACTCCAGTAAGTCCACGTATGCATTATGCTTTTCCTGTTTAATGGTGGAGGACCTATAGATAGCTATGATGTGTAGGGGCTTTGCCTATAGTTTATTGAACATGAATTAGCTCAAGAGAATCATACTGTTTGACCAGTCTTGAGGTGTACTTATCCTTAATGAAGATGGATACACCTACTGCTTTGGTTCTTTCATGCTTAGTTTGTGCTCTGAACTTATGGCAGGCATTGTACCCAGGCTGCTTTCCATACCTTTGAACCATGTCTCAGTGACTGCACAGATGCCAGCATCTTCCAAAGTAAGGACTGCTTCCAGGAATGCAGTTTCTTGTTCAGACTCCTAGCTTTAAGTAGCAGTACCGTGAGTTTCTCTAGAGAGGATTTTGTTATGTTATGAAGCTGGTTATTTTGACACTGCCTAAAAAAGGCACAATATGGGTGGCTAATGCTGTTGCCGGTATACGAAAGCATAGAGGAGACAGGTACAGCCCATCTCTGGCAAAGCAACATGGCCCGTTGACCATGTCTTCACTGGTTGACAGATATTGTATTTTCTTGGAATGACACCAGAAGCTAAGCTAATTGTCAAAGGCAATCATTTTTTTGTTTGAATTGTGGCATCATCCTTGGGGAAAGTGGAATGCTGCTTAAGGCAAGGCTGATACCTGCCTGTGACACATAATCTGATAGCTCAGTCATGTCTCTCTTCATATAGCCCCATGAGGTAGGTCTCAAGTCATTCACCCCCCCCACATGGGCTATGATGGAGTCATACTGGTACTTGTGGGTGAGTGACCTGAGTGCTTGAGTGACTTGACAGATCCTGGCACCTGACAGGAAGCTAACTGTAACCCTCCACTTATCCAGCCTCATGAAGGGAGCAAACGTTTGTCTCACAATGGAGTCACCTTTGACCAGTACATTAGGTTTTGTGGTGTTACGCCTTATGGGCTTTTTTGCTGAGACACTGGTGCATGTGATATTATGTGCTGTGGTTGTTTTTTGGATTGCTATGTGAATAAGTGGTTTCTGTTTGGGAGGTCTGTGATCATTTTGGTAAGTTACTAGTGAATACCTCTGCATATGTGGGTTTATGTGTTGTGCCCTTATTTAATGTGGGAAGTGTTTGTGTGCTGACAACCTATTTGGCATTCAATTTGTCCTTATGTGAGAGTCTTGCTCCAATTTCATAGTGTAACTACATCTCTCACATAAAGTATATGTTTGTTTCAGGAGTACGTGATTGCCAGTATATACAAGACAATTGCTACATTACCTGAGAGTGACCATGTCTATCAGGCTGGCCAAAAGATAGATGATGGGAAATTACCTGTCCATGATAGCAGGCTCTTACTGTATGTTTTATTAGAGAAGGGAATGAGTTAATTTGACAGGACTGTGCTGATAGCGCCAAGATTACAAGAGGGACCTAAAGTTTGCATAGGCTAAGGTTAATCAGTGAGACAACCCTGTTCTTTGCGCAACTGGATTGCTCCTAGACCAGCCAAAAAGCTTGGAAGGGAAAAACTGAGCTTCTAGGCTTTTGCATCTATAGAAGGCACTGCTAACCACCTCTGAGTGAACAGCAGCACCACACAAATATAAGGCTTAAATACAAGCAAGTTTCAAGCTAACTGCCAATCAGGAAGGCACACAATAAGCCTTTCATCGGCAATCCCCAACTCAGACAAGTGAGATCACGTCTGCCACAAGGGTGCAGAAAAATACCTTCTTAATGTAGAATAGCTGGTTGGATCCTAAGTGTAGTAAAACCATGCAAACTAGCTAGAACAGACCTACAACTAACAAATACAACGTAATATAGTGCAATTAACTACTTAAAGCAGCAGTAGAGGGTTTTTTTGTTATAAAGTGCAAAAATACCAGCAATTTGCTTAAAAAACTGCTAAAGCACAATCACAGTATATGAGAGAAGTGCAAAAATGCTTATCTTTGTCTTTCCAGTAGTGTATTACTCCAGGTAAAAGCAAGTTCTCAGCAATCAGTAGCAAAGTCACCAAATGATGAGTAGCTCTGAGTATCTATGCCAAAGCCTGTGCTATCACGAGGCTTAAAAATGAGCTAAGGGAAACAAGTTTTAAGCTTACTACCAATCAGGAAAGCACACAATAAGCCTTCCACTGGCAATCCCCAACTCAGACAAGTTAGATCAGCACACTTCTGCCACAAGGGTGCAGAAAATACCTTCTCAATGTAGAGTAGCTGGTTTGGAGCCCAAGTGTAACAAGGCCACACAAACTACATACAATATCTCTGGAACTAACAGATACAGTGTAATACAGTGCAAATAATTCCTTATAGCAACAACAGACAGTGCAGCTTTTTATTTATTTATTTATTTATTTATTTATTTATTTATTTATTTATTGAAAGTGCTGAAGTACAATCACAGTATATAAGCAAAGTGCAAGAAATTACTTAGAGCTCTTTTGTGTGTTTCCCAGCCCAGATAGACCAAGTAAACACCTACTGCCACTAGACAAATAATCACAGTCCTCCTAACGTAAAAGCACCTGTCTAAAAACATGGCAATAGGTTCCATATAAACTGTACAGCATTGTTCTAAACAATGTCAACAGCACTGCCTCTATAAGGCACATAACCACATTTTGTATTAGCTAAAGAGGCTTTCTACAAAAATGCCATCATTAAGTAGTCATATTCTTAAAATGGTGTAGTCCTGTTAGTCAAGGACTTGATTCAGGAGGGACGTTTGTCCATAGAACAGTAGTTCTGTGGATAGTACTGCAGGCAAAGTAGAAGACATTGCAAAATAACTTGAAGAAGCCTAGGCATCTTCCACTTAGGATCCAGAAAGAAGGAAGCTGTTTGAAAGCAGATGGTCTATTCTAAATGCGAGATAAGAGGCTATATATCAATATTTTGTATTAGTAATGGTAACACTGTTAAACCTGTGGAAAGTGTAACCAATAAAAAGAATGCTTCTCACAATATTGTGCCTATGGGATGTGATAAGCTGCAAGAATAGCTGTTATTCTGCTGTTACAAAATTAAGTGTAATGTATTAATTAATGGCAGGGAACACCAAGTATCACTAGACTCATGAAGTATGGTTAGACTTATAAAAACACAGCATGTATATAAAAGGAAGACCCTTAATCAAAAAAGGAGTTGAACCAGTCTGCATTCATGGAGATGCAAAACAGTATCCCATTACTCAAACAGAAATGTGGATTGTGTTTGGAAGGGCAGCATGTCCTTTTGCTGTTGTCCCCAGTTTAACACATGATATAGTAATAAGGAGAAATTTACTCAATATTTTAGATTTGTGAAGACAATAGGGGAGGGGACAAGCCTACAGATACACCTCTGACTAATCTGGGAAAAAGAGGAGGGGCAACCTAGAAAGGAAAAATACATTGAGAGAATGATGTTCACTCGGGGTCTATATTACCTTATCAAAAAAGCTATACATCAAACGCCTTTTCATCGACCCCTAAACATTAGCTGCCATTTATGCAAACAGCCACTTCAGCGATTTTTTTCCTAGGGAAAAAAAATTGCTTGGCCAACCAGAAACCACACACCATTTGCCCCCACACCCCGTAACTAAATATACCAACTCTGAGATTGCACTACAGTGGGGAAAAGCATAAATTCATGACGCTGGCCAAACTATCTTTTTTCCCTAGGAAAAAAATCACTGAAGTGGCCATTCACGTAAATGGCAGTTCGATGTTTGGGGGCCAATGAAAATGCATTCAATGTAAAGCCTTTGCGATAAGGTAATATAGAACAGTTCACTCATACTGTAGTACAGTGTTCTATGCATCAGGTTCATAAAGGAAAGGAACTAAAAAAACTGAATACGATATACCTAGCAACTGACACTAACTAATAATAAAGAGTTAAACACTGAGACTCCAATGTCTGTACTAATAGCATAGGTGGCAGTGAAAGCATCCTCACATTCAGGCTTAAAAAATCCCTTGATTCTTTACATCTATCATAAAGGTACCAATAGAATGTACTGTTATGGACATCAGTGGGCCATTAGCAATATACAGCAACAGGTTTCAATGCATCTTTGTTACTTCGGGCATGGACGATGCAAAGAGAGTTAGTGTCATTATTTTCCAGAGTAGGGATGCCTAAGAAATACTCACTGAAATGGGGACTCTATTTAAATCTGGAATTATGCATCATCCATGCCAATGCTTAAAGGTCAAGCAATTAAACATCACAGTATACCATTTACATCTAGATGGGTTAATGAAGCACTTAAACTGATAACTAAAATCACTAAAATCCACGATGAGACATGTTATTAAGGAAGATGATAAAAGTTTGGTGCATGTCACATCATGCCTCCTGTTTTTCATTACAGAAGTATTACATTTTGACAGGTTTCACTCCTTTTAAATTATTATATGGCACCCTCATCTACTGGTAAATATTTCCAGAGAAAATTGGGGAAAAGAGAAAAACAGACTTAAAATACCACAGAACATTATACCAATTTTCAAGATAGTCTGAAAGTGGTGATGCCCATTGCATGGGGACACAAAAAGAGCCCAAGTTGCAGAAGAAGAGTGTAGCAGAAGTGCATGGAAGAGGGATAACTTAAAGCTGGAGATTAGAATTCAGTTTTAGTCCCCTCCCCCCGGAGAAAACAAGCTCTTGTCTAAAAAGCAGAGTCTATTTAAAATAGAGAAATGATGCAATGGAAACTACACGGTTAAATAGACTGGTAACAGAATGCAGGAACAGATTATACCACATTAATCAATTTTCTGAAATGATGAAAAGAAGCAGACACCTTTGCAGCTGGGTGGTGCAACTGGAAGGGAAAGAAAACTCACCTCTGTGTCTGTAGTGCAGGTAGGTAGCACACTTCTATGCTGATGAGGGGAGTTTCTGTTAAGAAAGCAAGGAAAATGTTTCAGAACTATTTGGCAGGCCAAACATGATACAACACCATAGTGTAACCATTCCAGGATGGAAGGCTAACTTCAGATCATGCAAAATATCAAACTCATAGGTAATGGTTATGCAAGCAGAAATTCAAAACTGTTTGTACAGTAATTAAGAATTCTCTCTTATCCTTCTGTCATGCACCAAGATTATTTTAATTCCATTGTTATTATCATACGATATTGAAAAGAATGCGGTTTTGAATTGTTGTGACTTGGTAGTAATCTTGTGCTACAATACTAGTTTTTGTGTAATTTGGACCTTAGATAACTTAGTTGTTATTCTTTATACTTCCTGTACTAACCTCTGGTGTATAATAAGCAGAAATTTCAGATGTTCTCTTGAAAATGAAATAAAAATTCAATTTAAAAAAAAAAAAAAAACTGTTTAAGATGGGAGTGATAGAGGAGTTTAAAAAATGAGCTGAATGGCCCCATAGAGCTAAATCTAAAGTATGATGAAGCATTAAGGTTCTGTAATCATTTTAGAAAGCTGAATGGCATTACAGGATTTGATAACTACCCATCTAGGGAAGATAGAGTCATAGAAAGGTTGGGGAAGGCAAAATTCTTGCCCATATTACACCCAAAAAAAAAGTTTTTTTCAGATCCCTCTGACAACGGAAGCCAGGAAAATGATACTCCTTTTACCCAGAGAACTTTTTTTCAGACACTTTCTTTCCTTTCAGGCTACAAAGTGCCCCTGGAACTTTGCAAAAAAAGACAAGAGTCTTAAAACTGCATGTCAAATATGCTGTCATTAACCTAGATGATGTCTTAATACACAGTGAGAATAAGGACTCCCATCTAGTTAACATACAGGCTGTTAGACTCTCCAACAGAGGCAGAGGGATGTCAATCAGTGCCCTAAGCCAGTCCCTTAACAGACGCATCCACCCCTTTATTCAAATATAATAAAAAAGGGCAGCTCTGATAGACTGGTCATGGGAGTCTGAAGCACAGCCCCCTCCCAGAGAGATGCCCACTCCCTGGACTTGGTACTACACATGCACCCAAAAAACTCCCCTGGCACATGCAAAATAAAAAAAAAATAACATAAAAAATATTTTTTTACATGGACAAACCAGCTGCACTCATTGTTAGTTATGTGTACCAATCCTGAGATCACATCTAATCAGGGAAAGAAAGTATGCCACAGCTTAGAGACCTGTGTGAGCATGCACATCTATCGACCATCATCTCAGCTGACCAAAAGCAGTTAACTAAACCAGTGTCAACCATACAAAATGCATTGCACCTATATATGTTATGTTGTGCCTTTCGGCTTTTCCCGGTTAGGCACCTATATATATATGTATATATATATAAATATATATATATATATATATATATATATACATATATATATATATATATATATATATAAATCTTGAATTTCAGAATTTTGAGACTGAATAGTTGAAGTTCCACATACCTGAAAACCCACAACCGCGAAAACCAAAAATCTCGACCATACACACACACACACACACACACACACACACACACACACACACACACACGCGCACGCACGCACACACAAACAAACAAATGCACATACACCTACCTAACTACACTACAAGAAATAAAACAACACACACAAACACAACATATTCAAACACACCTACTCTACGTATAAGCAGGGGGGCAAGCCCCCCCACATCCCCCTACTTATATATATATATATATATATATATATATATATATATATATATATATATATATAGATATAGATATATATACTAATTCCGAGGCCACACTAAAAACACAAAAACTGCACACACACACACACAAACACACACACACACTAAAATCCCTACCCAATACCCTTACGTAAACTCCACTTAACTGAATCCCCAGCTAAATCCACAAACTGCACCACACGTCACAAAACAAGACACCACAACAGCGTATTCGACATAACTGCACTTTCGACTATTCAGTCTCAAAATACTGAAATTCGAGATTTCAGTATTTCGAGATTGTCAAGTGAACCTATATATATATATATATATATATATATATATATATATATATATATATGGGTCTATATTAGAGCATCGAAGTTTCAAAACTTCAAATGTTCTAATATCGATCCCTATTCAGCAAACGCTTAAAATAACGAAGCTACAGAAAACCAAATTTTTTCCTAGGGAAAGAATTTGGTTGTCCATTTCTGTTGCTTTGCTATTTTCAGTGCTGTGGTGGAAAGTTACGGGTCGGGTTCAGGTAAGTTTGCGATTGTGCACAGGTTAGTTGAGTTAGGGTTAGGGCGCGGGTTAGTTATGTGTGTGATTGTGTGGACGTGAGGGTTAGGGCAGGTTAGGTGAGTTAGGGTTAGGGCGCGGGTCAGATAAGTGTGCAATTGTGTGGACATGAGGGTTACGGTGGGGCAGGTGAGTTAGGGTTAGGGAGCAGATGAGGTGAGTGTGTGATAGTGACGGACCTTAGGGTTAGGGTTTGGGTTAAGGTAAGTGGATAGTTAGTGGTGTATGTACAGTTTAGTGTAGGGTTAGATGTAAGATTTTAGGTGTATGTATGTGGATTGCTGTTTGTTTGGTGTGCTTGTGTTGTGTGTATATGTTTTGGAAAAGCAATTTTTTTCCCTAGGAAAAAATTTGCTGTTCTGCATGTTCGATGTTGTAAGCGTTTGTGGAATAGGGGTCGATATTAGAACATTCAAAGTTTTGAAACTTCAATGTTCTAATATAGACTATATATATATATATATATATATATATATATATATATATATATATATATATATATATATATTTATGGTTCCACTTCATATCGTCGAATTATCATTTCATCGAATTGCAAAACATCAAGACCAAATCGTCAAAAACTCATAACATCGAATCTCAAATCACTGAAAACTATAAAGCAACTATAAATAACATCCCAGACACTGTTTACTACGTTTATGCAGGGGGGCAAGCCCCCCTGCACCACCCATATAGGGGGCTCCGCTCCCCACACCCCCCATAAATTAAATATACCAACTCCAAGGTCGCACTACAGTGGGGTTAGGAAATTACCTTTTTCCCGCACTGTGGGGGCTGCAGGGAGTAAAAGCTCTGTGGGATGTTATTTCTAGTTGCTTTATAGTTTTCAATGATTTGAGATTCGATGTTATGAGTTTTTGACGATTTGGTCACAATGTTTTGCAATTCGATGAAATGATAATTCGACAATATGAAGTAGAACCATATATATCAGAATGGCTGTGGCAAAACAATTAAGGTAATACAGACTTCCTAGGTGATGAACTAATATTATTACTGTGAGCAAAATACAGTAATATTATTAGAAGCATTTTTTTTTAAATATTTGTCCGTAACTACTTTCAGGAAATTCACATAAGAGGACCAGTCCTTTCCTGATACAGTGCTGCTGTTTGCTCTCCTTACATTGACCAAAATTAATGAATTACATTTTCTATCACATTTTCCAAATATTTTATTAATTTCCATATTCTTTGGTCCACTTGTTAAGCTAATTAGTGATCTAGTAGCTGCTGGCAGGCAAAGCAGCTATGAGCTGAGACTGGTTTTGCTTACCATTTTTGTGATGTTGGACATCATCAGCTTTTGGGTGGGAGTTGTTTTTTTACCCTTTTGTGATAGTGGATATCATCAGCTTGTGGGTGGGAGTTGTTTTTTTAACCCTTTTTGTGATGGTGGACATCATCAGCTTTTAGGTGGGAGTTGGTTTTTACCCTTTTTGTGATGGTGGACATCATCAGCTTTTGGGTGGGAGCACTAAAATGCAGGAGGAAGGGACAGTAAACCATTTCCCTTGCTGTGACACAGAGGCTGGTTTAGGGTCTAAAAGTAACTTCCATTAATATGATGGCCTTTATGACTGGATATTACACTATGGGAATGAGGGCAGATTGTCAGCAAGCAGCTAGGAGATAAAACTCATAAGAGCATACAAAAAGTGGTTGCTTTTTGTTCCATTTTTTTCTCAAATACATCTGAGAAAATGCTAAAAGTCTTGTTAAAAGCTAGATACCCAGTATGTGCATTTTCTAACCACATGGCTTACTGCACCTAGTGTTTTAGAAGCAGATCATCATTAAACTTACACAAACACAAATGTACACATACAGAGACACACATAGATTGAGTTTTTATTACCTCACATTCTTATCTAATCATAAACAATTGGTTAATGATAGGTATAGAAATTCATGGTGTATAAAAAGATTTATAAAATCTAGGAAATCAGGAATTATTAAATTATTGTTTGCTAGATACATTAGAGTCAAACTTGAGTACGGAATAACAGTATAAAAACCTTATATAAGAAAACAAGCATGAGTAAACTGGAAAGAGTACAGCAGAAATACATCAAAGGTCATCCATGTATGCAAACATTTAAGTTATTATGAGAGACTAAAATATCTGAACTTGTATAGTGTGTCTTAATGATATCTGAGAGGAGATCTTATTCAGGTATATAGGGCATTTAGAGACAACTACCTCTGGGAATGTTTGGAATTATCAGAAAGTACTAGAGAATCATCCAACAGCCTACGTAGGAGATTCTGTGGGAATGAGAAGTGTACCAACTGGTTATCTGAGAGAACAGCTAATGAATGGAATACACTAACAAATTACATTAAAACAAGTACTAGTTTAGATATTTTTAAGAACAACCTGGGCACTTATTATGGGCACAAGTGCTTTGGTATATTGACAAGCTAGAAGGGCATTAATGCCAGTGTTTGAAATATTTGTATGTATTTATTTATATGTCACTAGACTGAAGATGATTCACATTTTCTTATTTCATGGGTGAGATAATTTGCTTCTCACTTCTGAAGACAAGGGGACTTGTCAGGGATGGTCATCTATGCTAATCAATTGTCTCTTAATTTATAGATGCTCAGAGCTAACACTTTCAAAGACTATCTCACTGTTATATTTGTCAAAATATCATCATGTTTACTGATGTACCACAGGGTACAAAACATCCTTGAGACTTGTCACAATCGGTGCACACTTTATTTTGCAACCTATAATAAAAACTGCAGATTGCTATGTACTGCATATCAAAAGCCATGGTTTCTCTTCCTGTAATAAACTTCCTCAAGCCTTTATTCAAATCATTACAACATTTATAACATCTACAAAACCAATTTTGATTAGCTGGAGTCTTTGGGAAGTTCCCAAGACATGGAAAGGAATAAATAAGTTTGAGTCATAAAGAAACTGCAGTGCATTAAATGGATGCAACAACCCTGTTAATGATATTAAGTCCATCCACTAATGTATCAGAAAAAAAAATCACATACAAATAAAGCACTGCATGGAAAAACAGATATTTATTTATCCTTTATTTACCAGGTTAGTCCCACTAGGCTAATAGCCTCGTTTCAGGGGAGATTCAAGGTGGTATTTATACTACTAGGAGAAATTTGGCCAGGGCATCAGGAAACTTTCCTTACTCATTACCCCGCTCATGGTCCATACAGCTAACGAGCACAAACATGCATACGTTTTGTTCCCAGCTCAGTGACGGCTGGGAGAAGATCATAGAATGGAGGAAATTACAGGAACTGAGATGAATACCAGTTCTTATACCAAACTGCAGAATGGAGTAGAGAGTAGGTTGGAGAATACTTTGCTTTATTCTGAAGATTTGTTCCAAGCAGAACTATTCAATGCTGTGAAAATGGAGGAGCGGCAACAAGGAGCAATTATTATTTTAACCCTCCAGTCAGGAGGGCTGTAGGATGATTTAGTTGCTGATTTAATTGAAGAAAAAGAACCAAATAGTGGAAACAACTTGTCCTGGGAAGAGGCAATGGAGAGAATTTGAGAGGAAGAGGAGACAGAAATACATAAAATATTGTTTACAAATGTAGTAAAGACGAAAAAAAAGGAAAAAGGAAAAGTAAGAAAATAGAGGAGTCAGAGAAACATTCATTGTATGCATAAAAGGTAAAGAAGACAAGGCACTGGGCAAGTATAACATATGGGACACAGTTATTGTGCCTTTAGGAACAAAACATCAAGAGGTAAGAGCATTAATTTTGATAAAAAAGAGACATCGTGACATTTTTTGAAATGGCTATAAGACTTGAAACTTTTTTGGAAAGGTTTGTTAAATATATATATATATATATATATATATATATATATATATATATATATATATATATATCCTTGGAATGAGTATATTGTTCAGACTTCTTATCGTGAGACACAAAAGAAAGTGAATATCCAATTCCATACAGAGACAGATAGAAAGACTGTTAAAGGATATTTGTTAAAGAACTTTTGTTCAGAAGTGAAAAGCATTGCCAAAGTATTAGACAACAGAGATTTATGGACTGGGGCTTGGGACTGCGATGTTATACTGAAAATAGAAATCAATAAAACTATTCACATTCCCAGCATGATTAACGTACAAGGGGACAGAGCTGCTGGTAGATATTGGGGGCAACCAAACCCATGTTATTTTTGTGGAAAAGAGGGTCATTTAGTTAGTAACTGTTACAAAAAGAAATGTTTTACTTGTGGGGATTACAGTCATGATACTAAAAATGTAAAAGTTATAAATCTAAATGAGTAGACCATTTAAGGGAAGATGGTGAGAAAGAACAAAAAATAGCTAGAAATGACAAAGAAAAAATTAAGTAATCAGAGTTTTAAGAAAATTATTAGAATAAACATGTAACAACATTTCCTGAGGAATTACAAAATTTAGAGATAAAAGAAACAAAAGAAGTTAAATTAGAATTGGAATCAGATGCTACTGATGACAGGGCTATTTACTGGAAAGTGATTAAGAAGAACTCTATTGGGAAAAGAATGAAGGATAGGAAGGGAAAGATACAGGATTTGGGTATAAAAGTTAAACAAAAAGGAAAATGGATAAAGTAATAAACAATTACATACAGATTAAGAAGAGGAAAAGTAAATAATCTTAGGATACTATCAGTTAATGATAACAGTATAAAAGTTTGATTAGAAGACTAGGAGTTTTGAAATGTTGTTATAAATGTGAGGTAGATATTGCAATGTTGAAAGATGTTAGACAATTAACAAAAGAAGAAAGATTGCAAACAGAGAATTTATGGAGAGGGGCTATAATTTGGAGTTTGAGAGGGTAGCAATATTATATAATATAAGAATTTCCATACTATATTTAACTTTAATTAGATTAGGAAAGATTAACTGTTGTAGGCTTTAGATAGGAAACAAAAGTATATATAATTATAGCAATATGTATCATAAAGACAAAAGGAAAAGTTTAAATATATATTTGATTATATAATATCAATACAGACATAATAATTGCAAATTACTTTAATTGTGATTTGACAGAAAAATGATGAAAGAATTATGAGTTGTAGAAATTTAATATTAGAAAATATAATTGTGTGTACATTAATAAAGGGAAATAATAAATCAGATATTGACTGTTTTTTAGTTTCTAAAAGTATAAAGATTATTATAGAAGAAGCAATACAGACAGTTTTTTGTCAGACCGTATGGCTATATAGATAGAAACTGAAGAAAATAAAGAACATATAAAAATTAAAAAGGGAATTAAAAGAACAAATGAGATAAGTACAAGAAAGATGAAATGAACTGCTGGAGATGTGGACACCCTGATGCTGACTGGATACACGTGGTTGTTAATTGCAAAATAATTTCCCCATTTTGGTTAGACTTTAAATATCTTTGTAAAGCTCTACGGAACGACAACTGTATAATTTCTGACTCCCTTATCCTTTTCAATGTTCCTGTTCCTGAAGTCATTCCTAAAAAAACAAACATTTTATTATTGTCTATCCTCTCTATAGCAAGGGCAATTGTTACTTAAAAATGGAAATCCCAATCTATTCCTGTTTTTAAAGTTGAGTTTATTCATCTTGTGAAATACATTTTTAAGAATGAGGTTGCTACTATAAAATCAAAGAGTAACCACACAATGCATCACTTAACTGCATGGACAAAATTGTCTAACCTGTAAAAGAAATATTAAGTGTTGTCCTATGTGTATTGTTTTTTTTTTTTTAGTTGTTGTGGACATTGTATATAGTTGTTTTTTCTTGATACTATACTGTTAAGTTACTTTGTTACTCTATATCAGTTATGGAAGTAACATATAGCTATGAGAATTTGCTATACTAATTGGACAGAATGGTGGATAGTATTTAAAGAAAAATATAAATCAGATAACTTACAATAGGAACATGGATTAAGACAAAAAGAAAAAACAAAAATCTAAGGAGTTACAAAATAAAACACTAGAACATTTGGAGAAAAGTGAAAATGTTTTCTATGCAAAAGAGGATGAGATATATAATGGAATCAATAAAGTAAAGGAATTGTTGCATAAACAAATATATTTTTGCAAGGAAAAAAGAAGTATCTCCTTATTTATGTAAAATGGTTAAAGAGGAAAGAGTATAATGAGAGAAGTGAAAAGGGAGAAAGGGGAGTGCTGAAACAACAAATTTAAATTATGGAAATTATTGTGCAGTATGTTAAAAAGACTGTGAGGATGTGATAGTTAAATATGTAAATGAATGGAATATTAAACAATTTACTGAAGATTTAAATAGAAAATTAGATAAACATATTACTGTAATGGAATTTGATATTGTAATGAGGAAAGTTAATACTGGATCTGCAGCAGGTTCAGATGATATAGATTATTTAATGTACATGAATTTGGAATTCTGGCAAAAAGAAATAATTATATTCATATCAAATCAGTGGTTAAAAGATAGCATTTGTTATACACAAATATGTAATGGCATTATGACATTTATATGGAAAAAAAGGAAAGAAGATGAAAATTAATTGGAGTCCAGTTGTATTAAATAACACCAATTAAAAAATATTTATGAAAATATTACAAGCAAGAATAGAAAATAAGATAGATAAGTGTTAGAGGATAGTATTTATGGTATTAAAGAAGATGATGTTAGGAAATATTAATGATTGTTATAGAAATAGATGATATACAAAAATAAAATAAAGGATAAAAAATATTAATATACAATATATATATATAAATATTTTGCTACAAAAGATCATGTATATTATGGAAGATAATGGAAGGCTATAAGTTAAGTAAATGGCTAGAGAACATAATTAAGTCAGTGTACAGAAATAGTGAAATAAAAGTGTTGATAAATGGTTGGCTAAGTGAAGAGACCGAAATGAACAGGGATTAAAACAAAGATATCTGATGAATAGTATTTCATTTGTGATGGTTATGAATTGTATAGTAAAAAATACATGAAGATATGAGAAGATATATGAGTGAAGGTAATGTATATCCTGTTACTATGTCGTATGCTGATGATATCGTTCTTATCACCTAGGAAAGTAAAATAATGAAACAAGCAATTTCTAGATATATGATTAGCTGTACAATATAGGAATGTCATTAAATAGAAAACAATAAAGGATGTGGAACAGAAGAAATGTTAAAAGGAATTAAATCTGTAATACAAGAAATATCTGTTTTGGGAATAATATTAGGATCTGTAAAAGTAGTTAAGGAACAATGAATGCAAATTTTATAGGAATTGAGAACTTAGTATTATTTGTAGTAGATATAGATGATCATATCAAAAGAAAATGCATTTGACAAATTCCCTATGATGGGAAGAATAGCTTACATGGCCAGTATACATATGATGCCAACATATGTGGAAAAAGAATTTATTGGATTAATATTCAGATTCATTTGGAGTTCTATATTAAATCCAGTAAGAAGAGAAGTGTTGTGTATAGATAAGGATGATAGGGGACCAGGTTTATTGAATCCCTTAGTTTATGGAACATCTTTAAATATATATATATATATATATATATATATATATATATATATATATATATATATATATATATATGATATTAAGATGGATAAATGGAAATAAAAATGATTTTAGAACAAAACTGTTTAAGACAAAATATAATACAGGATGGAATTTAATAAGACTGAAAAAGAGGAAAAGAGAATTTCAAAATGAAGAAATAAAAATGTATCAAAGAAAAATAAGGATGTGGCAATTAAATATAGAAAATGTACAAAATAATATGAGATTATGATATAAAAATATAACAATATAAAATTATTGTGATAACCCATGGAAACAGTAGAGAAAATTAAAGCTATAAACCAAAGAAATGTTTGGCGTTTGAAAAAAATGAGGAATGTCAGGATTTTTTATGGAGATTACAGATGAATACATTGCAAATGAAGGGAAACATGCTTATAAAAATAAATGAAAGAGTGTGTCTTTTCTATAACAAATTAGAGACTACAGATCATGTCTTTTTGACATGTAAAACAGTGCAAAATTATGGGAAAATTAATAGAAAAAATTTTGAACAAGTTTCAAGAATATAAATAATTGAAATGGATATGATTGAATATTGATTTTATGAAGGCTTAAATAAAGAATATGTTAATAGATTGGACAAGAAAATGTTTTGCATTATTTTGGTTATTAGGAATGAAAGATTAATTGAGATTATGTTTAATGCAAATTGGATTATCCCAAATATACTAAGGAAAATTAAGTGGTGCTTTAGGAAAAAAGGAGTGGAGGTCTATAAATATGTGATACAGACATTTTGTAGGAATGGATGAAAAATATTTCTGTAATTATGTAAATATGTGAATATATTAAACTGTACATATTTGTAAATACTTGTACATAATAAAAGACTCCTACTCTTTTTGATAGGTGCCAAGGCATCTTTTGTGTCCACCTGAGCTACCAACAACTGAAGCAGAGGTGGTTTTGGTTTAACTTTTTATCCAAAGCACAAGATACTCAGTAGTGCAACAGCTCCCTTATACCACACTGCAATGTCAGTAATCAATCTACTCAGTATGGGACTAGAACCACAGCCTTTTGTACCGAGGAGAAGTTTGCTACCTGCCATGTCACTGACACCAATCAGATGCTGCAGATAAGATGGTTTTACAGTAATATTTATCCTTAAGCTGGCTGCGTTAAAACTCAGCTTATCAAACTGCAAAGACAAGGGCCTTCAGGTAGTTGCAGTTTCCTTGGATTTGTTAGATCAAGCCCCATAACTACAATGCATTGTTATCAATTGCTTCAATTCTGCACTGCTACATAGGGTAAAAGCCATCTGCCAAATAACACAAATGTTATAGCTTGGCAGAATGTTGGATTATCTCCTCAAAATGTCAAGACTGGTGTGTCAAATGGATCTCTTCTAGTACCTGTACTGTTTGTCTTATTCATAGCTGGCAAGGGAACACAGGCAGTTAACTGTATATTTTAGACAATATACAGATGGCTCTATTTTACTATTTATCTACTGTATAAGGCTAAAAAGACTTAAATCAGAAGTGCAGTCCACTGTGGCTTCAGTAAGTTCAGTACTGACTTACTCATAAACAAGTACTGCTAATGAAATAAGACAAAAACTATGATCCCCACCAAAGATGTCCCAAGCCCTATCTATGCCTACATCATAGACAGACACAGTAACAGTCTTCAGAGGTACAGAGAAAGTAAACAGATGGTAGTTTCATTTTATGGAAAATGTTCTCTCAGTTAAAGCTAAGAAGAAGTTTAGAGCTCTTTACAAACAATTATGTGAGAGCTCCCATGCTGCTGCTGTGAGCGCAGATGTTTTTCCAAAGTTGTTGAAAGCCTCCTTGGTGATGGGTATTATCAAAACAAAGTAACGCACAAATTAGAAAGTAAGCACTGTAGAACAACTTGTTTTGCTATTGTCTTACTAGAATCCTCCCACCACTGTTTTATACTGAAGAATTTAGGTCAGATAACATGAATATTATCTACTGTACATCCGGCTGCTATTCATCCATTCTCTACTTTAAGACAAAAAAAAATGTCCTGACCTTTCTTGTCTGTTGCCATGCACCTGAAAGAAACTTCCAGTCTACCAAACTGCATGAGACAGATTCCATAATAATTTTTTGCCTCCCCTTAGGAATAAACTTTCTATTTTAACAGGAAGAGTGCACATCACAGAACACACAAGAAGGCTGATAAAGAGTTACAGATTAAATTATCTGTATGTCTAAACTGAGGATTGACTTAAATTCTCCTTCACTCTCATCCAGGCTTCACCAAAGCACAGCACTTTAATATTACAGACTCAAATAATTTTAACAATAGTATTTGACAGATAGTTCAGAGGAGTAAGGCTCTGAGTTGTTAATGACTTGTTTGCTGTAGTCCACGGTTTGATTGCATAAGGCTCCATTTAACTACTGTATGCCTCTTAGCAAGTCACTTAGCCAGATAGTGCAGCCAGGCTGAGTCTGGAAAAGGTTTATTGAATGTGTACTCTACCCTGGCTAACAAATACCAGTATATTGCCACATTTATTCTAATTATATGAGGTCTGCTATATCTGTTATCTTTTCATTTTGCTTTTTATAAATCCATTGCAAAACTAATATCTTTAAAATGTGAAAGCGCTGAATTGGTAATGTAAATATTATGACCTTTTTCCTATCATGTTTATGTAATTGTTATGTTACTTTTCAACTGAATTATACATTTTTAATTTCCATACTCATACATACGACATTGTTTATAGGTTATATATATTTTTTTATTTTTCCCAGCATTCTTCAGTGCAATGTGTTCTTACTACAGCTGTTTTATTATATTTACTTGAGCTTTTCTCCCTGAGTCTCCTCATCCTGGTAGGGATAACCTGGTCTGTAAAATGTAGCTAGCTAGCTAATTAACTAACTGATATGACACTGCCAACTGTTCAGTCCATCATTTTGTGTTGTATGGATTTCCAGTGACAAGATATATATATATATATATATATATATATATATATATATATATATATATGTAATAGAGTTGTCACTTGCACAATATTATAATGATGTGGTGTCACCCTTATATTATATTGTTGGTGAGCAGATTGCACTTACGTCTGTGTTTTGGCCATTTTCAATGCAGTACGTGAGAATGTACATGCATGGAATGTCCAAAGCATTTTGCAAACATCTTTACCCAGTCACCTAGAGAAACATAATTGTTTGTCACCACGAATACCGCAACAGGTTCAATACACTGCTTTTGTAAGCAGGGTAGGCCTTAAGTGAAATGGCATCCTTGACAGAAGAGCTCCATGGTGTCCCACCCTGCTGAGTGCCCCTCATGCATCCACCAGTGACCCTATCCTCCCCACCATCTCCATTATGGCTTCCTCATATTATCCAGACTACTTTACTGCTCATTTTATCTTACTCTTTGGCCTTTTAATGCATACATTCAACACAACCTAAATGACCAAGATAATCAAATTAAGCTAGGGGTTCGGGGCTGTTAGGCCTCCAGAACCCATGGATTTATAAATCCTGTGAGGTGCATTTACAGCTGTTGTCCAACTTTTTGATCAGTGATGGTATAAACATAAACTATGATCAACATACAGGCAAATTGGTGGAACTCCAGTTTAACTAAATCACATGTTTTGGGTGTTGGAGGAAACGAGAGCACATGAATTAGGCCACACAGACACATGGATGGCATGCGGACATGAATTAGTCCACACAGACACACGGATGGCATACGGGCATGAATTAGCCCACACAGACACATGGATGGCATGCGGACATGAATTAGGCCACACAGACACACGGATGGCATGCAGACATGAATTAGGCCACACAGACACACGGATGGCATGCGGACATGAATTAGGCCACACAGACACACGGATGGCATGCGGGCATGAATTAGCCCACACAGACACATGGATGGCATGCAGACATGAATTAGGCCACACAGACACACGGATGGCATGCGGACATGAATTAGGCCACACAGACAGACGGATGGCATGCGGACATGAAATAGGCCACACAGACACACGGATGGCATGCAGACATGAATTAGGCCACACAGACACACGGATGGCATGCGGACATGAATTAGCCCACACAGATACACGGATGGCATGCGGACATGAATTAGCCCACACAGACACATGGATGGCATGCGGACTCCATACAGAATAATCCATAGCCAAGAACTCAACTGAAGCTATGTGCTATGATATGGCCATGCTACTGGCTGTGCCAATGTACTAATAATAGTTACTTTCAAACACATCCCGCTCCTGCCAGAACACCAAAGGTATCCACTTATCACATGCATTGCAGATGCTTGTGATGAAAAGTAAAAGAAATGGGGCTATGCTGTTACTCTGATATACACTGCCCACCTCCATGCCATGCACATGCACCAGGCATTGGCCATAGCAATACTGGTTTTATACTTATTTTAGCAAATTCATTTTCACATCAACTGAGTACTGTTTAACAGAAATCAAAGAACAGCAGGGGTAAGTTACTTGTAAAGACATATATCATATGTACCCATCAGTTGCATCCACTTTACTGTATATACCTCAGAAATCAGCTTGTGGTGGAAAAATAAATACATTTTGCAGGAACAAAGTATCCCATCTTGCTTCACAAAAATGCACACTACACTTCCCAAGACAGATTTGTGACTGTTTAAACTGAGTAATTGACAAGATGGGAAGTTACTTCCATTCCCAGACAAGCCCCACCTCCACCCAGCAGTTATAGCCACTTCTGTGGGCACTGCAGACATCTGAATGTAATAAAAAGTGATGGCCATGTAATAACTTTAATTTTGTCCCAAACATTACAGTATTGCAACTTGCTTTACACAAATCACAGTAATCCTGCAATGCTGGAATAATGAACAAGTAGCAATAAGTAAGTTTCCTCCAGACAGCCCTAGCAATTATATGTCATTTTTCTAATATCTCACTGTTATTAAACTAGATTATCTCAACTTTTAGTGAATGAATCAGGGAGAAGCCAGAACTATTGTGGAAACAAAGATCCAGAACCAGGGACAGATTTTAAATGCATAATCAGAGTAGATATAATAAACATATTTCCAAAATACTCACAGAAATGCAAATGTATTATCATTATTCAGTTGATTGACCAGAAAACCATAAACTGTAGGATGAAAAAATATGGCACAAACTCAGGGACATTCTTAGCTCTTAATAATGTGTAGGGGAAGGGCTTAAACCATTGGCAATTTTTAAATATTATTCTAAGTCACTTAAAGCATTAATAGAACAATGGGCTTTGCATCAGCATGCATTTTCTGAGGAATTAATAGTACTAAACTCTAAATGTCTAGCAATATTGATTGGCTGTAATCCAGAGTTATTTACCAGAAGGGAGAGGAAGACCAAAATATGAAGCAGGGATATTGTGCAAAATAAGAAATGTTTCAGAAGGTGACACTAGGAAAAATTGTCAGGTACTCCATCTGTCCTTCTAGGTCTACCACTTAGTGTCAATACATGCCACTACTAACATTAAAAAGAAAAAATACATCATGCTGTCACATCATGTTGTCAGCTATCCTACCGCTGCTACCATCTACACTGCCTACTCACTTTTAGTTCAAAATCTGAAGGCTTTATTTCTGCCCCTTGCTGTGTAACAGCAAACAGTAGAAAGGTATACAGCACATGGCCATTCAGTTTGTGTAGTTTCTATTACTTGCTGTTGACAGCAGTAGAAGAAGCAGCCACACAGTACTTCCATTGCATGCCTATTCCAAACAGCACCACTTACCAGAGAAGGGAACTAAACTTAATAAAAATCCCCTCGTGGCTGCCTGGGTGATGGCTGTACCACAACCAGCACTTAACTGGCAGGGTACAAATGTGCAGAGTTGTGGTGATGAGTCAGACAGTCAAAGCAAAAAATCAAATGCGTGTGTGTGTGTGTGTGTGTGTGTGTGTGTGTGTGTGTGTGTGTGTGTGTGTGTGTGTGTGTGTCTGTGTGTGTGGGGGTGTGTGTGTGTGTGTGTGTGTGTGTGTGTGTGTGTGTGTGTGTGTGGGTGTGTGTGTGTGTGTGTGTGTGTGTGTGTGTGTGTGTATGGGTGTGTGTGTGTGTGTGTGTGTGTGTGTGTGTGTGTGTGTGTGTGTGTGTGTGTGTGTGTGTGTGTGTGTGTGTGTGTGTGTGTGTGTGTGTGTGTGTCTGTCTGTCTGTCTGTCTGTCTGTCTGTCTGTCTGTCTGTCTGTGTGTGTGTGTGTGTGTGTGTGTGTGTGTGTGTGTGTGTGTGTGTGTGTGTGTGTGTGTGTGTCCGTCTGTCTGTCTGTGTCTGTCTGTGTGTGTGTGTGTCTGTCTGTGTGTGTGTGTGTGTGTGTGTCTGTCAGTTTGTTTCTGTAACCACAGGAGACAATACTCCTATATAGCCTGCCTTTTACTAACTCTAGACCTCCCTTACCTCTCGCTCTTCCTACAGCTGTCTGTCACCTTCTTGACTATGTCCATCAATCATGGTTTCCTGGTCTGCTTCCACTGCTTGTCATTCCATAGGTCTCCGTGGAATAATTGGCACCTAGATACTGATGTCCATGCCATCGACACCCTCCTCCCTGATCAGTGGGATCCCTTTGCATCTCTCAAAGTAGTAGTGCATGATCATGTCATGTCCCTGCTGTATTTGCTAGTCCCTAGTGAGATGAGCTATACTTCTTCTCATCTTTGGTTATATCCTTACCTTTTACTCCACATACCCTTCTAGTAGGTCTTTTTTGGGATTCTTTCAAGGAGCTTGATGTCACTCTCCCTGTTTAGAATGTTTAGGGTATTGACTCATGAGGATTCAGTACAGGAAAAATACCAAACTAATGTCTTTTGGATTTTCCCAGTGAGGGGTCACCATAGCAGAACTCCGGTCCGCTAATGACTGGCAGTGGAGTTTTACCATGCCGAGGTACCAGCCCGACGCCCAACCTTCAAAGAAGGCATGCCCATTCACGCATGCACCTACCTGCATGTCTTTTAAACATCACTCAACCGTGGGGAGAACATGCAGACTCTACACTTCTTCAATTTAAAAGCCTTTCTCCCTGGAAATACATCCCACTATTTTATTTGCTACCATATCCCTTTCACTGTGCTTATGGTGGTGCATTCCATGTGTGGTAAATACCCTACGTGTCATTTTCCTGCTCAGTTGCTATGAGTTGCACTCCTCACATTACACTTGTCCCTAAGAATCAGTCACCTAACACCCATGCATGACAATGGAAGTAGAAATGAATGCTTGTTTCAGTAAAATCTCCAACAAAATATGAATATGTTCCTGAAACAAACCAGTAAGACATTCCTTCTTTAATCTAGCAGAGTAAACTGAATAAAATCTCATAAAATGGCCTAATTTATTATTTATTTGTTTAGTGGGAGGCTTGCTTATCATATACTGGTTGTAATTGACTCCAGACAAAAAGATGTAGGAAACAGAATGTTCTACATCCACAATGGCATTCTGTGGTTTCCCTAATCATTGCCAGGATTCCTTTAAGTTCAGCATTTAACTACTGCATATCATAGAGTTCATATGAATTATGCTATAAGAGCAGGTTGTTGACCTTGCAGATCTCCTTGCATTTTTTAGTAAGGAACTGTGGCAACTTAACTTCACTGAATTGTTAGCTGGCAAGTACCAATGTAGTGGTCTAACACTACTAAAGTACCACAAAGTTGAAGTGTGTACACAGCTAGTTATCAGTTTGAATCATTCTTTTTGTCATATTACAATACAGTTCTGAACTTTTTTTCTGCTGTTTAATTTTTGTCTTCATTTTGACTTGAAATGTTGTTTGGTTGTTTCTCTTTTTTTTTTGTTTCTTTCTTTTCATTCCATTTTATGTTGTACTCCTCTACATGCCAGAACTGTTTTCTCTTTAGTACCTCTGCACATCAGTTCTTTGTCTTTTTATTAGTTACTTCCATTTGTATTTGTAAATTAGAAGAGATTTAAACTAAGGTCTCATCTACCTCACTTGGTGGTAGCTCAGACGGATGTAAAAGATCCCAATCATCAAAAAAGAATAGGGGTAGCTCCCCTGTATCCTGGCTAATTTTCCCCCTAGTCAGTAAAAATACCACCCTTGGAGTCCCCAGACACTTGCCTAGTAGGACTAACATAGTTAACAAAAGGTAAATAACAATATATATCTATATCTATATATATCTATATATATATATATATATATATATATATATATATATATATGTGTGTATATTGATTGATTAATTACATTAATTGATCTGGAAAGTCTGACTGGGCACAGAGTACCTTTTCAGCAGTGGCCCGGAGAGTAAAGCTGCAAATGATACATATCAGATAAAGATTTTTCCTTAGTGTACGGCAAAAACACATTTTACAAGTGCACACATAGTCTAGTGAATAAAGACATTTTGTAAAAGTTTATACACTGTACAGAAAAGTCCTTCAATAGTATTTTGAAAAGTCTACATAGTAATGGAGTCATTGCTGATAGTACAATAAGGCATGGATACAGATTATTACTTTGAGCAAGGGAAGATGATGGGCATAATTCAATATACAGACATAAATTTCAATGGACCAATAATATTGTATATATACAGACATATAAATACAGACATAAATTTCAGTGGACCACTTCTGTTGCATATATATATATATATATATATATATATATATATATATATATATATATAGACATACACTTCAGTGGATCAGTACTGTTGTATATATACAAACATAAACTTCAGTGGACTAGTGGTGTTGTATACTTCAGAAAGCAGTTCCGTAATAAAAACGTAAAATAGATGTAAAGTTGCATAAAAGCACCCTCCTTTTATGCTTTAGTGTATTTTTGTTATGTTTGCCAGCAAATGGTGCTGTACACTAAAGAGTGATTGAAGGAGAAATACTAGAAGTGAGTGAAAGTGTGAAGATGGAGGAGATGGAGGAAGAAGTTTCTATAGATCAAAAGAACGATTAAGTAGGAAAGTGGGGGTAGTCAGTTCTGGTGAGGGTATAGAGAAGGGCTGCGAGAACGAGATGAAATGGAAGTCATTGAAAGGTAGGAAGGTGGGTGGAAGTATGGTTTAGTCAACTTTTCCAGGGTTAGTGCAGGGTCAGAGCCAGAGATTCTGCAGGTGTGACTTTAGCTTCTGTTTAAAATCCTTGAGATGTTCTGTTTTTAGACAGAGGTACAGTGGTCCATGTTTTGGTGACATAGTTTGAGAATAGACTGTCATCAGCTGTATTGCTCAATTTCATTAAGTGGAAGAGCATTGTCTGGGTTGAGCAAAGGGGTCTCTTTGGTTTGTGTGGCGGGATTAGAGTACATAGTTTGTAAATTTGTAGATGGGGTTATGAGTTATTTCAAGTTGTAAGTAAGATAGTAAGTGAGGTAGTTCAAACCAGTTTAGTTGTTTGAGATTTATGTGAGTGACTTACTGTAAACTTTGCTACTTTGTGATAGCAGTGTTCAAGCGTTGAGAGCTGAGTGACTAAGTTGTTGAAAAAGGGAGTTGAGTAGTGAAGTGTTGGGAATAGTAGGATAGAGGCTAAGTGCTTCTGCTTTGCACAGTAAAGACATTTTTGACTCTATATAGGGAACCCAATTTCTGGTGAGTTTTCTTTACAGTATGTCGAATGTGATAGTCAAATTTGAAACTATTGTCAGTGTAAATGTCACACAGCTTAGTGTGTGGGACCATTTCAGTTTTGGTGTTATTTGCAGAGGGAATATCAAAGGAGGGTTTCTGGGCTGATAAGTGTCTTAGGCTAAAGAGAATAAGTTTATCTTGGAGTTAAGAAAAGTTGTGAGTCAGTTAGCTAGGCTTCAACTGATAGGAGGAACTCCTGGGTGATTTGTTGCAGGTTAAGATTTTGGTGCTACATATGGGGGGTGAGTGCTCATTTGGCAGCATCTGGGAGGTTATTAATGAAGATGCTGAAAAAATGTGGCCAAAACTGGACCGTTTGTGGATGCCTGTGGAGACCAAGGAGGAATGGAACAAGTTTTTGTGCCATTTACAGCCTGTGATCTGTTTGCAAGTCAGCTGTTAAAATGTGCAGAAGAGGTTTTATCAGATCCTAGAGATGAGAGTATTGCAGCAGGTTGGGGTGTGAAACTGTGTGAAAGACTTTGGAAAGGTCTAGAAAGAGGACAAATACTAGCTGTTCCTCATTCCTATGGGCATTTACAGTATTGATGAGTAAATAATAACAGTAATAATAATGCATGTAAGATATGATAATCACAGTAAGATCCTTAGGATATATTCCTTCCTATTCCTTCCTTCCATCAACTCAGTGATTTCATTTTGTATCATGGGGCAAGACACAAACACATGACCAGTTTGAGTTTACATCTTTTGGAGTATGTTTGAAATGTGAGTATTCTGGATTCTTGAAAGAGAATTTAATCAATATCAGCATAGTAGACGAAGTATCTGGTTTGCATTTCTTTTTTAACATGTAACATCACTTCTTTTTGGCCATTGTGTTCAGCATTAGGTTACACGTTCATGCCATGTCCTTACTGGTCTTATTGGCATTACTGTCATTCAGGTTTGAACGTCAGAAACATAGCTAACCACCCCATTACCTCTTACAGATCCTCATCAGTCATGTGGATCTATAACAAAGATCATCCTACAACATAGCTAACCACCCCATTACCTCTTACAGATCCTCATCTATAACAAAAGATCATCCTACAACATAGCTAACCACCCCACAACATAGCTAACCACATATTACCTTACACAGATCTCATCAGTCATGTGTGGATCTAAACAGATCATCCTACAACAACATAGCACCACCCCATTGCCTCTTACAGATACAATAAAACATAGCTAACCACCCCATTACCTCTTACAGATCCTCCTATAACAAAGATCATCCTACAACATAGCTAACCACCCCATTACCTCTTACAGATCCTCATCAGTCATGTGGATCTATAACAAAGATCATCCTACAACATAGCTAACCACCCCATTACCTCTTACAGATCCTCATCAGTCATGTGGATCTATAACAAAGATCATCCTACAAGCACATACGTAACTATTGACTTTTTTCTTGGTAGTATTTGTTTGACTATACAGTGTGTAAATCTTGTTTCAAGGTTAGTATTTCCCAGTAGATACCCAGACAATAAAACATACTCCTGCTCAAGACTAGCGTTATCTACTAATTATGCAGGATCAGACATACTTCCATCTTCCTCAGCGATACTACAGCTTCAAGGCCAGCTCATGGACTATTTTCATAGTTTTAATGTCGCATTTCAGCTGAATCTATTTTTTCTCCATTAGGGACAGATGTAAGAACATAATTAACAAAGCTAAATATTCGTATCTTAAAAAGAATCAAGTAAGGTTACTTTGAAAGCGCAGGCTTTTCTGACATAAGATAAAGATCCTCACCAGTAGAACTAAATCAGTAAACAGTGTTCATCAAAATCTGTGTATATTTATGCTAGGAGATACTGTACTCAGTTCTAACCATTTTAACAAGCAACCTTTTGCTTCAAACTGATCAATCCACATAGCCATACAAGAAATACTGAGTAATACCTTCAGAGCTTTTCTCCATGCTTAGATTTATAGGATGTGACTTTACAGGAAGTAAGCAGATGGCTGATACCTTCACAGCTTTTCTCCATGCTTAGATTTATAGGATGTGACTTTACAGGAAGTAGGCAGATGGTGATACCTTCACAGCTTTTCTCCATCATGCTTAGATTTATAGGATGTGACTTTACAGGAAGTAGGCAGATGGCTAGAAAATATTCTGAATCATGGGGCTGCAAGACTGGATGGACGTACTCCTAAGTACCTCAGCAGATATGACACCTTTGCGGGAATTCCATCCTATCATTAATATGTTGTCACCCAGCAAATTCCCAGATCTCTTAAAATCTGTGAATGTTATATCATTTGTAAAAATAGGTCCCTAGAACTGGAAGATTTCTACAAACATTTTTTACTCCGTTTCACTGCCTAAAATTATTGAATGTGCCATAGTGAACTGATAATTACTTATTTCAGAAACTGGGCTTTTCTTAGTCAGATTCAAAACCGCTTTCACAAAGGCTTTAGCACTCAGACAATTACATTATCTCTCTTAGGTACCATTTTATTCTGCACAGACAAGAGTCACTTAAAAGGTATAATAACCATGGACTAGTCTGAAGAATTTGAATTTTTCCATCAAAACAAATGACTCCAAGAGTTATGTTTCCATGGAATGACAACTGCCCTCTCAGCTAAGCAATAAGTTTCAGGGTCAAAAACGATATTTTACTTGATGTCTTTCTCAGTTAATTACTTCAGGTATATATCTCAGCTCCATTCTT
This sequence comes from Protopterus annectens, assembly GCF_019279795.1. Classification (NCBI taxonomy): domain Eukaryota; kingdom Metazoa; phylum Chordata; order Ceratodontiformes; family Protopteridae; genus Protopterus; species Protopterus annectens. The sequence continues at coordinate 56,676,003 of NC_056750.1, read as the reverse complement.
ATTCGCATCTATCAATGCATTTAAAGTCTTCCTTGCTGGTGCTCAAGTATTACTATATGTTGACAACATGGCATTGTTGGCCACTGACAAATCTATTGGCTCATTTAAGAGACCATTATCCAATCATCTGTCTTAACTTCATCAGTGGTTTAGCACATCTGATTATTACCATAAATCTCAATAAAAGTATTTTATTACTATAGATCTATAAAATATTTGCTTATGTAAACTCAGTGTGAGTGGTAGAATCGGGTCTATATTAGATCACCGAACGCTTAGGTAAGCTAACGGTGATTAATCCACCCCATGTAAGCGAAAGCTTACAAAACCAAACTATCAGAACAGTGATTTTTTTCCAAGGGAAAAAAAATTGCTCTTCCAACAAAAAAAAAAAGAAAGCACATTAAAAACCCCCCTACTTAAATATACCAACTCCGAGACCAGACTACAGTGCCGAAAATGGCAAAGTACCGAAGCAGCCAAGCAAATTCTTTCCCAGAAAAAGAATTTGCTTGCATGCTGCTTCAATATTTTGCAATTTCTGTTTTGTCAGTTCTAATGTTGGATGGTTACTTAAAACTCAAACATAGCACACAAAACCTGCAGAATACCCTGGTCTTGCCTCCATTAGTTTTTGCGTAAATGATATATTGGGCTTTTTCAATTTGGTCTCCTAAAATATGGAATACTCATTGCCTTCCTCAGGGTTACTATCAGAAAATGTACGTATATATTCACCAAGTTATTTATCTTATATTAAGTCATTCTACAGTGGAAAGTTCTCTCGTAAATGGCATGGCAGAATGCCCTCATTTTCCCGTTATGTTGTAACTCAGTTATGCCTCTGTTATCTGTCACCGAATTTCTGATCTACCACTGTCTCTAGAAGGGTGTTGCAGGGAAGAGATACCAGAAAGAGGGGAGGAAAATACATTTTCAGGCATACTTGTATGTGTAGTGGAGGAAGAGTTGATTGCTGAAGTCTACAGCTCTCAACCAATCAGGGACAAATCTGAACAGAATCAAGGACAAATCCAGAAAAAAATCAGGGACAATCAGGGACACTTTTAAAACATTAGTTCTATTAACTTGAGGCATCAAAAGAATTAGAGAATGTAAATTAATATACATTTCCTGAAGTAAAAAAATGTTTCAGCTCTTAATTATTGTCATTATTTACTAAGTATAATTCACCATTTTTTGTCCAAAAGGCACCAGTGTTAAGAGGGATTGAGAGGGATAGAGCAAAAATATGAGTCAAAATCAGGGACAGTGAAGAGGTATGCTGAAGTCCCTTTTTTAGATGGTGAGACCAAATGTTTAGTTTCATCTAGGATATATTTACTTTAACTTAGTATGACTGGGTGATTAAAAAGCCTGACTCATTTGTCTCTGGCATACTAGGATCAGACAGACTTAGCTAAAGTTGCAATAGTCTAAGTTCAAAGTAGATCAAATAATTTTCTATAAGGCTGGTAACCTAACAAAGTCTGTAAGCTTGAATATTAGTTGTTTAATGTAAGGAGAGTGCTATAATGGTTAAGATCTTCACCTCACGGATACAACATACAAATTTTGACTCTAATCTCTGGATATTGGCTAGTCTTATAATAGTGTGTGGACTGAAAGCCTAGTATTTTCCTATTACCTAGAAGAAGTTAACCAGAAGGGCTATATGGACCAGGACATCCATATCTAGTCAAGGGAAAGTGTTGCAAACTATTTCAGTATCACAGATAGTATAAAGAGTATTTCAGACTCTTTATGTTCAGAAAAGGATTGTCCATTACAGGAGCCTTGTGTGATCTTTTGAAGACTGGAGAAGTTGTCACTGTTAGGATTATGTAAGTAAGCAGATGGAGGTACGTCTTTTGTTATGGTGGCTGGAGCTACTTGGGACACTGACTGTAACAGTTATTGTCACAGACCTCTCAATTGTCACTACTTTGTTGGAACTCTCCAGTGTTCAGGCCTGGTTTACACCTGCACACAATGTACTCATTTCGGGAGGTATGTATTCATTTTTAGGCTTGATTTATTCCTTCACAAATTTTTGTTGAATATCTCCTCATCACATGTGATTTTGAACCACACTACATGGCCGACATACTAATGGCGTTAATAATTTAAAGAAGGAGGAGGCACATTTACATTTCCCTTTTCTCAGAAGCAAAAATTAATGACCTTGTGAGGTAGAATTTTGCAGTGCAGTTCATTAATGTCTACAGAATGTACAATGTCTAATAATGTACTTCAACTATTCCATCATTGTTGTCACTCTCTGTTTTTAAACATGTTGTGACCCTGTGACCCTGCCAGCCCAGCTATCCGGAATTTTGTAAATAATTCTATGTCATTTATTATTATTTATGAATATTGAAATGATTTATACAGCACTGTATGTTATTTACTGAGCTTCAAGAATATAACCACAGCATACCCTGCTGGAACATAGATTAACTTACAAAACTTCAAGAAAATAAGTTGAAGTTAAGTGCTTTATGATGTGCTATAAATGTTAGTTTCAATGCAGCAAGCAGACACAATGTCTAGAGCTAGAAGTTTTTTTATTGTCTTGAAAGATATGTATTTCTAACACAGAGATGTTAAGTTTCTGTTTAGCCTGGGAACTGAAGTCAGGAGACAGAGTGATGTCATCCAAGCTAACCAAGCAGTAATGTTTGCTATTAATTTAAGAACTCTCTCAGAGAGAGACTGTGCATTTTGTATTTTGTCTTGGACTTAGCAAGAACATCCACTCATCATCATCATCATCATCATCATCATCTGCACTTGTTTGTAAGTAAGATTCAGGGCATAGTATCTCTCTTAGATATAGACAGGAATATAGTAAGTATTAGTTTAGATGTTTTCTGTATTTATTTGAGACTGTCCTGCAAAGTTGTTTTAAAATATTTCCTGTGATTTTGAACTCTGAAGTAATTGTGTTTGTTTTCTGAGTATTGTCTTGTACTTTTATTATTTATTATTAAATATATTTAAACCTATCTTTGAAGCTGATATTTGTGAGAGTACTTGCATATGTATTTGGTGACACTGTACAGGCCACTCCTAAATAGCCTTGCAAGTCTTGGTCAGACTACTATTTGGATTAATCATAACAATAAACAGTAAGATTGGATACCCTTTGTTAAGGAAGGGGGCATAGCTAGTAAACCTGTGCCAGCCTTTCCCAGAAGTGTGTGTATGTGTGTATAAATAAAATCTCAAAGAGTGTGTTTGTCAGCTTCTTGGGCAGGGACATGAAGCACTGACTGGACAGAGAGGGTGCTAGAGGTCTTGGCTTGGCCCCTCTGCTGAGATCTCAACTCTATAGCTGTGCCAGTGGGGAGTCTACTGGGGATCTGGAGAAAAAGGGAGAAACCAGCCCCAGACTGACTGTGATCTCTGTGTGCTCTTAAGGGAAATTGCACTTTACTGTGTGTGTACTTGTCATCCTCCAATTGTGTAAGTCCCTCACTGTTGCCAGTGATGATGATTGAGGCTTCTTGATTACTGGGCCAGTATAGGGGCGTCACATGTTTTTAAATAATATTCTACATTTCTACCAAAAGCAGAACTAGTTACATGCTATTTAAATGCTATGCCCTTGTTCCTATTTTCAGAGTCTGCAAGTTGAGAGGTATGGTCATGGAAGGTAGTACACTGAGTTCATAGCGAACTGGAAGGATCTACCCAGGTTAGATTAAAGTCACCAAAAAGAAAGAAGCTGACTTTTAAAGGCCTGTAACAAATGAGCGACACAGGCTCTGTGTATATGTTGCACTACTAAGGAAGTGGATAAACTCATCCAGAATGTTTGTGCCTGGTACACCCAACTCTAGAACTATATCTTCTGGCAGGCTGCATTTGGCTAATTTTGTAATAGGAAAAACTGTAATGACTAGAAATAATTGTCCACTGCCAATGTGAAATCTAGCTCTTTACTTCACACTGGACTGATAATAGCTATACATTAATGGCATGAGGGAGTAGCTGGGTTTAAGCCAAGACTCAGAAACAACGAAAATGTCTTTGTTTTCCAGGGAGAGCAAAGGGTCAAGAAGGTGTCATTTATTATTGATGCTACAGGCATTAAGAAGGGTGCTCTTTAAACATTTTTTTTAATTTTAGCATTAGCATTTGCTTGATGGTAGAGAGAGAGATTATAACTTAGAACCAATGCTTTGTAAGTCGCAGATAAAATTATGCAGAAAAACGTTTTTCCATTACATTTTGTAGAACTGTATCCCTGTATGAAACTCTTTTGTATTACAGAAATGCAGAATGCAGTTTGACAGCGTTGCCTATTTCAGCGTTAATGTTCCAGTATTGTGGGTTGACAGCATTTTTTTGACATAGTCTTGTCACTCTGCCATCCCATGGGGTACTCAGTTTAACACATAACACGTCAGTCTTCCCTCAAAAAGGAAATATAACACACTGGAATAAAATTATGCAGCATGTCTTTCAAAAACAGTTTCAAGTTTCCTGGATCCCTGTCACAGTTTGTTTTGTTATTTATTTCTGTCACACTATTTCACTTCTCTAAGCTGCTTTATCTGGTGATATTTTTATTGTTTCCTGTCATAGCACAGCACCTTGCTTAATGTCACAGTAAGCTTTAACAATCATTCATCTGCATTTCATATTTGGGCTGCATATGCACATATGTGAATTAATTTACTTTGAGCTGTGTATTCATATGGGACGTGGCAGATCATGACAGTAGCAGGTGTAACCCTTCTCTTTCTAAGCTTTGCTTACTCACTTTTAGTCAATTGGCATGATTTTAATTTTTGTCTATGTTTCCTAGGTAACTGTTGCAATATTTTTTCCCTAAGGAAGGGTTGTATTGATAGAGATTTTGTAGCAGTTGTGATGAATAAATAGACATCAGGCAGATTCTTGTTTGCTTTCATCTTAAGACTTCATCTAACATTTTAATTTAAATGTATAGCACTTGAAAATATAACAGCTTAAGCAGTTGTTTATTTTAAATATTTAAATTCTACAGTCAACAAAATGTCAGCATTAGTGTACTTTCAACCACCAGAGATAACATTGCCTGAAAAACACTATTCCTTGTCATAAGCGTGACATGGTTCTTTACTTTTATTGCACATCCCGCCTTTAACTTGTGTATTAGTTACAAATAGTTTAGAAAAAATCATTATAAATAATTATTTTCTAGAAAGGACCCCACCTTAATACTATATATTTTAAAGTGTGCCCTATTTTCAGCCTGACCATTCTTAGAATATGATCAAAATAGCATTCTTCAGTGAATACTTGTAATGAAGTTTTGTTTTTCTTCCACTCTGTAACAGCCTTCTTCAAATGGATTACTGTTTTCAAATATTTTTTTACGGTTTACTGAATTATGTGCTGCATTCTAAACATACATTATTTTGTTCTGAACCTTCCATGTTTTCTTCCTAATATCCATATTACCGATTGTTTAGCCAGGAGAATATAATTTGTACCTTGGCAAAAAATGCCCCTGTTCATTGCAAATACAACTCCTGCTCATCATCTAAAACAAACATATATATATATATATATATATATACATATATATATATATATATATATATATATATATATATATATATATATATTTATATATGTATATATATATATATATATATATATATATATTTTTTTTTTTTTGCATTTGATCATGCAGCCCCAAGTTGCAGCTGAAAAAGGGCCAGAGAATGAACAATTCACTTACCTGGTTACCAAATGAATAAAAGAATTTTAAAAAGTTAGAACTGAAGTGTAAATATAAATATAAACACTAATTTATTCAATTATTAGCTAATCCTGAAGGGACTACTGGTATTATTTCTAGAAGATTCTTCAGGATAATAAAACATATGAGTTAATGTACAACAGGAGCTGTTACTCAAACCCGTTACAGTTATATGACTTGGTTGCATGTGAACCTGATCAGGGAGTAGTGTCAGACACAATGTATCTGGACATCAGCAAGGCCTTTATCACTGTTTGAGATACAGTCAGGAGACTAATACCTTCAAACACCAAAGTTGAAAATATTGACCACACAAGGTCGAAACACAAACGACCAATGGGATGTTACGACTGGCTTTTTAATAGTATTGAATGGCCAGTAGTTTGCTGCATGAGATCACTGAACAATAGATACTGTATTTTTCCTTTCCCCACTGCAGTGTGACCAGAGTGGGTATCTATAAGTAGCAGGGAGTGTGGGGGCTAAGGGAGGGCTCCCCACCTCGCAAAAACATTGGTTTTGGTTGTTCATTTTTTTTTTGTTTCGACCTTACGTGGTCGAGGCTTTTACTTTCAATGTTCAAATCATCTTCTGAAGGCTCATAGGAAAACTGGAAAGGATGGTGGTAGCAGCAAGTGTGAGGAACTTGATAGCTACATAAACAACAGACAGGATGCAGAGGGTTGTAGGGACAAAGCTAGGAATCAGAGAAGTCAAAAGCGAAGTACAGCAGGGTCTGTCCTGAATCCAGTACTCTTTAGCGTGTTTGTCTCAGGCATAACTGAAGGAAGAGAGAAGGGGTTTGACCTCTTTTGCTGATGATATAAATACAGTTTCAGCAGTAGAGGATGTGGAAATGAAGCTAGCAAAGGATTTGGAAAGGCCAACCAAGTAAGCAAAAAAGTAACAGCAGAGATCCGATACAACAAATGCCAGTTACTCACTTGTGCCATGACAATCCTGATGTGATGTATCAATTAGGATGTGCCGAACTCATGGCAGCAGAACAAGAAAATGCTCTGAGGGTGTTGGCCACTATTAGACTGGACCACCAGGGTAAAGTAAGAAGGCAATAGCAGAAGGACTCAGAAAGCACTGGTGTATCCTCAATAGAGTAGATTCCAGAACCAAAGCGATACTGTTTCCATTCTTCATGGCCTTTGCTTACACTGCACATGGCCTTAGTCAGACCACAGCACTAAGTACTGTATGCATTTCTGGAGACCATATACCAAGGGACATCAGGCATCTGGAAGGAATTCAGCTGAAAGTGACTGGAAAGATCTGTGACATGGAGGGGAATAAATGTGACTTGAGGCTGGAGGAGCTACAGCTTTTCCTCATCTGAAACCACAACAGCTTGAGTAACGTGAAGATGGTGCTGAGGATCATATCATGAAGATGAGGTCCGTTTGAACAAGGAGGACATGGTGGGATGGTAGGGGCACAAGCAGTAGGCTGCAGAGGTTACCTACTCCCTGAATCTACAAAAGTACTTCTTCACTGGGAGTGTTGTGAACTCAAAAAATGGGATACCAGGATGGGGTGATGAAGAGGAGGACCTACACAAGCACTCAAAATGACATGGGGCATGTTTAAAAATGTAATGGTAATATAGGGATGGATACTAAGGCACTTAAAAACCTAACTACATAGGTTTATTTCTGCTTCTGTCTTCAAGATGATGCAGTGTAATGCAGTTACATTTGACACGCAATCTCCTTTTTTTTTTCTTTCAGAGCACCAGTTTTATATTTCCTACATGCATGGACATCTCATTTTAAGCCTAGCCAATTTCTCTTTTTGTACTTGAATTAACATGTCCCATTTGGTTATAGATTGTCCTTACACCTCCCGTGCTCAATAATTGTATACTACCCCTAATGAGAATAACTGGAATCATGCCATAGATAATTCGAAGGGACCCATTTATGGGATAAATCATGTAGGAGTTGTCTGTGTCCATTAATAGTACAGGGAGCAGTCCTGATGAAAAATCTTCTGTTTCCCATCTGCTGTTGAATATGGTCATTGATGAACTTTGCTTTATGTGGATGGGGAGTCTGTTCCAGAGCAGTGGTATCCCCTGCGAGATACACCTGTCCTTCCAAACCATTCTGTTGATGTTGCAGACAAGATTTAGATCCCTTGACTGAATACTTCTGGTGCTATATGACTTGATTTGCAGTAACTCCATCAGTACTGGGTCAGAGGATGCCTTGTATGCCAAACACAGCTCACAGTCTGTACGATTCTGAGTATAGTGACAGGACTTTGAGTTGGTCCATGAAGGACATGTTGTTTAGGCCTTTATCCTTTTAGTAGGGTATCTCTGTGGGCATTCCAGATGTTAAATGTATCTGTACAGACACATGCCAATGGGGGCATTATATTTAATGACTGGCCAAATGAGAGCTGAGTAAAGGTGGGCGATGGCATCCCTAGAGCTAGGCACAATCTCTGTTTATAAGCTGTGCAATATAGAAAGACTTTCTTACAACAATGGATACACATTGTTCATAAGTCAGGACACTGACCATGTAAGTTTCCAAATCCCAAACAATCGGGGTGTATTGTTAGTGTGGTAGTTCCCTGGGGTAGATGACTTCCCAAAGGATACAATAATGCATTTTTGGCATTTAGTTTCAGTCCATGATTTTGGCACCAGATATTCCTTTGGGGCAAACCTTCCTGCATGATGGCTAAGTAATTTGGGGATTCAGTGACTGCTCCTAGCTTGTAGTTATCTGAAAACTTAGTCAGCAAGAGTCCTTTGGTATTGGCTTTTAATTCAGAAAAATAGATGCCAAACAGGAGAAGTCCGAGCACAGAACTCTAGGAGACTCCACTGGTGAGTAGCCACTTTGTGGTGATAATGTCCCCTGTATTGATTTTTTGCATCCTATCTGTCATATCAAGTATGTAAGAAGTATTTTGTTTTTACAGAAATGGTGTGTGTTCATGAACCAGTCTTCATGAGGAAGTTATAAGACTACAGGTGAGGATGTTCATGACTATATAGGCTAGACAAAGACAGCAGTACTTGCAGAAGCGGGGGAAGGTTTAGTAGTTTGTTAACCAGTATACTTTCTACTTTCACAATTTTATATCTGTCTTTCTAATGTTTTTCTCTTGATTCACATTCTTCCAGAGCTGCCACTCTACTGCGCTATGCAGGTGTATGTTGTCTCAGTTCTCACTGCCTCAACTCCATTCCTTATTTGTTAAGAATTAATGTTCTTCTGGGATAAAAAATGCCTTTCATCATTTTATACTGAATGGGCGGTGGTTGGGTAAAAAATTACAGAAAAACATCCTAGTTTGGTGAGGCATCAAAAACTGGTATAAGCAGATAATGCGGTTGCTAACCATTATCTGTACATGTACATGCGCATGTATTGTTTACAGCATGGTAAACTAATGACACCATGGCCTTCCACAACAAGGATATCATATGCTGCCCCTGTTTGCACAAGCCTTCAGTTGACCAACTCTGACCAATTACACTTATACTCTGCTGCACTGGTCCCTCACTGGTTCATTAGTCCCTGCCTTCTACACAGGATGAATAATGTACAGCTCTGTAAGGACTTCCCATGAATGTAGGTTCATAGGTTAGTACATGTTTGAGTAGATTTTCATTGGGAATCCTACCATGTGAGGATATCCTGTGTGCAGATAGCCTGTGACCAGCGTGATTTCCAGGATTTTACCCTCTTAGATTCATAGGTTCTTACTAAGCTTATGGCCTAAGTAGACAATCAAGAAGCTTTACCACTTCACCAAAACTACTGGGAAACTAGCAGTGCCCCCCATTAAGTGGACTTTCTCAACATATCCCTGGTGAAAATTTGCCATTACCCATCCAGTCATCCAGACTAATCTTAAAGGTTGCAAGGGAGGTAACTCTGTTAAATAGCTAAGGGCAGCTTATTCCAGAAACAGGAGAAACATGTCAGCTACCTAACATGCCATCTGATGTTATTGATGTGATAATGTTGGCTTAGATCTCTAAAATGGGTATTTGCTTTACCACTTGTTCTGTTTAGTTGAAGAAATTAGAAAAGTGCTGAGTCATTCATAGCACAGAAAACTAAGCAGAGATCATCTATCCGCAGTCTCTGTAAAACATTGGGTAGGGGGACAGAGCTTTTGGATCCGCAGAGAAGCTTAGGGTAAAGAGACCTGAGATCATGTTGGTGAGGAAATGTTGAAGTCTCTTCACAGGGAATGGTGAAGTACATGCCAAAGGGTACATTATATTCAACGATGGGCCTAATAACGGATGAGTAAAGTGAGACTATGACTTATTTGGACCTTAAGGAGATACCACAGTGAATAAGATGTACAAATTAGAAGGATTTTCTAACCACTGCATAGACATGAGGGTCTACATTAGAACATCAAAGTTTCAAAACTTCGAATGTTCTAATATTGACCCCTATTCAGCGAAAGCTGAAAATATCAAAGCAACAGTAAACCGAATTTTTTCCTAGGGAAAGAATTTGGTTGTCCGTTTCTGTTGCTTCGTTATTTTCAGCGATGTGGTAGAAAGTTACGGGTCGGGTTCAGGTAAGTGTGCATTTGAGTGTGGGTTAGGTTAGTTAGGGTTAGGGTGTGGGTTAGGTATGTGTGTGATTGTGTAGATGTGAGGGTTAAGGCAGGTTAGGTGAGTGAGGGTCAGGGCGCGGGTGAGGTGAGTGTGCGATAGTGACGGACCTTAGGGTTGGGGTTTGGGTTAAGGTAGGTGGATAGTTAGTGGTGTGTGTATAGTTTAGTGTAGGGTTAGGTGTAACATTTTAGGTGTATGTGTCAGGATTGCTGTTTGTTTGGTGTGCTTGTGTTGTGTGTATGTGTTTTGGAACAGAGAATATTTTCCCTAGGAAAAAATTTACTGTTCTGTATATTCAATGTTTTCAGCTTTCACTGAATAAGGGTCGATATTAGAAGATTTAAAGTTTTGAAACTTCGATGTTCTAATATAGACCCAGACATGATGGTCAAAGATGTGTCTATTATTGACATATGTTATCCAAATCCCTGATGGCTGTGTCCAGTTTAAGTGGAATGTTCTCTATATGATTAGTAGTACTGATGCTGGTGTCACCAAAGGAAACTGTGCTGCACTTCTTGGTATTGAGGGTATATGGTCATGGTTAATACACCAAATATGTGGTTGGTCCAGCACTTGTTGGAGAATGTAAGTATCAGACAAATATGTGATAACTGTCCCCAGTTTGCAATCATCAGCAAACTTGGTTGGCTCAAGTGCCTTGATATTGGCTTTTATGTCACTGAACCATTTGTAGCAAAGAGGAAGTGACACAGGACAGAGCCTTTTGGAACACCACTTGAGACATTTTTCTGTCTAGAACAAGTATCCCCAACCTTAATACTATTGACTTTTTCAGATATTTATCAATGCAGTGATATATATATATATATATATATATATATATATATATATATATATATATATATATATATATATATATATATATATATATATATATATAGGTTAATATTGAGTTTGAATGAGCTTGTCAGTAATCCCAGCATAAGGAATAGTGCCAGACACCTTGGTAAGGTCCAGATACACAGTGTGAGCTCTGTGGCTCTTGCCCATGTCTCAGTGACCCTTTCAAAGAACTGATCAAGGATAAGAAGGTGTCATCTGCCTTTTTACAAACCCAAACTTTACAAATAGTTATTTCCCAGAAGCAAAAGGAAGGGAGCTAGGTTCCAAAGATGGTTTGTTAAACACATCTTCAAGGACATCTAGTACTAGAGGAATAGCTAGAGGTCTAGGTTCAGGAAAGCCCATTTAAGCTTGTACCTTTGCTGGGCTTCAGAGTACTCATTAGTTTCCCACTGGACAACATCCTTCTGGTAGAGAAGCCGAAGATGTCAGAATCATAGCTTTCAGCAAAGGAATCTGGCCCTCATATGTCAGCTTATCAGCTTATTAGTATTGGTATTAATGCTTTCTTGCAGAGGGTGCACCCTTCTATTTTTTTTAAGTGGCCACAGACACTTAAGTATGGCTAAGTCTGGACAAAAGTCCTCAGAAAAGATGTACAGTATTTATCCATACCAGCCAAATATTCAGTAGAAGACAAGGAAGTGGCACGTGAAGAGAAACTGCCTGACCTAGGTGAAGGCAAGCTGGCAGTCACTGGGTGTGTATTGATACTTTCTGCACATGAATTTGGCAGTTGCCAGCATGGAGGCCTTGGGCTGTGGGCAAGAAACCAAAACTGTGGAGTGGGGGAATCATCATCCAAGATGATCGTGATTTTGTGACTCTTATCAGTATATTTTTTAATTAGGTGGGAAGCTTCTGGAGGCTTTAGCAGACACTCTTGCAGCTTGGAACCTGGTACACTCCTGATATTTGGATGCAGATTCCTAGAAAAACTCACACCTTCTACATGCAGATTTCCCTCAGAGTGAAGAAATGACAATGCAGATAAGAGTTCACATCATGTATGGACTGAGGCAGGAAAAAATATCTAGTATGGAAATCCTTGTGGATGATTTGTTCCCCCTACATTACATAATGACTGGGTAACCATTTGAGATGTCAGACCCCACTAGACTGAGTCCTGAAATACTGAGAATGACTGGCCAAAAAATGGACTCACATATACTAAGTCCAAGATGGGCATTTCTCAGAGTATTCACTTTTCTCAGTGGTATACCATTCTCAGAGTTGGTATATATAAGTTCAGATGGTATGGGGGGACATGCCTCACACATTGCGAGGTGCCAAAGCTCTGGAAGTCTAGCCATCAATGTGCTGCCTACAGGGTGGATATTCCAAATGTGAGGACTGCAACAGTGAATACTATGATGAGCATCTATCATTCATTACACTGTTTTCTGCTAATTATGCCTATCACATACATTAATTACAATGTTTTCTGCTAATTATGCCATTCACATAGAGGCTAAGCTTAATTTAATGACATCACAATTTAAAGATCTCTACATGCACCAGCTAGCTGTCTTTTAATGTACCTGCTCTCTGCATGCACCAGCTAGTTGTCTTTTAATTTACCTGCTCTCTGCATGCACCAGCGAGTTGTCTTTTAATTTACCTGCTCTCTGCATGCACCAGCTAGTTGCCTTTTAATTTACCTGCTCTCTGCATGCATCAGCTAGTTGCCTTTTAATGTACCTGCTCTCTGCATGCACCAGCTAGTTGTCTTTTAATGTACCTGCTCTCTGCATGCACCAGCTAGTTGTCTTTTAATTTTCCTGCTCTCAGCATGCACCAGCTAGTTGTCTTTTAATGTACCTGCTCTCTGCATGCACCAGCTAGTTGTCTTTTAATTTACCTGCTCTCTGCATGCATCAGCTAGCTGTCTTTTAATGTACCTGCTCTCTGCATGCACCAGCTAGTTGTCTTTTAATGTACCTGCTCTCTGCATGCACCAGCTAGTTGTCTTTTAATGTACCTGCTCTCTGCATGCACCAGCTAGTTGTCTTTTAATGTACCTGCTCTCTGCATGCACCAGCTAGTTGTCTTTTAATTTACCGGCTAATTTAATATGTCCTAGAAATGTAACCTAAAGTCTATTTTAAAATAATTTCTGCAAGTCTAGGAACCCTTCTCTCATTTTCGTAACACTAAAAACATATAAACTAAGCCAACAGTAAGGTATGCAAGCCTGTTTGTTCAATCAGAATTAATCTTCTGTGTTTTAATCTGCTGAACTGTCTTCCATCAGTTCCATTTACAATCTCTCCCACATTGTTCTAAATCTGTTGAGTTTTATTCTGCTGCACACCTCAGTAGTCCATCCCACACACTTATCAACATCTCTGTAACAAAATGTCACCTTTCTATTTATCTCAACTCACCCATCATCCAGCTGCTTTCTCTTCACTCCCTTTCTTTTAAATATCATTTCATCTACTAATTATGCTGACACTCACTATTTTTAGATTACAGTCTATCCTTATTATCTGTTCTCTGTATGAACAACCTTAATTCTTCAGAGTTCTCCTCGTATGCTTTTCCCTTCGCCTCTTTCTCATTCTGATGCATCCTTCTTGATTCCCCTCAAACAAATTAATTCCATCTGTGCCTCCAAAACTTGTCCGTGTAGTCCACAGTTCGCTTCATTATAGATTTGTACGTTGGCCCAAATGCATCTCACTATCTTAGTTGTACTTCTTCAGCTACACAACACAAACACACAGCTTTTTTATGACTGTTTCACGTTGTTTTGAATGATTTGGGTGTGGTGTTTAGTCATTCCTACTGTTTTGTCCTCTTTAATTGATGGCTGTATATTATCTTTATGACAGACATTCTTTGGTTACTCCATTTAAACTGGTTTATCTCATTTTTGACATTATACCCTAGCTACCATGTTTCCTGTGAAATGTTATTTAACTACGCCGTTATTCAAACTTATTTCAGAAAAAAATTATCAAACTTTTTCTGCCACTAACAGATCACTTGTTTCCTCCATATGTTCCAAGAGTCATCCTGTTTACATAAAAAGTTAAAATCATAGACCTAAATCAAACACCTATGTTATCTGACTTATCATGTCCATGTGTTCTGACAAACTTTTACTAGTTTTACATCAAAGTTTTAAACTTAGGCCATTTCTTAGTGTCCTGTAAATTTGTCAGTTGACCTCTGATGCAACACCTTGACAAACGAAAAGTTGAAGTCAAGGTAAGCTACTAAGGTTAACTCTGTTTCTCTTATGTAGTTCTTCCGTCACCCAGTAACAGAGAGTTTCTCTTATGTAGTTCTTCCGTCACCCAGTAACAGAGAGATGTATCAGATTAGCCTTGGCAGATCTCCAGGAAGTTGCATTAAGTATAATCCTATTATTGTTTGCTCTTTATGGATTCCATTACTCTTGACTAAATCACCATGAAAATACTAAACTGGTAGATATGCAGCTTCCTAAACATGTTTGTAATATGTAATAACAATCGCAAAGGCTATTGCCACCTTTCAGTCTCCAGGCACAGTGCCTATATAAAATGTTTTGATAGTTTAGATTTTTGGAAAAAGAAATGCCAGTAATTGTTAGAACCATAAACATTTCCTGATGTTGCATAGCTGTCATATAACAAAAATATTTATTGTCTGTGGATGTTACATCATAACATGGAATATCAGTTTCTAAATTTGTTTTATTAGTTTTTTACCCATTAACAAAAATATTTGTAAGCAAGCACACAAGACCAAAAGTAGAAATAAACTACATTAAGAATAAATAATTAGATAAAAGATACACTAAAATCGTTATGAGATTATGTTAGCTGTTAAGACACAGGCAGAAAAGATGAAGTTAATATAAGAGCAGCAGCTAGGGAAATTATAATAAAATAAATCATGGTTCAGTAATTTTGCACTAAAACAACAGCTATCACCAATCTAAGAAGATATTTCTTCCCTGTGATATGGTTGCCTTCAAATTCACCACAAATAGTTAGCAGAACATGGAGTGCAGATTCATGGCTTACAAGAAATGAAAATTACAGCACTTTCCAAATTCTTCCGAACTGATTATCATGTAGAAAGCTCAGGTCATCGACTAGAATTGTGAAACTCAGTCTCAGTGTGCCTGTTTAATATAATTCAATGATTCTGACCAGTAATAAAATAAATGGTAGTGAACACATTTGAAAGAAATGAAATAAAGTGAGGCAGTGTGATATGCTTCCATCCAGTTTATTTACTTTCTGCTTTAGGCCCGGATTTTAATGGATGGACATGTGGTACAAATCATATAAAACAATAAAACATGAATACATAATATTCAACCCAACATTTAGAAATAGTTATACAAAAACAACAGGTAAAACATAATGTAAATGTTTGTCATGCAAACTGTTGGGGAAATGACTCAGCATAGTGAACTATAGGCATCTGTTTGATTTTCTGAGAGTCATAACTCCAACCCCACAATAGAAATTCTGAGTGAGCAAAAATGTGGGTTTGTATTAAACCAAGTCTCATATTGCCCTTTATTGGAACCTTTACTTCTCCCAAAGGTATGGTAATCTTGGACTTGGTACAGGGTGCATGCTGCACACAGTGTGGGTGCCCACTGAACCACCGTACTCATGTGTGGTAACTGTAACCCTGCAGCTGCTCCTAACATTAACCCTATCCATTACCTTACAATAACACATCACTAACAGTACCATTTCACCAGACGCTCACACACACACATGTGCGCACGCACACACACACACACACACACACACACACACACACACACACACACACACACCTCACATAATAATATGCACACAGCATTACACCTAACTGCCTACATAGCCCACACTCTAAACTGCAAACTTTCACACACAGTCTTACCCCTAACGTTAAAACATTCACTATATCCAAATGTTTTGGCATTAGAAAACAACCTCACTTACCTGTATGCATGCAGACCTCACACAACCAATTAAATGTCGATGTTCCAACATTTTCAGCATTCAACATTATACTCTTTCAATAACAAACACACACCAGTTCACTTTATCAATAAAAATGAATTTCATAAAGTTAATGGTATATATATTTATATTAGTTATGGTCAAAGAAATATTATCGTGAACGCAAAAATCAGAATACAGCAAATCCACATCTCAGTGACTCACCACTTAGCAAAAATCTACAAGTACAAGCATAAAAAGTAACTACTAGCTACAGTAAACCATGTGTGTGTGTGCGTGTGTTTGTGTGTGTGTGTGTCTATATATATATGTGTGTGTGTGTGTGTGTGTGTGTGTGTGTGTATGTATATATATATATATATATATATATATATATATATGTGTGTGTGTGTGTGTGTGTGTGTGTGTGTGTGTGTGTGTGTGCGTATGTATGCGTGTGTATGTGTGTGTCTATGTATATATATATATATATATATATATATATATATATATATATATATATATATATATAGATACACTAGACAATCTTGATGTACTGAAATGTCGAAATTCAGTACGTCGAGACAGAATAGTGGAAAGTGCAGTTAACCGAAACTACACTATGCTGAATCTGCAAATGTCAAATCTGCCGCTATCATGGTGTCACGTTCGTGTCATGTGGTGCGGTTTGTGGATTTATCTGGGGTTTCAAGTAAGTGTTGTGTGTTTGAGGATAATGGTTAGGGATTTTAGTGTGTGTGAGTGTGTCCGGTGGTGTTTGTTGTGTGTCTGTGTGTTTAGTGCAACCTCGGAGTTAGAATATATAAGTAGGGGGTGTGGGGGTGCTGGGGGGCTTGCCCCCCTGATTATAGGTAGGTTAAGTGTGTTTGTGTGTGTTGTTCTGTTTGTTTAGTTAGGTAGGTGTATGTGCAATTGTGATTATGTCCTGGTTTGTGTGTGAGTGTGAATGATCGCAGTTGTAGTGTTCATTATTGTGGGTTTCCCTGTATGTGGTTTTTCGACTATTCAGTCTTGAAATACTGAAATTTGACATTTCAGTATTTTGAGATTGTATAGTGAATCCATATATATATATATATATATATATATATATATATATATATATATATAGATAGATAGATACTAACCTCAAGATTGCACAATTGCACAGCAATGGCAAAGGGCATAATCTTAATTCCCCTCGCACTGCAATCTCTCATAATTCCAAGATTTATGCTACTTTACACTTCCCCACACATACCTGGCATACCAGCAATACTCTAAGCCAAGTACTACATATCCTCCACTCACTTCAGCTACTTAGTAACAGAATCATTAACATCATTCAATGACTAGAGGCATTATTGCTGTTATATGAAAGACAGAAAAATACTACAATGCCAGTACTGATTGAATGGATCCAAAAATCGCTACTATCCTTAACACCTTACCAGCAAATCAATTTTCTTCAAGGCCCTGACTTTGATACGGAAAAATACTCCTTAAACAAGCATCAACATTCTCTGTATCAGCAGGCAAAAGTAAAGACAGCTATAAACATTGTCCAGACTTACAGAAATAAGCTGCTGGCAGATCCATCTGATCACACTAACACTAAACTACTTTCCTCCAGCCAGGGCACACAAAGCCATACCAACAACCAACACCAACACAATAGCTCCCTGTCCTCCCCCAACTATTTCCTTCAGAACATGTCAATAGTATCAAAACATGCAGTCAACAGTCCTAAATGTGTACATACATGCAGCTGATGTGTATTCGCTGTTTTGCATACCCTGACAACAACTGGTCAACAGAATGTGTAGTTGGCCATTTTAATTACAGATATATATATATATATATATATATTGATTAAGGACATTTGATCGAATGATCAAACGTCCGAATCCATTAAGCATGAGCATACTTATGCGAAAGTGCTTTTCACCGAAGAAGCACTTTCACATAAGTATGTCTGTTGCCGAGGCCATACTATGGTGCGGATAAGGGAAAATTCCCTTTTCCCCACTGTAGTGCGGTCTCGGAGGGAAAATATTAAAGTAGGGGGTGTGGGTGGCACAGGGGGGCAAAGCCCCTAGCAAAAACATAAATGTAGTTTTTTTTTTTTTTTGACACGCTTTAACAAAAGCACTTTTTTTGGTTAAAGTGCTTTCGTTAAAGTGTGTTCGGTGGTTATGGATTCGGACATTTGATCATTTGATCAAACGTCCTAGATCCATATATATATATATATATATATATATATATATATACATACATGTAAAGTATTTCTCCCTGGGCATCTGCTAAAAATTGGCTTTGTTCCAAGTTAGACGTGTGTGTGTGTGTGTGTGTGTGTGTGTGTGTGTGTGTGTGTGTGTGTGTGTGTGTGTGTGTGTGTATATATATATATATATATATATATATATATATATATATGTATGTGTGTGTATGTGTATGTATAGTAATTATGTACTGGTGTATTATGCACAGGTATTTGACGTGAGCATGCATGTGTCGTAATTATGCACTGGTGTAGTACCTTTGTGATGACCACAGGTACACTAAGCAGTACATGTTGTATTCCATATATACTCTAGCAAAGGTGTTGTGTACAATTCCACTCACAATAGCACTTATCATATACTATAACATAACGTTAAATGTAATCAATTTCAAGTTAAAAAAATACTATATGTTAGGACAAATGTGGATAACCCAAGGGGGATGGATGCCTGATTTTACAAACTCTTACCCTATTCAGTAATTTTAGAGTTTATTTAAAAATAGAAGTTAACTATTTGTGAATGAACATGGCAGAGTCAAATAATATACCAGCAGATCAAGAGGAATCACTAGGTAAGTTTTAGATGGCCTCAGTGGACAATAAGCTGTCCATGATGCTCGAACGGCTCTCAGTTTTTATTGATGGATGTAATGATACATCACAAACAGGCTGAGCAACAACATTTGCAGATGGATGCAGTGGAAACAGAGATTTCCAGGCTCAAATAGGAACTTTTGGACTTACAGCAGTTATCTTAGCAAGTGAATCAAGATGTGCAGTCATTTATGGCAGACATGAACAATTAGGCATTTAAACTTGATGACTTGGAGAACAGAACTTGATGGGTGAATCTGAGGGTCAAAGATGTCTCAGAGCACTTACAGAATTTAGCTTTGCACTCTTTTTTATATATCTATTACATAAAGTAATTCGAACACCTGAGGAGCTTAACTTAGAGATCTGAGAGAATATATTGTGAGTGAAGATGGTAAAGGGTAGCACTCAGCATAGACTGCCCTGGCACACTCTTATGGTCCTACAATCTACTAGAATGAGGGACTGGCTTGTATCATATAGTATGAGGCATAAAGGTATTCACTGGAAATCTGTCAGACATATTTATGAGTGGACTTTGTCCAGTAGCTTTTACATTTGCATCACTCTATGCTATTATTTAAGCAGGCATTGCATGCTTGTGGCTAAAAAATGTCCTCACTGTATCCTGCTTTTCTTGTGACAGAAGGAGGGAGATAGAGGATTACATTCCATAATTAGGGTTAAGTGGAATATTTCTTTGGAAACTTGCTAAAACAACTGCAGGAGCTGAAAGAAATGTCAGACAATGAAGGAAACTGCACAGAACCTTAGATGTAATGTCAGATATAACAACCTCCAAGTGAACTCTCTCTGCCACATCCCCATCAGTGTTTTGTACCCACTGCAAGAAGTTAGCAGTTGATGGCAAGGGCAGTAGCAATGTGGACTCTAGTACTGCAGACAGAATAATGAAACCTCCACATTGGGTAAGAACAGGGAGATGATGGGAGAAAGAAGACACCAGCACCTGGAAAGGAGACTATCATCTAAACTGAAGACAGGAATGATCAGATGCCTGCTGCACTGGGCAGTAATAAGACCTCAGCTGAGACTTTGAAATATCAGTGTTGGGCAAAGCAGGGGCCGCATAGTTGCAAGAAAGTACTGGAGTATGAAACTTCCCCTGAGAAAGCTAACTCTGCTAGTAATAAAACTTGGTTGGAAATCTTTTCTGGATCATCTGCCTTAACTGATCAGCATTGCTGGATTGCTTCAAGCCTTGCAACATTGGATAAATTTGTTGGGGAGGGTTGCTCAGCATTGCTGGATTGCTTCAGACCTTGCAACATTGGATACATTTGTTGGGGAGGGTTGCTCAGCATTGCTGGATTGCTTCAAGCCTTGCAACATTGGATACATTTGTTGGGGAGGGTTGCTCAGCATTGCTGGATTGCTTCAAGCCTTGCAACATTCGATACATTTGTTGGGGAGGGTTGCTCAGCATTACTGGATTGCTTGAAGCCTTGCAACATTGGATACATTTGTTGGGGAGGGTTGCTCAGCATTGCTGGATTGCTTCAAGCCTTGCAACACTGGATAAATTTGTTGGGGAGGGTTTGCTTATTTTCTAACATGTTTGATAAGAGTTTTCTTGGGAACGTTTCTTAATACACAGCTAGTGTTTTGGGGCGTTTTATGTATATAGTGTTTGGAAGTGACAGTTTTCATTTTGCATTACATATGTTCCAGGTTTATTGAACTCTGACACTGGGTTGGTCAGGGAGATAACTGGCATTACATATTGTGATAAATAGTGTCTCCATATTTATTTATGGATGACATTTTTAGCAGCTTCTCATATATATATATATATATATATATATATATATATATATATATATATATATAGCTACATGGCTACATGGTTATTCTTGCCATTTTTCCTTTTTTTATAGGTTCACATGATAGATTATTGGGAAGCCTGAGTCACATGCCAGACAGTGAAAAAGGTAAGGAACTACTGTCATTTTATCTGATACACTCTGAATTTTACCTTGGAGGATAGAGAAACATTACTTATGTTAAGTTGAGGTAGGATGTTATATAATGCCACATAATGTCATATGTTGTTTATTTTCTTAAAATGACTAACACTTTAGTTCGTGAAGGCTGACTTGTTTTTATCATGGTATATTTTATTGGGAAGAAAGATGTGCGAGAGAGCCATGAATGTGGCAGGAGATCTTATCTACTGAAATTCACACCCTTAGGGTTTTATTATTTTCTTAGCTGGGGGGGGTTGAACAAGTTCTTCTACATCCATCTAGTCTCAAAGTAGCAGCTAACAGGGTTGTTTGTCTAGGCATACACATATAGTAGCCCAGGGACCACGATGGAGCAAAGTGAAGGAAGGCAATTTGCTCAAATGGCTTAAATGAACACAGACATCTTGCCAACAGCGAGGCAATCTATACAGGTGTGTGATGATGGTTTATAACTATTATCATGGAATTTGGGGGGCTGTGTTCACTCAATATGCTGAATGAGGAGTCAGGAGTGTCTTAGCAGAGGAAATATTTGAATAGCTTGATGACAAGAGACGAAGCACAAGGTGATGTAAGGGAATAAATTAAGGTGAAAACACTTCCCCCTTATATGTGATGACCATAAACCTGGAGGGGTGGTGATTATGTTTCATAAAGGGGTAGTAGTGAACACCGAAAGTGTGCACTAGAGGAACTGGTGGATGGCTGGTTTGTGCAGAGACTATAAATTCTAAAAAATGGGTTATTGGTAATCTTAATGTACCTAATACTGATGATGCAGATTTCTTAACTGTGTTTTTGGGGATCTGGCAGTAACTTGGAGATCCAGAGGCATTTCAGATTTTAAAAGGGATTTTAACTTAATCTTGAATGCAGAGGAGGATAGATTTTATAGCAGGGAGGAATATTGTTTGAAGCATCAAAGGCATCTAGAAAGTTGGATGAAAACTAGTAGAGGTATGGTGGTTGTTTCATCCAGGTGTGGTTAGGTAAACTTTTCAGAGAGAGATGTGACTTGACGGGAGTAGAATAGACCTGATGTTGGCACAAAAGCAGCAGGTACACGAGATGATGGTCCCACAATTCACGAGATTCGTCTCTCAGATCATACACCCCTCACTCTGAAGACAGTCAGGAACTTTGATGCAGGTAGGGTAAGAATGTGTCTGTGATCACATTTTAGATACAATAATCCTGCTAGTAAGAGAAAGCTGGGAAGTTGGTTGAGTAAGACAGGACCCAAGAGATGATGTTGTATTGTGTGGAACTTGGTGGGAAGGTATTACAGTGACTGTGAGGGGAAACCTGATGGAAAAATAATACTGGATGAAGAAGATGAGAGGACAATGTATTGATGAGTTGAAGAAATGTATTAGAGGAGGTCTGTAGACAGAGAGCTAGATCAGCATGGAAGTAGGGATGCACTTAGGAATAAGGAGGCATGTGCACATCAACCTTTATAAAAGCAGAAGCTGAATTAAGGAGGGGGTTGTTTTTTGGTGGCTGAACAGAGTAGAGAATTCTAGGTATATAATCTTGCTGTTTAAAGAATGGCTTCAGGAAGTGTATAGGTTCATAGGCTGGTACTGGATTATTGGCCCTAGAGCATATACGAGCCTAGCCATAACAATTCCCTGGCTATTTATTCCCACACTATTTACTTCCCTGGACCCCTGTCTAGCAGGGCGACTGATATATTTGTCAAGTCAGACTTCAGAACTGGGAGCTGGTAGGGGTGACAAACACATAAGAGTAGACTTTTATAGAATTTATATTGACTTTTAATGAGTAGAGCTAGAGCATTCCTGGGAATGGAGACTGATCGCTGCCCACCAAAGTCCTCTCTTAACAGAAGAAAGAGGTATTTTGGATAAGCTTATTAGAGGGCAGGAGATTATAAGGGCAGTAGCAAGACTGAAGTTGAATAAAGCCCCAAGACTGGATATATAGTTTCATAGTTTCATAGTATAGAACTAGGCTATCTGCCCTGGGGCATTTGTAAGCCTAGCCATAGTGATGTGGCTTATGCCACCCCATGAAATGGTACAAAAAATGTACAGAATAAATTTAGAATACTGTGCCTCTGTCTAGTAGTGACACAATGAAGGTCCCCTTATATAATAGAATTAGTTTACTGTGCCCCTGTCTAGCAGTGACACAGATGTGACCCCCTGGGGTAAATTTCCGATCTCCCATCCACTCATCAAGATTTCTCTTGAAGAGAGTCAGTGAGGGGCTCTGCCTAATACGAACTGGGATCTTGTTCCAAAGCATGGAAAGCCTCTGGGTTATGAATCTATCCCTCCAGCATGTCCTATTCATACTTGTGCCGAGGTTTAAGTCTTTAGCTCTTGTGGTCCTGATGGACTTGGATTTTTTGAGGTGGAGCATGTCCATCAGATCCTGATTGGACATGGCCTTGTACGTCAGGCAGAGATCACCTCTGAGCAGGCGGTATGCTACTGAATAGAGCTGAAGTTTCTTTAGTCTGGCAGAATAAGACATATGTTGGAGACCCTTGATCCACTTGGTGAGGTACTTTTGTGGTCTCTCCAGCTGTTGCAAATGCCGGGTGAGGTACATACCAAATGGGGCATTGTACTCAATCATGGGTCTGATGAGGGAGGAATATAGGGGTACAATGACATCCTTGGATCTGGATGTGAATCCCTTCATGATGAGGTGTGCAAGGTTCTAACCACTTTGGCAACGTGGGTATCAAATGAGAGGTCGCTGTTGACTTGGGTCCCTAGGTCTCTGATTACTTTTTCCATACTCAGTGGGTTGCTGTCTATGTGATAATTTGTGGGTACTTTGTTTTTCCCAAAGGGGATGACTATACATTTTTTGGCATTTAGTTTAAGGCCGTGACTCCGGCACCAGTTGTCCGTTTCTGTGAGGCCTTTTTGTAGGATATGTGTGTCTGCTGGTGTATCGATATGGCGCCTAGTTTGTAGTCATCTGTGAACTTTGTCAGCCACATCCCTACCATGTTTGTTTTAACATCTGAGAAATAAATGCCGAACAAGAGGGGTCCCAGGACAGATCCCTGTGGGACACCACTTGTGACTGGCTTTGAGTCTGACATTGCTCCAGCGATTTTAACTTTATGGGTTCTGTCCTTTAGCCAGTTTGCAACCCATCTAGTGATATAAGGGTTTACTTTTAAGCTGCTGAGCTTATCTATGATGCCTGAGTGGGGTATTGTGTCGAAGGCCTTAGCCAAGTCCAGGTATGCTGTATGGATTGCTTTGCCCTCATCAATGGCTCTAGTGACTGTTTCGAAAAAGTCAACCAGGTTTAAAAGGCAGGATCTGCCCTTTACAAAGCCAAACTGGGTGGGGTCAAGTGTCTGTAGGTCCCCTATGTCTCTGTTTATGAGTTCCATAATGATTCTTTCCATAGCTTTGCAGACCAGGCTGGTTAAGCTTATGGGGCGGTAGTTTCCAGGGTCTGTAGAGGCACCCCCCTTGTGGAGTGGGACCACTGTTGCTGTACGCCAGTGTTCAGGTACATATCCCGAAGTAAGGCTAAGGTTAAATAGCATTTTTATGTGTGGGTTTAGCTCCTCTTGGAGTTCACGTAACACGCAACCTGGGATACAGTCAGGTCCCATCGATGCTGTGTTTTTTGCTTTGTTTAGGGCAGTTCTCACTTGGGCATCTGAGATGACAGGGAGATTACATTCAGCTAGGATAAGTATTTCTTCTTTTGGGGGTGAAGGAGGGGAGAAATTTGCACTGAACCTGTCAGCCAGAATGTTGGCAATATCTGTGGGTTCAGTGTATTTTTTATTGTTGTGAACCAACTCTGAGCATATCTGAGGGTTTCTGCCCAGGTTTCTAACATAGCTGAAGAAGGTTTTGTGGTTATCTTTAGTGTCCTTAGAGATTTTTCTCTCAAAGTTTGCCTTGGATGTTTTTATGAGAGAACATAGTTTTCTGCTAATGTTGATCAGAGATGTCTTCCCTTTATGGGATTTTGCTCTGACGTGCATTAGCTTCCTTCTTTTGTTATACAATTTGTTTATGGCTGAGGTCCACCAGACAGGACGGTTACCTTTGGTGGAGAGGGACTTGGATTTGTTTGGGATTGCATGATCCATGCATTCTTGGAGATGTCCATAGAAAGCATTTGTGAAGGATTCGGCATTGTGGGATGTGGTATCCACTGGCACAGTGGGCTTAAAGGATACCATCTCAGTCTTAAGAAGAGTGAAGTCTGCTTTTGAGAAGTTTTTCACTGTGGTCTTTTGTGCTGGGGGTGGAGGTGGGATATGTATATCCAGGGTGATTAGTTTGCGGTCAGATCTCACTAGTGAGGGGTATACTTCCGGTGTGAAGCATTTTGTCCCCATGTTTGTGATGATCAGGTCTAGTATATTATCTCCCCTAGTGGGAGAGGTGACTAATTGTTCCACTGCATTTGAATTTATGAATTCCAGGAACCTTTGGGCTAGGGTATTAGGGCTAGAATAATGTACCCAATCTATGTTTGGGTAGTTGAAGTCTCCCAGTTTGATGGTATTTTGTGATACATTCATATCCTCCAATGTCTTCAGGAAGGCTGAGTGGAGTTCTTGAGATTGGGAGGGTGGTCTGTAACATGCTACCAGTTGTATAGCAGTTTTGCCTATGGTTAGTTGCACCTGTATGGTCTCTGATGCTTCATGTGTTGCTACTAACCTGGAGGTGTGGGTGTCCTTGATGAATATGGACACTCCCCGTCCCTTTTTCGTTTGGCTCGGGTTTGGGGGCCGAAAAGCATGATACGAGGTATAGCCTGGTAGCGCTGGGGTGCTCTCAGGAGCCTTGAACCAGGTTTCAGTTACTGCACAGACGTCGATGTTCTCCATGCTGAGGAGTGCATCAAGTGCCTGCATCTTGAGATTTAGACTTCTGGCGTTGAGCAGCATTACCCTTAGTTTTTTTCCACTATTGTTTTCTAAGGAGGTGGGTTTGTCTTTTGAGCCTTGGCTAAAAAAGGCACTATGGGGGTGGCAAGAGCCTTAGCCAATATCCGGAAGCCCAGTGGTGACAGGTGTAAGCCATCCCTTGCGAAGCAGTGTGGCTTGCCCAACATGTTATCCCAAGCAGACAGACATTGGATCCTCTTAGAATGACACCAGTACTTGAGCCAATTGTTAAAGCTGATCATCTTGTCTTTGTATTGTGGTATCATTCTTGGTGAGGGCAAGATGCTGCTCAGGGTCAGGGTTGTACCAGCCTGGGCTACATAATTGGAGAGCTCCTCTATGTCTCTTTTCATGTAGTCCAGGGAGGTATGTCTCAGGTCATTCACACCAGCATGGACAATGACGGAGTCATATTTGTACTTGCTTTGGAGTGACTTGAGTGCATGTGTTATGTGGCGGATCCTAGCTCCCAATAGACAGCTCACAGTCACCTTCTCCTTGTTCAGCCTGGTCAGCGGGACATCAGTGTGTCTGACTATAGAGACACCTATTACTAGTGTATCAGGCAAGGTGTTTGGCCTTAAGGGCTGTGATTGGTTGACACACTGATTTATTGAAGTATGTGTTGCATGTGTTTTGTTTTGAGGTGGTGGATTTTTGGGTGTCTGCTTTGGAAGCCTCTGTTGTTTTGGTAAGTTTTTTATTAGAGCCTCCGAGTATGTCTTTGTGTTTTTATGTGTTTGGTTTGCAGTTGTGGTAGGTCTATGTGGGACTGGGATTGTTGTGTGTGTGGTTGCCATCTCCTCCTGTCTGGTCATGCCAGCCCTGAGTTGAGAGAGTTCAGCCTCAGGTTTGGCTATATAGTTGCATCTCTCACATGTATTTGTGTTTGTTGGGAGGAGGAGAGGGTTGTCTGTGTACATGAGACAATTGTAGCATTGTCTCAAGATACCCAGATTGACCAGCTGAACTGGAGATGACGCCAGTGATCTACCACTCGACATGCTAGAACAGTATAAGGGAGTTCTGTACCTTTAAGGGAAGTGGATATGCACAGGGGTGGTAAGTAGATGTAGTGCTTTACTTAGTACGAGAGTGCTTACTTAGTAGAGAAGTATTGAGAACAAGTTCAAGCTAGTTCAGGGTAAGCTACAGAAGCTATTCCAAGTGAAAAAAAAGCAAAGATACTTAAATCCAGAAAGCAGTTGCTTTTCTGAGTTCCCTGCTGCTAGGACCACTCTGCAGAACCAGGAGGAGCTTGTCTGAGCAGAATAGCCAGAAAAAAATGCCCAGGGGTGGATTTTAAACAGTGAACGACAAAAGAACTAGAAATGGTCCAAAACAACCAATTACTACAGCTTCTTGTGCTGAGGTCACTTCCTACAGGGGCAGGTAGGCTGCTCAAGGCTCCTCACTCCCACTGGTGAGCAAATAAACTTCCTTCTATCCAAGTAAGGTAATGGACAACAAAGGAACTACACCACAGCCCAGAATACAGCAATAACTGTAAACTGGTCTAAACTAGTCGTGGATAGGCGGGAAAACAAGGATTATTTTTTTGTTTTTTTGTTTTTTTGGTAGAAACACACAGAAAATGCAGAGACAGTGATAAATTAGTTACACAGGCTAGCACACTTTAGTGGGCAGCCTCCACAGTTAAATTAAGCAAACAAACAAACAAACTTTCGATCAAATTCGACTAAAATGTAACTTTAAGTGCAGATTTTAAAATAATGCAGCAAACAGTTAAAAAACAGTTCAAGCTAGTTCAGGGTAAGCTACAGAAGCTATTCCAAGTGAAAAAAAGCAAAGATACTTAAATCCAGAAGGTAGTCACTTTTCTGAGTTCCCTGCTGCTAGGACCACTCTGCAGAACCACCAGGAGCTTGTCTAAGCAGTATAGCCAGAAAAAATGCCCAAGGGCGGATTTTAAACAGTTAACTGCAAAAGAGCTAGAAATGGTCCAAAACAACCAATTACTACAGCTTCTTGTGCTGAGGTCACTTCCTACAGGGACAGGTAGGCTGCTCAAGGCTCCCCACTCCCACTGGTGAGCAAAGAAACTTCCTTCTATCCAAGTAAGGTAATGGACAACACAGGAACTACACCACAGCCCAGAATACAGCAATGCCTGTAAACTGGTCTAAACTAGTCGAGGAGAGGTGGGAAAACAAGGATTATTTTTTTGTTTTTTTTTTTGGTAGAAACACACAGAAAATGCAGAGACAGTGATAAATTAGTTACACAGGCTAGCACACTTTAGTGGGCAGCCTCCACAGTTAAATTAAGCAAACAAACAAACAAACTTTCGATCAAATTCGACTAAAATGTAACTTTAAGTGCAGATTTTAAAATAATGCAGCAAACAGTTAAAAAACAGTTCAAGCTAGTTCAGGGTAAGCTACAGAAGCTATTCCAAGTGAAAAAAAGCAAAGATACTTAAATCCAGAAAGTAGTCACTTTTCTGAGTTCCTGCTGCTAGGACCACTCTGCAGAACCACGAGGAGCTTGTCTGAGCAGTATAGCCAGAAAAAATGCCCAGGTGGATTTTAAACAGTGAACTACAAAAGAGCTAGAAATGGTCCAAAACAACCAATTACTACAGCTTCTTGTGCTGAGGTCACTTCCTACAGGGACAGGTAGGCTGCTCAAGGCTCCCCACTCCCACTGGTGAGCAAAGAAACTTCCTTCTATCCAAGTAAGGTAATGGACAACACAGGAACTACACCACAGCCCAGAATACAGCAATGCCTGTAAACTGGTCTAAACTAGTCGAGGAGAGGCGGGAAAACAAGGATTATTTTTTGTTTTTTTGTTTTTTGGTAGAAACACACAGAAAATGCAGAGACAGTGATAAATTAGTTACACAGGCTAGCACACTTTAGTGGGCAGCCTCCACAGTTAAATTAAGCAAACAAACAAACAAACCTTTGATCAAATTCGACTAAAATGTAACTTTAAGTGCAGATTTTAAAATAATGCAGCAAACAGTTAAAAAACAGTTCAAGCTAGTTCAGGGTAAGCTACAGAAGCTATTCCAAGTGAAAAAAGCAAAGATACTTAAATCCAGAAAGTAGTTGCTTTTCTGAGTTCCCTGCTGCTAGGACCACTCTGCAGAACCACAAGGAGCTTGTCTGAGCAGTATAGCCAGAAAAAAAATGCCCAGGGGTGGATTTTATACAGTGAACTACAAAAGAGCTAGAAATGGTCCAAAACAACCAATTACTACAGCTTCTTGTGCTGAGGTCACTTCCTACAGGGACAGGTAGGCTGCTCAAGGCTCCCCACTCCCACTGGTGAGCAAAGAAACTTCCTTCTATCCAAGTAAGGTAATGGACAACACAGGAACTACACCACAGCACAGAATACAGCAATGCCTGTAAACTGGTCTAAACTAGTCGAGGAGAGGCGGGAAAACAAGGATTATTTTTTTTTTTTTGTTTTTTTGGTAGAAACACACAGAAAATGCAGAGACAGTGATAAATTAGTTACACAGGCTAGCACACTTTAGTGGGCAGCCTCCACAGTTAAATTAAGCAAACAAACAAACAAACTTTCGATCAAATTCGACTAAAATGTAACTTTAAGTGCAGATTTTAAAATAATGCAGCAAACAGTTAAAAAACAGTTCAAGCTAGTTCAGGGTAAGCTACAGAAGCTATTCCAAGTGAAAAAAGCAAAGATACTTAAATCCAGAAAGTAGTCGCTTTTCTGAGTTCCCTGCTGCTAGGACCACTCTGCAGAACCACGAGGAGCTTGTCTGAGCAGTATAGCCAGAAAGAAATGCCCAGGGGTGGATTTTAAACAGTGAACTACAAAAGAGCTAGAAATGGTCCAAAACAACCAATTACTACAGCTTCTTGTGCTGAGGTCACTTCCTACAGGGACAGGTAGGCTGCTCAAGGCTCCCCACTCCCACTGGTGAGCAAAGAAACTTCCTTCTATCCAAGTAAGGTAATGGACAACACAGGAACTACACCACAGCCCAGAATACAGCAATGCCTGTAAACTGGTCTAAACTAGTCGAGGAGAGGCGGGAAAACAAGGATTATTTTTTTGTTTTTTTTGTTTTTTGGTAGAAACACACAGAAAATGCAGAGACAGTGATAAATTAGTTACACAGGCTAGCACACTTTAGTGGGCAGCCTCCACAGTTAAATTAAGCAAACAAACAAACTTTTGATCAAATTCGACTAAAATGTAACTTTAAGTGCAGATTTTAAAATAATGCAGCAAACAGTTAAAAACAGTTCAAGCTAGTTCAGGGTAAGCTACAGAAGCTATTCCAAGTGAAAAAAAAAGCAAAGATACTTAAATCCAGAAAGTAGTCACTTTTCTGAGTTCCCTGCTGCTAGGACCACTCTGCAGAACCACAAGGAGCTTGTCTGAGCAGTATAGCCAGAAAAAAATGCCCGGGGCGGATTTTAAACAGTGAACTACAAAAGAGCTAGAAATGGTCCAAAACAACCAATTACTACAGCTTCTTGTGCTGAGGTCACTTCCTACAGGGACAGGTAGGCTGCTCAAGGCTCCCCACTCCCACTGGTGAGCAAAGAAACTTCCTTCTATCCAAGTAAGGTAATGGACAACACAGGAACTACACCACAGCCCAGAATACAGCAATGCCTGTAAACTGGTCTAAACTAGTCGAGGAGAGGCGGGAAAACAAGGATTTTTTTTGTTTTTTTGGTAGAAACACACAGAAACTGCAGAGACAGTGATAAATTAGTTACACAGGCTAGCACACTTTAGTGGGCATCCTCCACAGTTAAATTAAGCAAAGAAATAAACAAACTTTCGATCAGATTCGACTAAAATGTAACTTTAAGTGCAGCTTTTAAAATAATGCAGCAAACAGTTAAAAAACAGTTCAAGCTAGTTCAGGGTAAGCTACAGAAGCTATTCCAAGTGAAAAAAAGCAAAGATACTTAAATCCAGAAAGTAGTCGCTTTTCTGAGTTCCCTGCTGCTAGGACCACTCTGCAGAACCACGAGGAGCTTGTCTGAGCAGTATAGCCAGAAAAAATGCCCAGGGGATTTTAAACAGTGAACTACAAAAGAGCTAGAAATGGTCCAAAACAACCAATTACTACAGCTTCTTGTGCTGAGGTCACTTCCTACAGGGACAGGTAGGCTGCTCAAGGCTCCCCACTCCCACTGGTGAGCAAAGAAACTTCCTTCTATCCAAGTAAGGTAATGGACAACACAGGAACTACACCACAGCCCAGAATACAGCAATGCCTGTAAACTGGTCTAAACTAGTCGAGGAGAGGTGGGAAAACAAGGATTATTTTTTTGTTTTTTTGGTAGAAACACACAGAAAATGCAGAGACAGTGATAAATTAGTTACACAGGCTAGCACACTTTAGTGGGCAGCCTCCACAGTTAAATTAAGCAAACAAACAAACAAACTTTCGATCAAATTCGACTAAAATGTAACTTTAAGTGCAGATTTTAAAATAATGCAGCAAACAGTTAAAAAACAGTTCAAGCTAGTTCAGGGTAAGCTACAGAAGCTATTCCAAGTGAAAAAAAGCAAAGATACTTAAATCCAGAAAGTAGTCGCTTTTCTGAGTTCCCTGCTGCTAGAACCACTCTGAAGAACCACGAGGAGCTTGTCTGAGCAGTTTCTCTAGTGAGAGTGTGGTTTGGGTTTTGACTGAGGTTTTCAATCAGTGAGCCACTGAAGCAGAAAAAGAAGGACCTTTCTGAATCAAGCTATTATTTTAGTAATCACTAAGAAAAAAGTGGGATATTATTTATAGATGACTCTAGGCCTTTTTCCCTGCTCAATGTGGATATGACAATTTTGGCCAGAATTTTAGCTGGTCGCGGAGATTCTCTCCTCCCACAGTTGATACAAGGAGAGAATGGAATTGTCAAAGGGAAGGATACTGCAGACAATTGGTGGGAAGTGGTTACATTCTTGTATGAATTTGGTGGGAAAGAGTGTAAGGCTGTAAAAGTGTTTTTTTTTTTTTGTTTTTTTTTTTTTGATATAGCTAAAGTCTTCAAATCAGTTAAGCAGTCATGTCTGGGGTTTTGGTTCTAGAGACAAGACAGTGTGCAAACAGGTTTTTGCCTGTGGTGAAAGCCTTTTACATCCTGCCAAGCTTTTTAGTAATGGTGAATGGGAGTCTGATGTAAGAAGGTTTGAATAAGAGAGGCATAAGGCAGGACCTCCCTCCATCCCCAGGTTTGCTTTTAGTAGTGATTGATGAGCTGGGCAATGAGAGTTCGGGATTATGTCAGTACAATCAGATTGTTAAAAGGTATCTGCACTTTATTTATATTCAGGATTATGTCAGTACAATCAGATTGTTAAAAGGCATCTGCACTTTATTTATACTCGGGATTATGTCAGTACAATCAGATTGTTAAAAGGTATCTGCACTTTATTTATACACGGGATTATGTCAGTAAAATCAGATTGTTAAAAGGTATCTGCACTTTATTTATACTCGGGATTATATCAGTACAATCAGATTGTTAAAAGGTATCTGCACTTTATTTATACACGGGATTATGTCAGTACAATCAGATTGTTAAAAGGTATCTGCACTTTATTTATACACGGGATTATGTCAGTACAATCAGATTGTTAAAAGGTATCTGCACTTTATTTATACACGGGATTATGTCAGTACAATCAGATTGTTAAAAGGTATCTGCACTTTATTTATACACGGGATTATGTCAGTACAATCAGATTGTTAAAAGGTATCTGCACTTTATTTATACAGGATTATGTCAGTACAATCAGATTGTTAAAAGGTATCTGCACTTTATTTATACACGGGATTATGTCAGTACAATCAGATTGTTAAAAGGTATCTGCACTTTATTTATACACGGGATTATGTCAGTACAATCAGATTGTTAAAAGGTATCTGCACTTTATTTATACACAGGATTATGTCAGTACAATCAGATTGTTAAAAGGTATCTGCACTTTATTTATACACGGGATTATGTCAGTACAATCAGATTGTTAAAAGGTATCTGCACTTTATTTATACACGGGATTATGTCAGTACAATCAGATTGTTAAAAGGTATCTGCACTTTATACTCGGGATTATATCAGTACAATCAGATTGTTAAAAGGTATCTGCACTTTATTTATACACAGGATTATGTCAGTACAATCAGATTGTTAAAAGGTATCTGCACTTTATTTATACACGGGATTATGTCAGTACAATCAGATTGTTAAAAGGTATTTGCACTTTATTTATATTCGGGATTATATCAGTACAATCAGATTGTTAAAAGGCATCTGCACTTTATACTCGGGATTATGTCAGCACAATCAGATTGTTAAAAGGTATCTGCACTTTATTTATACTCGGGATTATGTCAGTACAATCAGATTGTTAAAAGGTATCTGCACTTTATTTATACTCGGGATTATGTCAGCACAATCAAATTGTTAAAAGGTATCTGCACTTTATCTATACTCGGGATTATGTCAGTACAATCAGATTGTTAAAAGGCATCTGCACTTTATTTATACTCGGGATTCTGTCAGTACAATCAGATTATTAAAAGGTATCTGCACTTTATACTCAGGATTATGTCAGTACAATCAGATTGTGAAAAGGTATCTGCACTTTATTCATACTCGGGATTATGTCAGTACAATCAGATTGTTAAAAGGTATCTGCACTTTATTTATACTCAGGATTATGTCAGCACAATCAGATTGTTAAAAGGTATCTGCACTTTATCTATACTCGGGATTATGTCAGCACAATCAGACTGTTAAAAGGAATCTGCACTTTATTAATACTCAGGATTATGTCAGTACAATCAGATTGTTAAAAGGTATCTGCACTTTATTTATACTCGGGATTATGTCAGTACAATCAGATTGTTAAAAGATATTTGCACTTTATACTTGGGATTATGTCAGTACAATCAGATTGTTAAAAGGTATCTGCACTTTATTTATACTTGGGATTATGTCAGTACAATCAGATTGTTAAAAGGTATCTGCACTTTATTTATACTCGGGATTATGTCAGTACAATCAGATTGTTAAAAGGTATCTGTACTTTATTTATACTCGGGATTATGTCAGTACAATCAGATTGTTAAAAGGCATCTGCACTTTATTTATACTCGGGATTATGTCAGTACAATCAGATTGTTAAAAGGTATCTGCACTTTATTTATACTTGGGATTATGACAGTTCAATCAGTCAGTTAAAAGGCATCTGCATTTTATTTATAATCGGGATTATGTCAGTACAATCAGATTGTTAAAAGGCATCTGCACTTTATTTATACTCAGGATTAGCTCAGTACAATCACATTGTTAAAAGGTATCTGCACTTTATTTATACTCGGGATTATGTCAGTACAATCAGATTGTTAAAAGGCATCTGCACTTTATTTATACTCGGGATTATGTCAGTACAATCAGATTGTTAAAAGGTATCTGCACTTTATTTATACTTGGGATTATGACAGTTCAATCAGTCAGTTAAAAGGCATCTGCATTTTATTTATAATCGGGATTATGTCAGTACAATCAGATTGTTAAAAGGCATCTGCACTTTATTTATACTCAGGATTAGCTCAGTACAATCACATTGTTAAAAGGTATCTGCACTTTATTTATACTCGGGATTATGTCAGTACAATCAGATTGTTAAAAGCCATCTGCACTTTATACTCGGGATTATGTCAGTACAATCAGATTGCTAAAAGGTATCTGCACTTCATTTATACTCGAGATTGTGTCAGTACAATCAGATTGCTAAAAGGTATCTGCACTTTATTTATACTCAAGATTATGTCAGTAAAATCAGATTGTAAAAAAGGTATCTGCACTTTATTTATACTCGAGGATTATGTCAGTACAATCAGATTGTTAAAAGGCATCTGCACTTTTTTTATACTCGGGATTATGTCAGTACAATCAGATTGTTAAAAGGCATCTGCACTTTATTTATACTCGGGATTCTGTCAGTACAATCAGATTGTTAAAAGGCATCTGCACTTTATTTATACTCGGGATTATGTCAGTACAATCAGATTGTTAAAAGGCATCTGCACTTTATTTATACTCGGGATTATGTCAGTACAATCAGATTGTTAAAAGGCATCTGCAGTTTATTTATACTAGGGATTATGTCAGTACAATCAGATTGTTAAAAGGCATCTGCACTTTATTTATACTCGGGATTATGTCAGTGCAATCAGATTGTTAAAAGGCATCTGCACTTTATTTATACTTGGGATTATGTCAGTACAATCAGATTGATAAAAGGCATCTGCACTTTATTTATACTCAGGATTATGTCAGTACAATCAGATTGTTAAAAGGTATCTGCACTTTATTTATACTCGGGATTATGTCAGTACAATCAGATTGTTAAAAGGTATCTGCACTTTATTTATACTCGGGATTATGTCAGTACAATCAGATTGTTAAAAGGCATCTGCACTTTATTTATACTCTGGATTATGTCAGTACAATCAGATACTTAAAAGGTATCTGCACTTTATTTATACTGCATTTACAAGGTGACTGAGGGTGTCTTGAGGATTTTCTGGGAATTTGTTTACACACATTATATATATATATATATATATATATATATATATATATATATATATATATATATATATACATGTTCGGATTCAGATCAGGATGCAGCACAACCGCACAGAAAAAGCTACAGATGAAAAAAGAGCCCAAGTGGGCATTCCTAGAGTTGGAGAAAGCATATGACAAGGTCCCAAGAAAGCTGATCTGAGCAGAACTGCGGTGGTTTGAAGTCCATGAAACATTGGTAGAATTAGTGCAGATTATGTAGAAGGACCCAATGACTCAAGTATGAACAGTGTTTGGCCTCACAAAGGTGCATAACACTCAACTGTATAGATATTTACAGAATACTCAGATTTCTGCCTCATATTTTTTGTCTGTTCCTCATAAAAAATTGTGTTTTTTGACAAATCACTGGGCTGTTTTAAAGATTAAAGTCACTAAATAATGACATGCATTTGAGTTTCAGACTTCATATCCTTCAGAAATTGCATGCTAACACAAATCCTGTTATTCTAGTAACTTTCTAACTTTATATGAACAATATTTAAAATGTGTCCCTGTTTTTTAGCCTTTCTTGCACCAAGAGGTTGAGAGGTATGCAGAGGGGTTTCCAGTGGGAGTGGGTGTACACCAGGGCTTAGCTCTGAGCACACTTTTGTTCATAATGGTGGTGAATTACATTAGTATGCAAGTTGGAAGGGACAGATCAACAAAGTTGCTGTATGCAGACGATGTGGCATTACAGGCAGACTCTGAGGACGAACTTCAGCAAAGCATAGGGGAATGGAATGCAAAGGTGAAGGCACATGGGATGAAACTAATCACAGATAAGGCAGTGGTAAAGGCAGCAAATTGGGGAGGTCAGAAGAAGCTGAGAACTGAGATAGAAAGGAACATAGCAGAACAGGTAAATAGCCTCAGGTATCTGTGAGGGGTGGTTGAGGAGAAGGGAAGTCTGAATGAAGAGGTCAAAGCTAGTAGCAGAGGGCTGCAGCCAACTGGCATAGAGGCTCAGGTGTAGTCTATGACATAAAAATTCCAAAGGAGCCGAAAAGTAAGCTTTACAAGACAGTGGTGCGACCAGTACTACTATATGGTACAGTCACCTGGGTAGTAAAGGCAGAGCAGATGAAGAAGCTAGAGGTGATGGAAATAAAAGTGCTGGAGAAGGGTGGTAGGATGCACATTGTGAGAGAGATGAAGAAAGGAGGGCATATTAGCTACAATTGCAGAAAAGATCAAAGAGAACAGATTATGGTGGTTCAGACACATGTGCAGGAAAGCAGAAGATGATCTGGCGAAAAGGATTTGGGACAGAGAGGAAGAAGGTAAGAGGAAATGAGGGCATCCAGCAAAGAGATGAATGGATTGTGTAAAAGAAGATCTGCAACAGTCAGGCATGAGTATCGAAGAAGCCAGGAGTGTGGCATTGACTCAAGACAGAGAGATGGTGAGAGATAACATAATACTCCAACCCCATGTGGAGAATCGAAAAATGGGGCTGATGATGATGGTGGCGACTTCAGTTAAAGTTTATGTATTAACAATCTAATATACTCACCAGGCAACTATCAGACATAATCTACAAGTATTTCAATAAATTGTCTTTGTTCTTGCAAATTATTTACTTAGAACATATGTTAATCTGATGGTGTGTTTGAACAACTGCCACCACGGAGATGAGCAGCAGATGGCAGGATGCCACCATTTTTGACATCAGAATGGCTGGCATCAATGGGGTTTGAATTCCAACACTGCAAAAAAAGAGTGAAGAAACAGTAAGAAAATACAAATAAGTTTATTATAATTATTATTTCACAAAATACAACCTGTCCCTAGTGTAGAAAGGGAATATATGCTGCTTTACTGATATGGGCTTCAGTCTCCACAACCAAACTAGACTGCACACAGGCTACATGCAAAGTTATGTCTTTGTCAAAACACCCCAGGTCCCTTTCTCATCATTGTCTCTGTCAACCAATGACTTCCAGTGTCCTATTAGTCAAGGTTACAGCCTTCCATGAATATTTCGCACATACACAGTTCACAGGAAATATTGGTAGAATTATCCAGTTCCCTACAGCATTCTTCCAGGCATGGAGGTGCTGTTATTACTATGTATTAGGGCAAGATAGCCCTAATTTCTGTCTCTTAATCAATCCAAATATAAATCCCTAGTTAATATTGTTTACTAGCAATACTCCTAAACAGATAAATAACTGTGTGTGTGTGTGTGTGTGTGTGTGTGTGTGTGTGTGTGTGTGTGTGTGTGTGTGTGTGTGTCTGTGGCTCATAAGGGCAGCTCACCTAGTACTCACCTATGAACTGTGAACCTATGAATGATGTTTTTCTCAGCTCCCCCGGTCATCACATGACATCATCATCCTTTTTCTGGCTTCAGTTTACACTAAAGAAAACTGAGTAGTTAGACCAGTTCTTCTACTTGTCATAGCAAAGTTTCTAAAGCACAAAAGCTTAATCACATCAGTCTTGCAAAAATAGAAATTGCCAATACATGTCCTAATTTGCTTCCTGTTTTACTACATCCTTGTGAGGTTTAGTTCTGTGCAAGTCACTGAGTACATCAGAGACTGAAGCAATTACATCTTAAGAGACAGTTCCTGGTTTCTCATATATTTTGTCAAATTCACAAGAGTAGTCAGCAAGTCTGGGCTCCCAACACATTTCAAATGACATCCCCTGTTCTTCTATACTCAAAAAAAAAAATTAAAACAAAGTCACACATTCTTAACCAGCAGAACAAGCACACTGATTGCAGATGAACAAGAGAGAAGAGAAAAAAATGCATTTAATTTTAACCCAATAAGATGCACTTCAAAATGAGTGCAAAAACACGAACCACAACAAAAACATACACCACAACAAAGCATTCATTTTCTTAAACATGATAATTTCATACAACTAGGCTTCTGCCACTTAGAGGATCCCTTTTAGGGGTTAGCATAACCCTACATGAGTAAATAAATAAAATAATAAACATATTTAGGGAAGTTTTGAAACAGCAGTCAGAATAGAAGTAGATTTATTATTAATTACATTAAATGACCTTAAAAAATATAAAAACGTGCAGATAAAACATAAAGAGTGGCAAGATGGATCTCTCCCAGTATGTATCAAAGGCTGGATAGAAACTAGTCTCGAGCAGAATTTTACTGTCACAGACTGATGTCACAATGTAAGCAAGTGATGGTTGAATTTAATAGCTGACATTGTTATTGATGTCACTGTGATGTGTCATTTGAGAGGTAAATGGAAGACAGCAAAACTCTACTTAGGTCAGCTGTTGCCCCTTGAAGTTCCTCAAACTGGTACCCCATCTCATCCAGAGTTGAAGAGTAGGAAAAAGCAGGTTTGAACACCAACAAAAAGCTCTTTCATGCTCCTGTAATTCAAGTAAGCTGCATTCTACCATTGCTTATGCTCTCACACGCTGACCATATCAGCTATGACTGCACATGCACTATCGCAATATACTCAGTATTCCACTCTCTTACCACCCCACATCAGCCATGCCTGCAGATGCACTATCCCAATATACTCAGCTTTCCACTCTCTTACCACCTCTCATCAACCATGACTGCACATGCACTATCGCAATATATTCAGTATTCCACTCTCTTACCACCCCACATCAGCCATGCCTGCAGATATACTCAGCATTCTACTCTCTTACCACCCCACATCAGCCATACCTGCAGATGCACTATCCTGATATATTCAGCTTTCCACTCTCTTACCACCCCACATCAGCCATGCCTGCAGATGCACTATCGCAATATACTCAGTATTCCACTCTTGATTTTTATTTATTATTTATTTATTTTACATTTGTTGAATGGGCTGGTCCAACTGGATTTATGTCCATTTTCAGTTGAGGCCCAGGGAGAAAAGCTCCGCACTTCAGAATAGAATAACAGTCTAGTAGTAATAATCGATATACTCAGTATTCTACTCTCTTATCACCCCATATCAGCCATGCCTGCAGATGCACTATTGCGATATACTCAGTATTTTACTCTCTTACCACCCCGCATCAGCCATGCCTGCAGATGCACTATCCCAATATACTCAGCTTTCCACTCTCTTACCACCTCACATCAACCATGACTGCAGATGCACTATTGCAATATACTTGGTATTCCACTCTCTTACCACCCCACATCAGCTATACATGCAGATGCACTATCGTGATATACTCAGCTTTCCACTCTCTTACCACCCCACATCAACCATGACTGCAGATGCACTATTACAATGTACTCAGTATTCCACTCTCTTACCACCCCACATCAGCCATGCCTGCAGATGCACTATTGCGATATACTCAGTATTCTACTCTCTTACCACCCCACATCAGCCATGCCTGCAGATGCACTATCGTGATATACTCAGTATTCTACTCTCTTACCACCCCACATCAGCCATGCCTGCAGATGCACTATCGCGATATACTCAGTATTCCACTCTCTTACCACCCCACATCAGCCATGCCTGCAGATGCACTATCACGATATACTCAGTATTCCAGTCTCTTACTACCAGAACCTGCTAGTTTTGCTCCAGCAGTGTGTGGCCAGTGCGACCCTCCCCTTTTTTACTCCCTAGTTGCATCTCTGGAAGACCATTTTGCTTGTTTTCCCAAGGATCGCCTGCACTTATTTCATTAAGGCTTTCATATACTAGCTAAGACTTTCACTCCTTCCATAGTGATTTTTTATAGTCAATGTCAGTCTAATAAAGCTGCCAACCTAGCAAATACTAATTTCAGTTGGGCAAATATCAGTGAAGCACTGCTCAGGGGCCTAAATAAAGAAAATGCCCTCTCTTGTGGCCTTCATAACTCTTGAAAATGAGGGCATTTGTGCTGCCATTGAAATCTGGTTCCAGAACAGTGGCAGCACTCATTCCTTACCTGTCCTCTCTGTCTACCGCTCATTTATACCTGTAAGTGGAAATAGCAGTAACACTAATGGTGGAGTGATTGTTTTTATCCATAACAGTATCACCTATAATCAAATTTACCAGCAAAATGACCTGAAACTCCTTCATATTTTAAAATCAGTGAACAAGAGTCATACCACATCCTGGTCAACTACAATACCATGGCCGTGTCACTTGAAATCATGAAGCATAGAGTCCTTCTTTATTAACTCAAACACCATCTTTATAGGGGACTTTAACTATCCTCTCCATAAATTAGACCATCTGCATCTTTACAAATAAATATACACAATGCTTCCTTGATGTTATCATTGCAAACTCCCTCAATCAAATGTTGCAGAATCCCACTAGGTGCAACAACAAATTCAATCCTATCCTTGCAAACACAGCATTTGTCTGCTTCTTATCCACTCTGACACTCACACTGGTCAAGTCAAATCACCCTATTTTAATCACCATATAATCCCTATGCAGGTCAACAACCAACCCAGCCATCTTTAGAGAATTATTCAAAGCCAGACTTCTTGATTTGGGTAATGGTTTGATTTGGTTCAGTTGTTCCCCACCCTTCAATGTCCTTACAACAAATATAGTCCCATGTATCCAAAGTTTATACTCCCTTCTT
The DNA here is from genome assembly GCF_019279795.1 of Protopterus annectens. Lineage (NCBI taxonomy): Eukaryota > Metazoa > Chordata > Ceratodontiformes > Protopteridae > Protopterus > Protopterus annectens. The sequence goes on along the minus strand of NC_056750.1, from coordinate 56,634,895 downwards.
AACAAGTGCAAAGAGTCTAATGATTCTTTTTACCTCAAATACAACACCATGTTTAGAAAGAAATCCCTCTGGTGGAACTCGGTTATAAACAAACTGCAATAAGAGAAAAGAGCTCATAATCCTAAACAATCAAAAAAACTGACGTTATCAAAATTAATCTCAAAAGGGTTAGCAAAGACATAGGTATAAGATCAAGGCCTGCAAAGTTGACCGTAGACTACAAATAGCTATGTTAGCAGAGGATAACAACATCACATTCTTTAATTAAGTAAAGAATCTCAAACATACAATCCATCACTGTCATAGTTTACCTGTAGTTTCATAAATCATCAGACCCTGAGGATATAGCATAATCCTTGCAGATAAATTCAGCTGCAACTTCTCCCTTCCGTGTCGTCCAAACTTTGCAGTAAATGTATCTAGTCCATACACTCCTACTCTGCTAATTGTCTCTAAACAGATGCTAAAAGCACTCTTTAATAACAAAACACCTGCTTTAATGTACCAGACTGCTTCCTGGTCAGTATGCCGCACCATCTAGTGGTCTTTTTTCTCAAAGTATTCAACCATAGCCTCTCCTTTGGATACATACTACAAGTCTGGAGAGCAGCTGTAGTAATTCTCCTCCACAAATGATGGCCTCACCATGGACTCTGTCAGCTATTAACATTTTGACCTCATCACCATCATTTACAAGATGACAGATGCAACGACATTTTGCACATCATAAACACAGATGTTGGATATCTATAATCCCTCATCCCTAACAAATTTGACTTTGTGAAATCTTATTTCTTTGAAAGAGTCACTGATGCACTGTTTGAGGATTACCGCATGCAAGCAGCTTACATCAGTTAAGCAAAGGTTTTTGACTCTACCCTACTCTTGCATCATCAACAAACAGGCCAACTTCAGTATGAATCCCTGTGTAACTTAGTGGATTGCCAAATGGCTCACTGGTAGATGCACTGTATTATAGTTAATGACACATGATCTTCTAAAAGAATTGTCGCCAGTGATGTACCTCCAGGTTCTGTTTTGGGACCACTTCTGTTTGGCTTCTACTTCTTTGATATCAGATCTGACATTAATCACCTCTGGTTAACCAAGTTTTCAGATAAGTGTGAGCTTGGAGATGTCATTTCCCCTAAAGATGGTTGGTCATCTAAGAAGGCCTAAGTTTGACAAACTAATGGTGTCCAGATCGTGGTATGAAGCTAAATTTCAAAAGATGTACTACTTGAGAAACCAGAACTCTTGCACACTCACCACATAAAAACACCTTCCTTAAAACAGATATTACTGTTAGCAGAGACCTAATTGTTCTTTGTCCACCTGTTGTTAGAAAAACCTTATACATTTCTGAAAGACACTTCCTCTTGGTCAAAAGAGGTCCTTACTCTCCTCTACCCATCCCTCATCAGGTCTGTACTGGAATACAATGCACTACTCAGTAAGTACCTGTCCGAACATGTAATCGAATTTAGAAAAAAACAATGATTCTTCACTAAAATATCTTGAGTATGAGCTCCCTAAGTTACCCTGAGCATCTAAAAGCTCTGTCTCCTGCAGACTGACATGTGACATCTTTGCCAGGTATCTAACCCAATCCTGCTTGATCTACACATATTTGCAAAACTGGTAATAACACAAATACAGAATCAAGGGACCTATTCTGTATTGTAACATGCACAGCATATGTCAGTGTGACAGATAGCTCTCGCAAAGAAATCCCACATCTGGAACAAACCTGTTTTCTATAAAGTAATGCAAGTCTTTCACAACCTTCAAAACTAACTTAGGTGAATGAATGGAAAATCACACATTTAACATAGGCCTAGATCCCACTCCTCATGAAAAGGGACAGTAAATTAGCTGGGTGTGCCAGTGTAATTGCAGCGGCTAGATCTCGAAAGTTTTAACTGATGTATCGCCTAGTAGCAACCTATGAACCCATAAACCATGTATATATGTATTTATTTATTTATCATTTATTACTCAGGTGAAAGGACAGATCTGAGGGCCCCTTTTTCAGCCACAACAACTGTCTAACATTAATCAATGGTTATACAAACAGTAAAACATTAACTTATAGTATGAGATATTTAGGCAAACAGGAAAAATACATAATTTTATGAAATATTTACAGAATCTGACATTGTAGAAACATCACAATGGAATAATGCATAGTAGTCTGACAAGTTTCCGATTTAATAGTTACGTTTTAAATTGAATTATGAGTACTGTAATGATAGAATACAAAAGTCTGGGGTTATATAGAAAGTTAAAGAAAAGCCACAATAAGGTAAGAACTGAGGCTGAGATCTAGTAGTCAGAAAGCAGAGGAAAAAGATAGGATAAGGCTGACTGGATTAAAATTTTTAGTTGTTGTTATGCAAAGAGAATGAATGATGTGTAAATAAGACAAGAAGGTAAAAGAAATGAAGTGGGGTTAGGACAGAGAACTTTTTTGTATACATTTCCTAAACAAGTAAGCACACCAAAAGCAAATATCCCTTTTAAGGGCTGAAACCCACTTAGAGTCACACAGTAGGCAAATAAAGCTGAAAAGAATCAGACAGTGTACCCTTTGGTTACAGGAAGTCAGACACAGTACCCTCTAGTTACAGAAAGAAGTTCTTTAATAGTTCAGAGCCTTAATCCCATGCACAAACTACCACACCATAAATACAGGAGATGATTTCAGCCACTCCACTGGTGTAGAGGAATGAATCTCTGACTTTCACCCAGCTGACTCAGGTTTGATTTGAAGCTTGATGGGACTGAGAGTCGCAAGAGAGGAATGGCCATTACTACCGTGGGGAGTAGGGCAGTCTGGAGGGCACGCCCTACATGATCTAAGGTGAAGGTCAGGCTGTGTGTAGAAGGTGGAATAGTCCTAAAATGGGTCTGGGGGGACACTGAGCTGTTTCTGAGGTGGGACAGTAGGTCAGCACATCCCATTGCACACCTGCCCTCCAGATGAAACCAAGAGACTGTAAGGGTGGGGAGGTGGGGATGACGTAGGGAATAAACAAACAAAAATTCCCCCAGCATATGCCGTGATGACCAGACCCTCCTCAGGATATCCTAAGGCTACTCATTGGGTCCTGTTCGTACAGATAAACTTTAGGGGTGTGGAAAAGGTTGGTAGACTTTGTGATGGATGAGGGGAACTAGTTTGGATGCCATAGGATGAAGCAAGGGGAAAAATATAGGTGAAGGCTCCACAGAGATTCAAACCCAGGACTTTCTGCATACTACACTATAGAACTTCCTTGTAAGACAGCAATAGTTTAATGAGACAATAAGAGGACTAAGGATGACATGAATCAGAAATGTAAGAAAGATGTCTTTCCAAAGAGTGAGAAATGGAAGGTTGATATCTAACATCAGAGGACAGGGAATTCCAAACCTCGTGATCAAAATCACAAATGGCTCTATCAGTAGTTGCTGGTATAAAGGGGAAGCAGTCATTGTATAAATGTTTCCAATTTTTAATGGATAAAGGCTTGAGCTGATAAGCTGATAAACACAGAGGTGGGGAGAAGTCAGGTAATGAGAAAATTGTCTATTTGTACATGTAACTCAAACATGGAGTTGCTGTTTGTGCCTCTTTATCTTTGACCTGAAAGTGCTTTATTTTTGTGTGGGCATCATTTGAGTTGTGTGCTCAGTATGAATGGGAATGAACTGACCCTCATAAACAAATTCATCCAGTTGTATAAAGAAAACAGCAGTTTTATATAAAATCTACATGCATGTTACTGGTCATTAGACGCACTGCAGCCACCAAAAAAGCACAGTTATTCTTGATTAAACTGTACAAAAACACACCTGTCTGATGACCATCAATGTCAATATTTCAAGGTAATGTCCAGGGTCAGCTTGTTTTTGGAACCCATATTACATGAACTTAAAAAGCCATCCTTTTTACCAAATTTCTGAATATATCTGAAATTTGTTGCTTACTCATAATAGTCTATTTGCTATCCCTTAATGACACTTTTTATAGAGCAGGCTATTTCAAGCAGTATGTTTTTTCCTAAGCAATTATCAATATATGTTAGTAATAATTAATGGAAAATATATTGTTTGAAATATATGGTATTACTACTGTGTAATCACAACTTTCATATGCCTTATGATCTAGGTACCTAAGACCTAGTAATTAAACTCAAATAAATAAAAATAAATAGGTAATTTCTGAAGAGGGTTTGTGAACCCGTTAACTCACCATGACATCAAAAAATTAGCTAATTAGTAGTGAATTACCAGATAAAAACATGTATGCTTCTTACTACATCATTTAGATGTAACTAACACAGAAAAGGGGAAAATAGTGCTGTATAAAGCCAAAACTCCGTTCATCAGCACTATGATGTCATTATAAAGCACCAGCAGGCAAAATCTTCCTGGAATATTTTATTGCAGCAATAAAGGTAATCCAAAACACAAAACACATTAACGATAAAATCATCCACAATACGTTTTCATCTCTTACATCAGATGATTTAGATGTAACTGTTACTCTGACAGTAGACAGTTTGAAAACTGTATGAAAAGCTACATTCTGAACAATCATCAAACCATTACAAATGTAAGGTCACCAGGGTTTATTTATTTATTTATTTGCATTTGTTAACCGAGTAGTGTCCGGCTGGGTAAGTAGTTCATTTTTAGTGGAGACCCAGGGAGAAAAGCTCCATAATAATAGTAAAAAATGATTACAAAAATTACAAAGATAATAGAAAAAAGTGTAACAGTTGACTACAATCACAATTTACAAAAAGAGAATACAAAACAGAAAACATTACATTTCCTAAGCCTTACTACAGACAGTAATACGAACTCAGTTAGGTACATAACATAACTAAAATAAAATTATTGTGATATTTTCATTTGCTAAAAGTAAGACAAGGAGAATATAGCAGAAAAGAACATTTGATCGAAGGCATGACTATTACAGGAGTATACCCATTGTTGAGTAAGGTATTTCTTTAGGAGGTGTTTGAAGCTATGACTATCTGTGTTTTTTAGGATATTCTGGGGTATTACCTTCCACTGTTTGGCTACATTATAGGAGAAGACGGAGTCACCAAAGTAATTATGGGATTTCATCACAGTACTCCGGCTGTGGTCTCACTAATTGTGTACCTGAGTAAAAGCAGTGTCCCTTTCCAGAAGATAATACTTCTACACATGTACCTTAAACTTCCACCTTTGCCCCAGCTTTCCTTACTGCCTTTTCATATTGACTAACTGCCATTTGCTCATATTATATAATATTACCCTGATAGGTGAGATGAAACACATGGAGTAGCCTTACAGAAGAAACAAAGAAATTAAAGTTCATGGTACAGTTTACTGATGCGTAGAACACTGGCAGAGTTGTTTTAGTGGAGGGTAGGAAGAAGGACAGTACATAACAGGGAATTACATGTTAGATATCAAACAGGATAATGGGCACTCTACTGGGACTAAATGGTTATAATTCATCCACCATGCATCTTTTTCTGTGTCCATGATGTCCATCCAGTTCAGCGTCATGGGGATCTGGAGCATAGCCTAGAAACAATGGTCAGTAGAAAGGAACCATCCCTTGAAGGGATGCCAGTTCATGCAGGGAAGGCATATCAGCACACCTAGTACATTCTTACCTGTAGCCAGTCCCTAATTCATCATGTATTTAGGACTGGACAGGAAATAAGACACGGTGGTAAAAACCCAAATGAACATGAGAAAACAGGTGAAATAGAAACAGAATGCACCATAGAAGGGAATCAAAAGCCGTATGCTATCCCTGCCCACTGTACCAACAAACTTTTTTTTTTTACTGCTATAAAATTGTATGCTTCTAAATTTAGTTTTTACTCTGCATCCCCACCCCCATTATATTCCGGTTACACTCCCTCCTGATAGTCAGTAGTACTTTGGTCTGGCACAGGAGTAGAAATGTAGATCATCCCCTGACTGCACAGTGCAAATGTTCACTTTTTAGCAGTATAAAAAAAGTTTTTATGCATCCTTGATGAGCCATTAACCATGGCACAGACTGTACAGTGTGGACATTTCAGATTTTTGCTGTTTTAGCACTACCTTAGAAATGTTCACTGGAGCATCACTCCACTCATTAAATAAAGTCAGACGCAGTTCGAATGACATCCCCTTTTTCCTCTTTTGCTGCGATGAGTATGACATTTTTGCAATGAAGAGGACATTTTTGTCATCTAGCTCCCCACTCTCCCTTATTTTCCAGTGTGACTGAAACGGTGACCAATTTAATTTGCCTTTAATTCTGTAGGGAACATAAGCATTCCTACTACTGCATTTGATAATTTCTCATTTTAACTGCTATTGCTCTAGACATCTGGTGCTATAAGTTGTTTGGAAGAGTGTGTTTTATATGGCTGCTGCATTTGAACCTGCTGTTCAAATTCCAAGATGATATGTTGCCTTGTTGCTCTACTCAGCTCTACTGTACTAATCTGCTGCAAGCTGCAAATTCAGATTTGATTTGAATTATCTGGATCTGACTCAGCAATCAGGTGCAGTACATCTGAGAAATACTGCACTATGTGCAGCATCATGGGGTCACTATATATAGCTTACCCATGGGGGTCACTATATATAGCTTACTCATGGGGGGGTCACTGTATATAGCTTACTCATGGGGGGTCACTGCATATAGCTTACTCATGAGGGGTCACTCTATATAGCTTACTCATGGGGGGTCACTATATATAGCTTACTCATGGGGGGTCACTCTATATAGCTTACCCATTGGGGGTCACTATATATAGCTTACTCTTGGGGGTCACTATATATAGCTTACTGTTAGGGAGTCACTGTATATAGCTTACTCATGGGGGGTCACTATATATAGCTTACTCATGGGGGGGTCACTATATATTAGCTTATTCATGGGAGGTCACTCTATATAGCTTACTCATGGGGGTCACTATATATAGCTTACTCATGGGGGGTCACTATATATAGCTTACTCATGGGGGTCACTATATATATAGCTTACTCATGGGGGATCACTATATATAGCTTACTCATGGGGGGTCAATATATATAGCTTACTCATGGGGAGTCACTGTATATAGCTTACTCATGGGGGGTCACTATATATAGCTTACTCATGGGGGGTTCACTGTATATAGCTTACTCATGGGGGGTCACTGTATATAGCTTACTCATGGGGGGTCACTCTATATAGCTTACTCATTGGGGGGTCACTATATATAGCTTACTCTTGGGGGTCACTATATATAGCTTACTCTTAGAGAGTCACTGTATATAGCTTACTCATGGGGATCACTATATATAGCTTACTCATGGGGGTCACTATATATATAGTTTACTCATGGGGGTCACTACTTATAGTGCAGTCATTGAATCCTTAACAATAAGTAAACCCTGTAGACATCTAGGTCTAGGTGCTTGCTTGCATGTACCTGCTTCAGTGTACACAACTAAGTGACTAGAGTTTTTGCATTAACATACTGCATAAATGCTTTGCTAACACACCTATTACACTGTTTATATTTTTAGCAAGCTCATCACTCCATCTTTGCTGTAGAGCTGTATTTTTAATAAAGTAAACTGCATTACACTGTGCTACACAGAGCTGTGGTAGACTGCATATAGTAAGTTGTGTTGTATTATATTATACTGTATTAAAACAGTTGTATACAGATATGCAAGACTACACATAGTGTACTGTGGTGTTTTGTCACCTTCTGTCACAAGTATGATGGTAAATTTAAAAATAAACCCCTACAATAGAATCATACAGGGAAACATTAAGCCACGTTCTAAGGAATAAACACAATACCCCTCTTTCTAAGGGTAATCTAATATCTGCAAAGAACCTGGATATAAAATCAAATACTGCAAAGCCAAGTATGAGCTGAATATTGCCTCTTATTCCATGGACAGTCATAAGGGCTAGTTTAATTATATTAACAATCTCTACAGTAATGGTCAGCACTGCACTGCACTTCATTCATCTGTAACGGTACTATTTTTCCAAATCCAGAGTACATTGCTAATTATAATAACACATTTAGTTCCAGCTTTATTCCCTTCCCCTATCTGATAATCCTTAATTTATAACTTTTCTCTGCCCCACAAAGAAAAAAAAAATCACCTCAGAACAGACCATAGATGCTTTCTCCAAAATCAAAAATGTTATCTGCTTGAGCCCTGACAACATACCAGGCTGTCTCCTAGTCATCAGTAAGCCCTGTCTCACTGATACCTTCATAATCCTTTAACCTGAGCCTCTCCACTGAGGCCTGAGGCTTTAAGAAGACCCATACTAGTACGCGTTCATAAACGTAGTCCAACCACTGTCCCAGGAAACTACACAACTATTACCTTTACTAATGTTCTGTATAAAGTATATTGGAACTCATAAATAAAGATGCAGGCAGCCTCCAATCTCTTGGTCACAAGCATTTCAGCTTTTTGAAGGGGTAGAGCCTATCTACCAAACCTGGTGAACTTGTTTAAGAGGGTCACTTAAGCACTGGATAATAGTCAGTTGATGCTGAGTACCTACCTTGATCTAACAAGGACCTTTAATATTATCTCACACTTTGGTATGTAAGCTTGCCCACTTAAATATTTAAAACTAAACTTGATGAGTGTCTGGAAATTCATAAGCGTGTCTCTCATGCTGTCCCCTTTTGCTGGTATTGATAGAAGGAAAAATAACTTAACTTTCAGTGGATAGGCCCTTATTTATTAATTTAACATTTGTTTACCGGGAATAACCGACTGGGACAGAGCCCATTTTCAGCGAAGGTTTGGGGTGGAATGCTCCAAACACATGTCTTTGGAATGTGGGAGGAAAATGAAGCACCCAGATGAAACCCACATGAATGCAGGGAGGAGGTGCAGTCTCCATACAGAAGGCACCCCAGCTGAGAATTGAACCAGAGAACTTCTTTCTGTGAAGTGACAATGCTAACCGCTGCACCACTGTACTGCCCTTTAAGGAACTGTTAGAACGACTGCTTAAAATGAAATTGTGAACCTGAATATGACTGTTTCAGGATGGGATTCTGTTGTGAAGTGACAATGCTAACCACTGCACCACTGTACCAAGCTTTAAGGGACTGCTAGACTGATTGCTTAAAATGAAACTGTGAACCTGAATATGATCATTTCAGGACTGGATTCTGCTGTGAAGTGACAACGCTAACCGCTGCACCACTGTACCTCCCTTTAAGGGACTGATAGACTGATTGCTTAAAATGAAACTGCGAACGTGAATATGATTGTTTCAGGACTGGATTCTGTTGTGAAGTGACAACGCTGACCGCTGGACCATTGTACCACCCTTTAAGGGACTGCTAGACTGATTGCTTAAAATGAAACTGCAAACCTGAATATGATCATTTCAGGACTGGATTCTGTTGTGAAGTGACAATGCTAGCCGCTCCACCACTGTACTGCCCTTTAAGGGACTGCTAGACTGATTGCTTAAAATGAAACTGTGAACCTGAATATGATTGTTTCAGGACTGGACTCTGTTGTGAAGTGACAATTCTAACTGCTGCACCAATGTACCACCCTTTAAGGGACTGCTAGACTGATTGGTTAAAATGAAACTGCAAACCTGAATATGATCATTTCAAGACCGGATTCTGTTGTGAAGTGACAATGCTAACAGCTGCACCACTGTACCACCCTTTAAGGGATTGCTAGTTTGATTGGTTAAAATGAAACTGTGAACCTGAATATGATTGTTTCAGGACTGGATTCTGTTGTGAAGTGTCAACACTAACCGCTGCACCACTGTACCGCCCTTTAAGGGACTGCTAGACTGATTGCTTAAAATGAAACTGCGAACCTGAATATGATTGTTTCAGGACTGGATTTTGTTGTGAAGTGACAACGCTAACCGCTGCACCACTGTACCTCCCTTTAAGGGACTACTGGACTGATTGGTTAAATTGAAACTGTGGACCGGAATATTTATCGTTAAAGGACTGGATTCTGTTGCTGTTTTTTTTTACTTCAGCTGGGTTGAAGAACTGGGATCTCTGGGTGTCTCCTTAAAACAGTCACAGACTCAACTAAGTCTGCACAGTTATCAAAATATACTGAACCATGTTTGTTATAAAATTTAGAATATAATCAACTTAGTATGTGTTTGAGACATGGATAACAAGAAATTCGATTTGAGGATGAAGCTTGTGAGGTGAATCTTGATATCCATGTTAAGAACACATAATAAGAATTATGATAGGAAGACCCAATCATAATTCTTTGAAAATCATGAAGTTTTATCTGCTCCATTTGCAACCAGTAATAGAAATGATTTTAATTTCTGTCCATGTAAGTCACACTGGAAGGTTTGATTATATGACTACCAAACGTTCTAGTCTCAGTTAAAGGTTGCCCAGGTGATATCACATCCAGAAAATGCACCATAATCCTTTCAGTAATCTAACTTAGCAAGCGTTTTATTTTCCTGCTCTGCTTAAAATTGCCATTGTTGAACCACTTGAAAGAAGAAAGATGACAAGGTGTTTGCTTGCCATGGATTTGTAGAAACGTGCAGGTGCAAGGCACTCTATAATAATAGAAAAAGCTAGGGTGTGTTTTCAGACTGCTGTACAGGAATGAATGCATTTTCCGCCTGCGTGACAGCATATGTTTTAACCCGACAACAGAATTTGAGGCCTGTGTTATTTATTGCCAGCCTGAAAGGGACTTAGTTACTCCATTCATCAGTCTAGCTGACCTGGATTACAGTTGTGGTTCTGCATGGAAAAGGTGTGCAGATCAAAAGGAGAGACTAGGACAGCTGTCTGCAGCCACTGCTTGCGATCTTTCTGATGACAAATAACAAGATTATCTGTTGACTGAGGTTCTTCATGGCAAATTAACTTGTCATAAATATGTGTCTCCTTTCACCTAGATCCTTTCTGTTTTATTTACTGACCTATATCATTATAGTTACCTGTTTTTACATTTAAATTTACCTGTGACATAAAAAGTAGGTGGACAAGTTTTAATTATGAGTCAAGCAGAAAGAAAAAAAAACTCTTGACATTTTTTCTGTAGATAATCTAGTTAATTTACTCCAAGACAAATTCAGAAAAACATTAAAATGAAGTCTGAGTAGGCTATAACCAGATACTCATTGATTTATATCCCTAAAATGTACTAAATCCATCTTAAAGACACACGTAAGAGTGAGTTTCTGACTCAACCTTGTTACTGGCGCCTTGTTTTGACTCAGTAACATCAAATCTATTCAATCATAATTTGTATTTCTTAGTCATTTAAGAATCACCATGGCATATGCATGACGCATCTGCCTAAGCAGTCCTACATCAAACATGCTGTTTCTGGAACTTACAAAATTTGCAGTCATTCAGCAGTTTTCATCATTTCTTAGAGCTTGTAGAGCAGGTCTCCTGAATCATTATGCACGGTTCCTGCCCTAGTAAATGTTAGAAAACACCGTAACAGCTTGGAATTATTTTCTTTCTCTGCTGCTTTACTCACTCTTTCTGATCTATGTGCAGATGATGATGTATTATTTTATGTTACTGTAAAATAAAATTAAAAAAATTAAATAAATGATTAGGATAGGCAGAGAGGTACTAGGATGAAGTCCAAATTGTACTAAAGGCAGGAGGAAGGTGGGTCTTACATTATCTGGTTACGTTAAAATGTGAAAAACATTGACTCCAAAGTTCATGTAATATAAGGCCTGTCACAACTATGCTGCAAATTTGTGAAAAGACATTTATTAAGCATCTTCCAGACAGAAAAGTACGTTGCTTATTGTTAAACACCTGCCAGTGCTGTTAAGCTGTATGTAGTATTGCACTAGAATACAATGGCTAGTGCTGCCTCCACAGGACAAATGTAATATTGCACTAGAATATAATGGCTAGTGCTGCCTCCACAGGACAAATGTAATATTACACTAGAATATAATGGCAAGTGTTGCCAACACAGGACAAAGGTGACGATTATACACTTCATACAATTGCAGGCAAACACACACACCTCCCACAGGAGAAAAGTGAGAAGCTAAAACAGCTTTAAAAACTGTTAAACACTTCATACAGTCACATACAAACACACACACACACACACACACACACACACACACACACACACACACACACACACACACACACACACACACACACACACACATATGTACCACATGAACACCTACCACAGACCAAAGGTAAGAACCAAAACAGCTGTAAAAACTGTTAACTTCATGCAGTCACATACACACACACACACACACACACACACACACACACACACACACACACACACACACACACACACACACACTTGAACACCTAGCACAGGACAAAGGTAAAAAGCTAAAAAGCTTTAAAAACTGGTATACACCATACAGTTACAGGCAAACACAAACACACTCACACATGCACATAGATTTACACACACCCACACCTACCACAGGAAAAAAGTGAGAAGCTAAAGCAGCTTTAAAAACCATTATCACATGCAAGCATACATACAAGCATGCACACATGCACACAGATGTACATACGTACACACGCACAAAAGTTTAGAAGAGGAAAATATCCAACAGCTTTTAAAGCTACTTACATTTACCTTCTAGTCTCTGAGTGTCACCTTTAAGTGTTTTATGGATTTCAAAACTGTCACCCCTGGAATTCAGGTTACTGGCTAAGGCTCTTGCCACCCCTACAGTGCCTTTTTTAGGCAAAGTTCAAAGGACAAAACCACCACCGTAACGGGTACAAGCAAGCAGAATCTGAAGGTAATGCTACTCAATGCTAGAAGTCTAAACCGCAAAATGCACTCTCTCGAGGCACCCCTAAAAATGGAGAACATCGATATCTGTACAGTAACTGAGACCTGGTTCAAGGCTCCAGAGAGCACCCCTGCAATACCAGGCTACAACTCTTACCACACTTTTCAGCCACCAAACCAGGACCAAAACACTAAAGGTGGATGAATGTCCATATTCACCAAGGATATTCACAACAGCAGGCTAGTTGCCCAACACAATGCGTCTGAAATTCTCCAGGTGCAACTAACACTAGGTAAGACTGCAATCCAAATTGTAGCTTGCTACAGATCCCCCACCATGTCCCAAGATTCTCACTATACCTTTCTAAACCTACTGGAAAATATTAAGATACAACCAAACACCCTAATACTGGGTGATTTCAACTACCCTGCCATTAACTGGGAAAACTACTCATGTACCAACACCTTTGCCCAATGGTTATTGGAATTCATAAATTCAAACACCCTGGATCAACTAATCCTTAGTCCCAACAGGGGCTCCAATATCCTAGACCTGGTCATTACCAACATGGGAAATCGATGCTCCACACCTATGTTCACCCCCTCATTGGTCAGGTCTGACCATAAGCTAATCCCCCGTGACATCCACATCCCACCCCCACTCCCCAGTAAGGAAACCTCCGTATAAAACTCCTCCAAAGCCAACTTCATGCTACTCAAGTCAGAAGTGACAAACTTCATGACACCCATGCTGATGGGAACTGAAAGTTCGACTGCTGAATCTTACACTAAAAGCACTGTATGAGCACATCCACTCGTGCATGAACCGTGCCATCCCCAATAGAACCAAGATGCTCTCCTCCAAAAAAGGGAAGCCAATCTGGTGGTCTCTTGCCTTAAACAAACTTTACAACAAAAGGAAGAAACTGTTGCAGAAAAGAGGAAAATCCCAGGATGCAAAAAACTCCCTTACCAGCCTCAGTAAGAAGCTGAGATCCCTCATAAAATCCTCGAAAGCATGTTATGTAAATAAAATTGCCAAAGATTCCAAAGACAACCACAAGGCATTCTATAGCTATGTCAAGAATCTAAATGGCAATGCTCAGCTCTGCTCTGAACTACAACAGAATGGCATTAAATATACTGATCCCAGTGATATGGCCAATATCCTGGCAGATGGATTCAGTGCAAACTTCACCCCCCTCTCACCTCCTAAAGGGCCCATCTCAATACCGAAAGATTGACAAATTCTGGTAATAATGGCCACACAGGTAAAAAACACACTCTCCAAAGCTAAGAATACAGCATCCATGGGACCAGAAAACATCCCAGGCTGTGTACTACATGAACTGGCACCTCACCTAAGTCTCATGTTTAATCATAGCCTCACCTCAGGCTTCGTGCCCACTGAGTAGCGCACAGCTACAGTTATCCCACTCTACAAAGGGGGATCCACCTTGGATCCCAGGAACTACTGCCCCATCAGTCTGACAAACCTGATCTGCAAGGCCATGGAACTTATAAACAAAGACATTGGAAACATTCAAACAGTGGACCCCACACAGTTTGGGTTCGTGAAGGGCCAATCTTGTCTCCTGAACCTGATTGACTTCTTTGAATCAGTCTCCAGAGCTGTGGACAAGGGTAAGGTGGTCCATACAGCCTATCTGGACCTCACCAAGGCGTTTGACACCATCCCCCACTCTGGAATCACAGATAAACTTACTAAACTGGGCATTAATTCCTACATCACTCGATGGGTTGTCAACTGGCTTACTGACAGAATCCACACAGTAAAAGTAGCCAACTCCAAATCCAGCTCCAAACAAGTGACAAGTGGAGAACCTCAGGGTTCAGTCCTGGGACCGCTCTTGTTTGGCATCTACTTCTCTGAAGTACAGGCCAGCACTAAGGGAATCTGGCTAACAAAGTTCGCAGATGACTGCAAATTTGGAGCCATTATTGAATCCCCAGATAATGTGGATATTCTACAAAAGGGCCTTACAGAAACAGATGCTTGGTGCCAGAGCCATGGGCTTAAGCTTAATGCCAAGAAATGTATAGTTATCCCCTTTGAGAAAAAACATGTACCCATGAATTACCACATAGGTGGCAGTACACTAAATACTGAAAGTGTGATAAGAGACTTAGGGACACAGGTGGACAGTGGTCTCACCTTCGATAACCACATCACCACAATAGTCAGGAAATCCTTCTATGCAGCACACCTCATCACTAAGGGCTTTTCATCCAGAAAAATGAAGGTCATTGTCCCACTGTACTCATCCCTCATTAGACCCATTATAGAATACAATGCCCCATTTGGTATGTACCTCTCAAGACATCTGCAACAATTGGAAAGGCCGTAGAAATACCTCACTAAAAGAATCACAGGCCTAAAGTAGATGCCCTATGCTGACCGCCTAAAAACTCCACCAATACTCTGTCGCATATTGTCTACTCAGAGGCGATCTCTGCTTAACATCCAAGGCTAAGTCAAACCCAGAGCTGTTGGACACGCTGCACTTAAAGAAATCCCTCAGAGACACATGCTCCAGGGATCTAAACCTTGTCATCATAATGAACAATGCTGGAGGAATAGGTTCCTGACCCAGAGACTCCTCAGATTCTGGAATAGACTGCCCATACATGTCAAGCAGAGCACCTTTTTGGCCCTTTTCAAAAGGAACCTTGATGATTGGATGGGAGATAGGAAATTCACCCCGGGGATCACGTCAGTCGCCCTGCTAGACAGGGGTCCAAGGAAGTAAATACTGTGGGAAGAAATATCCAGAGAATTGTTATGGCTAAACTTGTAAAGGACCTAGGGCCGATAGCCTAGTACCAACCTATGAACCAATTATTTATTTTATTTTTTTCTAATAGTAGCACACTGAAGCCACTAAACCTCCATGTATTACAAAGAATTATGATTGCATCTTTCTAATCATAACTCAGTTCTTAAATATTGTTGATATGGATTTCAAGATTTTTTAAACTCACTGGACAAACATATTCATTTTCAGGGGCACCCCAAGACTAGTGTATGGTTAAGTGATTTTTTCAGAGTCATCCAGTTTGCAAATGGAAGTAGAAGAAATCAATCCCTGGACCCTTGCCAACAGGAATCAACTCATTAACAGCTTGGAGTATTAATCCTGTATGCTAAGTACCAGATAAAAATGTAAGTAAATGGTTCAATGGACAAATTTCTCTTTCCACTGCCTTTGAGTTAAATTCTTTGATATCCATGTCTCAGACATAACAACAATTTGTTATGATCAGATGCCCTACCATTACCTTTTATATTTCTCACACTATTACTGTCATTTCTCCTTACAGACATTAACTTTATACAGTATACTATACACATTGGGCTGCCAGCTTTGCTGCCGCTGTTACGGACTTTGCTGAAAATGTCAGCATTTTACTGTGCTGTATTTTATTCATTTGCAGTAAAATGCATAGCTCACAGCTGTGAGGATTGCTAGTTAATGGACTAATATTGAAAAGTTAACTAACCTTTGAACAAAAAAATGGAATGACACAACAAGTTAAAATTTTAATACATAGGAATAGTGTTCACCACCATAGCATCAGAGGAAGTTACTAAGCTATTGACCCTGCGGCCCTTATAAGCCTAGCCAAGAGTTTAGCTCACGTTTAGGCAAGTGAGAACCCAATGCTCCTGTCCAGCAGGGACACAGGTGAAATCCCAGGTGTGCATTTCCTGTTTCCCATCAAGTTATCACTTAAAAGGGGTAAAGACGTATTCTGCTTGACATGGAGATGGAGTCTTTTCCACAGATGGGGGAGTCTCTGGGACACAAATCTGTGCCGCCAACAAGTTCTATTAATGTCACAGACCAGGTTGAGGCCACGCATGTGGGTTACTCGAGTGGAGCTTGACTTGCGGATATGCAGCAGTCCCATCAAGGTGGGGTCTGAGATCACCTTGTATGCCAGACAGAGGTCACCTCTGAGGAGTCTGTATGAAACTGAGAAGAGGGATAGGACTTTTAGCCTATCTTTGTATGGTAGATTTTTGAGGCCCTGGATTATCCTGGTGAGGAACCTCTGTGGTGTCTCCAGCTGCTGTATCTGCTTTGTGAGGTACATGCCGAATGAGGTGTTGTACTCAATGATGGGCCTTATAAGGGAAAAATACAGGGATGCTATGACCTCCTTCTCCTTGGATGAGATACCCTTACTTATGAGGTGGACCATGTAGAAAGCTTTCCATACAGCAGAAGCAAAATAGCGGGCAAAAGTCAGGTTGCTATCAACCTGGGTACCCAAATCCCTCACAACTGATTGCATGCTTAGGACATTGTTATTAATGTGATAATTTGTGGGGACATCACTCTACCCAAAGGGGATGATGATGCATTTTTTGGTATTCATCTTGAGGCCATGTTTCTAGCACCAGTCATTTGTTTGGGTGAGACCCTCTTGGAGGATGCCCACATGACTAAGGAAACTGTTGACAGCACCCAGCTTGCAGTCATCTGCAAAGTTGGTCAGCCATAGCCCACCAATTTTGGCCTGCACCTCAGAAAGGTATATCCCAAGTAACAGAGGCCCCAAGACCGAACCATGGAGGAATGCTGCTCATTACGGGTCTACTACTTGAGGCAGCTTTCCCTATTCTGACTAGGTGGGTTCCATCAGTGAGCCAATTTGCTACCCATCTGGTAACATATGGATTGTTGCCTAGTTGAGAGAGTTTATCTATTATGCCTGAGTGGGGAATAGTGTTGAAGGCTTTGGCCAGCTCAAGGTGTGCACCATCTTTCTCTTGTTCATGGCTTTGGTGACTGTCTCAAAGAAGTCAACCAAATTTAACAGACATGACCTCCCCTTGATGACACCAGACTGTGTGGGATTGAGTGTTTGGAGATTGCCAATGTCCTTGTTAATGAGGTCCATGATAATCCATTCCATGGCCTTGCAGATCAGGCTAGTTAGGCTGATGAGTCTATAATTTCCTGGATCGGTGGACGCTCCACCTTTGTGCAAAGGGATGACAGTGGCTGTCCTCCACTCAGCTGGGATGAAGCCAATACTCAGACTTTAGTTGAATATGGTGCCTAATTGTGCTGCAAGTTCCTGCCTGAGTTCATGTAGGAAGCAGCCAGAGATGTTATGAGGTCCCATGGAGGCTGTATTTTTTGCCTTTCAGAAAGCAGTGATGACCTGTTCCCTAGATATAAGGGGAAGGGGGCAGGTACTAGGATGTCCTGATTTACTGAATGGGGGGATAGAAGGGTTAAGTTTTCACTGAATCTGTCAGCCAACAAGTTTGCTTTATCTATGGCGTTTGTATATGTGGTGTCCTTGACTATCAGTTCTAAACAGATCTGAGTGCTTCCTTTGAGATTGTGGACATATGTGAAGAAGGCCTTATGATTGTTAGTAGTAGATGTGGCCAATTTTGCACTGGAGGATTTCACTAGTGATCTTATTTGCTTGTTTAGGCTAAGGAGATATTGCTTCCAATTGCGCACCTGCACCTTCTTGGTCCTGGACAGCATTTTTTTACTTCTGTTATAGAGTTTATTTATTGCAGATTTCCACCAGACAGGTTTGCTCTTCCTTGCAGAGGATGATTTAGTCCTGTCGGGTATTCCTGATTCCATGCAGCTATATAAATGCTCGTATAGTGCTTTGATGTAGTTTTGGATATTGGTGCCAGTTCCTAGAGAAGGGGAGGGGGCTGTGAAGCTGTTTATACCCTCTCTCAGGAGGCTGTAATCAGCTTTGGAGAAGTTTTTTTGTTTGACCTTAGCTAGAGGGGGGTCAGCGGAGATACAGACTTTGAAAGTGACCACTTTATGGTCAGATCTTACCAGGGAGAATGATACTGTAGGGATGGTACAGTGGTTACTCCTGTTAGTTAATACCAAATCCAATATATTATCACCTCTTTTGGGTAACAACTAGCTGTTTCAAGGCATTTGTATTGACAAAATTGAGGAATCTCTGGGCATTTGTGTTCTGGCATGAGTAGTTCTTCCAATCTATGTTTGGGTAGTTAAAGTTACCCAGGATCAGGGTAAAGGGTTGAATCTTGATAGATTTGAAGAGGTCCAGATCTTTACTAAAAGACCATATTGCTTTCCCATTGGACAAACTTTCGTAAACATTCTTCCATTCTCATTTGACTATATTATACCCAGTAGATATGCATCATATTACGCTTGATTTATATAGTACAGTAAACAGCTCCCCTTTTAAGTTCTTTTTCATACAATCTGCTTTCAGACTTAACAGAGAAATAATTTGCCAATCATTTTCTTTGTTTGCATTTTAGCTTCTCTGTATTTCTTTTACTTACCCCTTCTCCAACAGAATATCACCATTTATATTAAAATGTTCTTTCATTTACACTTGTTTTTGTCTGTTTTAAATATTTCATATTTGTTTCTCTGTTTCAAATTTATGTCATTTCCTTTTGTTGTATTTTACATATTCCATTATAAATTTGATAAACCCTATATTGGATTTACTTCGTTACATTTTCCAACATGCTATGTATTCTTCATTTATTAATAAAGCATCTCCTCTACTTTCTCATGTTGTACATGTTTTTCCTTTTTATTAGCATTCTCAGTAATAATTTCACCTCCTTCACCATCATTAAACGAGTCAAAATGTTTGTCATAATCAAACCAGTACTGCCTAGTTATATCACAATATCTACACAACACAACCTGTTCACAAATGTCTCCTTTCCTCACAGTGATCACATTAGCTAAACAAATTATCATTTGCCCATAAAATAACTTTAGCTGTAAAATACTAATATTAACAAAAAAGAGCAAAACAAAATCTGTGCATTAAATCATTATTCACACACACTGTAAATCAGCCCAAGCATCCTGTTCCCAGTCCGTATTTCTTTACTATCAGATTTTTCCTGTGCAATATATACATTTTCACAATCTCCCAAGTACCGTCTTTAAATATTAATATTAATTATGAAATTAATGCCCAATTTTCCTCTTATAGACACACTGAAATTTTAAATGACCAAGACCATCCATGGAATTAAATTTTGTCTTGTAATAAATTCACTCACACATTTCACCGACAGTCCAACCTTCTCAAATGTTATATCAGCAAAAAGCTCTTTACCTAAACATATAATCGAACAAATGTCTCTTGCCCCAAAGTCGTATAGTTTTAGCATGCAGTCCCATGCAAAATGAGTACTGACTGATATTTTCTGTACCAGTAAGCTGAAGGCTCGCCAACAGTCATCCAATGGCACTATAAAGCCTCTGGCTTAGGTTCACAGGTGTACAGTTGGCTAACAACCACTAAAGTCAAAGAAAACGTTATTGTCATTCAGAACTACACAGCAGTGTAGCTGAATGGAATTACAATGCTTAGTTCTCAATGCAGGAAACAGTTGTACATATAGACAGAGAAAAATTAATAAAATATCACAGTAGAAATTTAATAAGTAGCAATTTGTAAGTAAAGTAGGACAGCAGTGACCCACACCCATCACAGAACAGGAGACAAGGAAGACAAGGAACAATATAAAGGTAATATTTTCAAAGTAAAATTTAAACAATAGCAGCATATCTATGAATAGACTGAATTATTGCACAGAATGTATATTGCACTTTACAGTCCTTCAGTGTGTAGGTGAGCTACCTTAGTATTGTACTTGTTTATTACACATCTATAAAATAAGCCCCTTGATAAGCTAGTTATATCACAGACGTCATGGTTTGTTTTTCCCAAGAGTTCAACAGTCTAATGGAGAGGGGAAAGAAACTGTTAATTAGTCTGGTGGTCTTACAATGCAGGCTTCTGTATCTCCTGCCTGAGGACAGGCGAGTATACAGACCATTGGCAGGATGCGCTGGATCGCTGGAAATCTTTTTGGCCCTGTCAATGCACCAGCATTTGTGTAGATCTTCCAGAGGTGTAAGGGAAGTGACAATGATTCTTTCAGCTGACCTTACAAATCTCTTGAGAGCCTTCCGATCCTGATTGTTACAGCTCCCATACCAGACTGTAATGCTGTTGGTCAGGACACTTTCAATGGTCACTCGGCCTATAACTTCACTAGGGCCTTTATAAGCTTAGCAATGCAACCAAAATGTATTCCAAGAGTTATTGTGCCTTAGAAGTTATTCTAAAGTATGTATGTATGTTATTTAGGGCATGATTTAATGCTTGCCTCTGTCCATCAGAAGCATAGGTGTGAGACCAGGGGTGAATTTTCAATTTTCCATCTTTTGGTCTAGGTTACACATGAATAGGTTTAGAGAAGGGCTCTGCTTCGATGGTTGGGAAACCTTTTCCAGAGAACTGGAATTCTTTAAGATACATACCTGTCCCTCCACTGTCTTATTTATGTTATTAGCAATGTTTAGGTCCTTAGATCTCATAATTCTGATACTGTTCTCTGTGTGAATATGCAAAGGTTCAGAGGAGTGGGATCCAAGGATGCCTTGTATGCCAGGCATATCACCTTGCAGCAGTCCGTAAGAAACAGAGTATAGAGATAGGGCTTTGAGGTGATCGGCATAAGACGTTGTTTTCATCCTGTATTCTTTTTTGTGAGGGAACCTCTATATGTGCCAGTTGTTGCATGTGCCTGGTCAGGTACATACCACATGGGGCTTTATACTCAATGATGGGTCTGATAAGGGCCATATTCAGTGGCATAATGACCTCGCTGGACCTAGAAGCCATGCCCTTACTTTTAAGTTGAGTGATATGCAATGACTTTCTTACTACCTTAGACATATGTTGATCCCAAAATCCCTGTTCACTGTGTCTACTGTTAGTGGCATTTTATCAATGAGATAGCTACCCAAAGTGTTCGACTTCCCCATCGGTACTGTTATACATTTCTTGGTACTGAGTTTTAAGCCACAGCTTTGACACCAGTCACTTGTTTGCATTAGACTTTCCTGTAAGATGTTAGTATCTTGGGGGGATACTATGACTGTTCCTAATTTGCAATCATCTGAAAACTTGGTCAGCCAGAGGCCCTTGATATTGGCCTTGACGTTTGAGAAGTAGATGCCAAAGAGGAGCAGACCCAGCACAGTGGCCTGAGGGACTCCCCTTGTGGAGGTAGTGTCCATAATTCTATCTTCCTGGGTTCTAAATATGAGGCAACTGACTATCCAGTGTGTTACACAAGGGGTTTATGCCAAATTATGTGAGTTTGTTTACATTCCTTAAGTGGGGTATTGTATCAAATGTCTTAGCCATGTCAGAGTAGGCATTATGCACCATTTTCTCCTCATCCATTGCCTTGGTGACCTTCTCAAAGAAGTCTACCAGGTTTAGAAGACACAAACTGCCTTTGGCTAAACCAAACTGGGTGGTTTCCAGTGTCTGAAAGTTTCCTGTGTTAATCATTTCCATGGTTTTGCATAGGAGACTAGTCAGACTAATGGGTATTTAATTTCCAGGACCTGTTGTTGGTCTTCCCTTGCGTAGATGGATGACAGCTTCAGTCTTCCATTCATGTGGCACAAAGCCTGTTCAGAGGCTGTGGTTGAATATTGACACAAGTGGCCCTGATAGGTAATATTTCAAGCTATTCTGAAAGCATCCTGGGATATTATCAGGGCCCACTGAAGCATTTTCTTGGCCTCAGAGAGTGTAGCTAGGACCTGCTCCCTATTGATAGTCGGACGGATTATGTTAGATGGCATTTCCTGGAAGGTAGGTTGGGGTAAAGTTGGAGCTGAGTTTGTTGGTCAGTAGATTTGCTACATCTCCCAGACACATGAACGTGGCTTCATTAATCACCAGTTCAGCACACTGCTGTAATCCCTTTGAGGTTCGGACATAACTAAAGAAGACGTTATGGTTGTCCTTGGCCTAGGAAGCTTTGTTTTCCTCAAAATTCAATTTATTAGTGCTCTTAGTTGTCTGCTTAGTTTGATGAGAGAGTTTTTATATATTTCGGTGTTGCTGTTCCTAATTTTAACTATGACCATTTCAGCTTTTGTTGCAGAACCTGTTTAATTTTGGATTCCACAAGGAGCCTTGTTTTTAGAGTTTGTTTTGGGCTTACTGCTGGTAGGTACAATAGCCTCTATGCTACTACTGGCATGGTTGAACAGAGTTTCTGTGAACAATTTGGCATAAGCTGCTATTTTATCTGGGTTTGGAGGGACTTTGAATTTTAAGAGGTGATGGCTTAATGAAAGGTAGTTTGTATTGGATTACTTTCTAACTGCTACAGACATTAATGAGGTAATAAGGATGCAATATTGATTTTTATTTAAAAGGACACTGTTTTGTGATCTGACCTTCCCAGAATAGACATGACACTGGATGGGGTGCAGCGTTCTCCCATATTTGTAAGTACCAGCTCAAATATATTTGCACTTCTAGTGGGCATATGCATTATCTGATCTTGGGTGTTCATGTTTACAAAGTCCAGAAAAGTCTGTGCCTGCAAATTGTGGGTCACGTAGGATTCCCAGTCTGTACAGGGGTAATTAAAGTCCCCAGTGAGTATGGCATTTGGTTAAATGGTGAATTTCTCCAGTAGGTCTAAATATGATCTATGGGTTTCTTGGGGCATAGAAGGTGACATATAGCTTGTTAGGATATGGTGTGAGACTTTACCTATGGTAATCTGTACATGGAGAAGTTCTAGCATGGCATGCTGTTTAACCAACCCAGAGCTATGCTTATTACTGATGTAGATTGAGACATCTCCACCATTCGTCCCCGTTTGTGCAGCTACTCATCCAAATGTGTGGAAGGCACTGAAGTCTTGCACAGCTGAGGTACCCTCTGTGGCTTTAAACCATGTGTTGTTAACTGCACAGATATCTATATTCTCAGGGTGATGAGAGCTTGGAGGGAGTGGGCCTTCTTGTTTAAACTCCTGGCATTGAGCATTAACACCTTTAGATTCCTATGTGTTGATTTTGCTGTGTTGGGAGGTTTATCAATTTGGCATTGCTTCAAAAAGTCTGTGGGAGAGGTAAACATTTTAGCCAATATTGAAAAGCCTAGAGGGGATAAGTTCAGACCATCCTTAGCAAAGCTGCTAAATATTGTACCCATTTAGAGTGGCACAAGACATTATCATCTACATCGAGTCGAGATGTTGTGCCAACTGCCGCCATCTCTCTCTGTTCAGTGATGTCACTGTCCTAGCTTCTGCAACACTCATACCTGACTGTTGCTCATCTTCCCTTACATAATCCGTCCACCTCTTTGTTGGTGACCCCCATTTCCTCTTGCCTTCTTCTTGTTTGTCCCAAATCTTCTTCACCAGATTGTCTTCTGCTTTTCTGCACATGTACCTGAACTGCTGTAATCTGTTCTCTTCGACCTTTTCTGCAATTGGAGCTACTTTGGATTTTGCTCTTATATTCTCATTTTTTTTTCATCTGTCCTACAGTGTGCATCCTATCACCCATCTGAGGCACTTCATCTCCATCACCTCTAGCTTCCTCATCTGCTCTGCCTCAGTACTGGTTGTATCACTGTTTTGTACACCTTATTTTTCAGCTTTGTTGGCATTCTTCTGTCATACATGACCCCTGACACCCTGTACCAATTGGCTGCAGCCCTCTAATTCTAGCCTTGGCCTTCCCATCCAGATTTCCCTTCTTCAACACCATCCCTCCAAGATACTTGAAGCTGTTAACCTGTTCCATAATTCTCCCTTCTATCTCAGTGCTCAGCTTCTTCTGATCTCCTGTGTTTATTAGCATTATAAGTGTCTTGTCTGTACTCAGTTTCATCCCATCTGCCTTCAGGTTTGCACTCCATTTCTCTATCCTTTGCTGAAGTGGCTGCTGGGAACCTGACTGTAATGCCACATCATCTGCATACAGCAACGTCGTCCCCTCCAACCTGTCTGCTAATGTAGCCCATCGCTAGCATGAACAGCAGTGGGTTCAGAGCTAAATCCTGATGCAAACACACTCCCACTTGGATCCCCTCTTTAAGACAGAACCTTGTACACACCTTGCACTAATTCTACTTATGTCTGTGACACTTCAAACCACTGCAGTACTGCCCAAATCGGTTTTCTTGGGACCTTGATGTATGTTTTCTTGCTGTCTAGGAATGCAGACTTGGATTCTTTTCTCATTTCTAGTTTCTTCCCTTGTGTCTGTCTGACTACAAACATCAGGTCACTTGTGCTGAATAGTAATCTGAAGATGAACTGCTCATCTCCCAACTTACTTGCTATTGAACTACATATTCCTTTATAAATTCCCTTTTCCAGAACTTTCATGCAATATTATAGGAGTTTGATACTGCTATACTGCCCACAATTGTGTATGCATCCTTTGTTTTTGAAAACTGGCACTAGTGTGGTTATTCTTTAGTCATCTGTGATACACCTTTCTCTCCACACTGCTATGAGTATCCTCAGGAGCCATTTCTCCCCTGTCTTACCCACCATCTTTATCATATCTGCTGTGACCTCATCTGAGCCTGCTGCTTTCCTTAACTTCATTTTCCTTAGTGCTGTTCTTACTTCTTCTACTGTGGGCTCCTATTCTTCTCTCATTTAGGCTGTGTCTGGGGGGCAGCACAGCATCTGTGGGGTTTTCTTCATTCAGAAGCTGCTGGATGTGCTCCTTCCATCTGCCTTTGATGTCATGTGGGCTGGTGAGCAGGTTGTCATTAGTATCCCTTTCTTTGTGTCATCTACTGAGTCACTTTTGGGAAGATGGTATTGCGCCTCTGATTCCTTGTTCTTTGCCATTGAAACTCCTCCTTTAGTTTCTTCATTAGCCAATCAGTATTCCTTCCTAACCTGGTCCACCTTTCCTGTCTCCCAATGTTTTCTTGCACTTCTTTCTTTTCATGACCTCCTGGACTCCTGCATTCCACCACCAGCTTTCCTTAAGTACCTTATTTCCATACCTGCCTTTGTCATGTATCTGTTCTGTAGTCCTCACACCAGAAACAAAGCCAATTATTAAAGTCGATCTTCTTTTGTTCATATTGTGGCATCACCCTCAGTGATACATTGTATCACACTCAGTGATGGTAATGCGCTGCTCAATGCATTGTGACATCACCCTCAGTGATACATTGTATCATTGTATCACCCCCAGTGATGGTAATATGCTGTTCAATGCATTGTGACATCACCCTCAGTGATACATTGTATCATTGTATCACCCTCAGTGATGGTAATATGCTGTTCAATGCATTGTGACATCACCCTCATATCACCCTCAGTGATGGTAATATGCTGCTCAATGCTAGGTACAGAACAGCTAGTGACACATAAGTTCACATGTGATTATAGGTTAATAGCTTTATAAGCCTAACCAATAACTCAGGATATGACAATATTATATCTTAAGTTTTCAGATATGGGATGGGGTAGTATCCGGGTAGAGCATCTTTGGGTGTTGGAGCTCTGAGTCATTTTACAGACTGTCCCTATCCATAAAGGACATGGGAAGTACCCCAGGAGTGAATTTACAGTTCCTTATCCATTTATCCGAATTCCTTTTGAAGAGAGTGAGGGATGGGATTTGTTTTTATGAAGATGAGAACTTTATTCCATAGACAAGGTATCCTTTGGGATAGAAATCTGTCTCTCCAGCAAGTTCTATTGGAGTTTCAGGTTCATGGAATGCCAGACCCTTGTATAATTTTTTCTGCGAATATGTAACATTTCATCAGTGTTGGATCAGAGAATGCCTTGAATGTCAGGCATAAGTCACCTATCAATAAACAATAAGAGATGGAGTAACCAATCACACAGCTACACATCACTAAGCCACTCCCCTATCTCTCTCATCTAATTAGTTCACATTACCACTTACGTGAACTACTCCTATCTTACCTATCCTTACCATCCTCTATACTAACTACCTCCCATTCTACCTCCTTTTCAACCTCCATTAATTTATTTCTTGTATATTATAAACCTCCCTCATTCTCCTAAAACAACCTCATCTTTTTTTTTCAACCTCAACAACTTACACAAGCTAAACTCACCTACATCTACTCACCACCATGGCCCCAACTCTCACAACTAATTTCACACACATGTTACTTTTAACTACCACAATAGCCTCACTGACCATACCTTATTCTCTCACCTTCTTTGAAAATCTTACTCTACTTGAACAAAATCAACATTTCCAACAAACTTTATCAACTTCTGTCATCTTCACCCTTAACCACAGTAACATCACCTCTACCTCAAATTATATACTACCAAAATATCACAGAACAACTCATGTGACGTACTTCTCTATCAAAAACATTCTTAACTATTCTCACAAAATCTTTAAATTCCCACATTATCTCCAATATCTCCTCTACTTACATGGGGATATTCATCCAAACCCTGGTCCCAACAATGACAATAACAATAGCCTTGATAATGTAACTTTACCTAAACATTCTATACTAGCTAAAGCACCTAATTTCCTTCTGATAGCCCACCTTAATATTAGAAGTATCAACAATAAAATTTCCCACCTGCACGCACTCCTGGATTTACACTCATTTGATATTCTATGTCTTACAGAAACCTGGCTAAAACCTGCTACCCTAGACCAGGAAATTACCCCTCCAGGTTATAATATCCTTAGATGTGACCGCAAAACCAAAAAAGGTGGAGGCATAGCCGTTCTCTATAAATCTAATCTCCAGGTTTCCCTCTTTAATGAACTGCCATCATTAGATGCCAAATCTGAAATGTTGTCTACCAAACTCCAAATAAACAACTCCAAATCTATCTACCTAATTTGTATGCATCTTCCCCCTGGTAAAAATACTACTATTCTCGAAAACGTACTTAATTACCTCTCTACCCAACTACCACAGGAGACCATTGTACTGGGTGACTTCAACATAGACTGGCTTACCTGCAATTCCCTGAACCCTACTAACCACTTAAATCTCTTTGGATTCACTCAACTTCTAACCACTCCTACTAGAATCCACAAACCTAACAAGAAAGAATCTACTCTTGACTGGATCCTTATTAATAACCACCCTAGCAATTATACTCCAGGAACCCTTCCCGACAATATCAGTGACCATATGCTCACTTACATAATCAGACAAAAACTTCATATTCCAACTACTCATAATCTCAAAACTTCCCACTCAAAAAAATTCTTTAACCCAGATAGTTTCCTTAACGAAGTGCAAGCATGTGACTGGTCACCACTGACCCATCTTAAACTTGATGAGGCTGTGACCTACTTCAACACTAACTTTCTTCAAATACTAGACTACCATGCACCTTACCACTCCACTAGAATAAAAAAACAAATCTGCCCCATGGCTTACTAAACAAACTAAGCAAAAAATGCTCCTTAGAAACAAAATATGGGATAAATGGAGGGCTACCAAATGCCCATCTGATCACCTCCTCTTTAAACAATTAAGAAATGCCACCAAGAAGGACACTCTTAGAGACAAAAAAACTTCTACCTTCACCTCCAACAATCCACTCAACAAACTCCACAAAAATTTTGGTCTGGGTTAAACAAACTTCTTCAGCCAGGTTACTCTACTACTCCTGCCCCATTAGGTTTCAACCATAATAATTCAAACCTGATCCCTGATGCCTTTAATAACTACTTTACAGAAGCCATTCAATCCCTAGCCAATTTTCTTCCTCCAACTACTGCCTTCCCACCTAATACCTCCAAGACTTCACCTCCTACCTTTCATATACACCCTGTTCCTACATCTCTTATCTACAAGCTACTTAAAAAACTGAAACCTTGCACCCCTTCTGCCGACCATCTCCCATCTGAATACCTACAAATTGCCGCAAAAGCTATAGGCTACCCCATATCTATCCTTATTAACAGAACTATCTCTGAAGGCAAATTCCCTACCATATGGAAAGTATCTCACATCATCCCTCTTCATAAAGGTGGTTCTTCTATTGAGCTTTCTAACTACAGACCTGTTGCCTTACTCTCCCCATTAGCCAAGATAATGGAAAAATGTATTCACAAACAACTACTCAACCACTTACTACAAAATAATCTACTAGCCAACTGCCAACATGGCTTTAGACCATTCCACAGCACAACAACTGCCCTTCTATCCTTCACTGACTCTATAAATAAAAATCGTAACAATAACTCCTTTTCCTCTGCGCTATTTATAGACCTGTCAAAAGCCTTTGATATGGTTAACCATAACTTACTTCTACATAAACTAAAGTTTCATTCTCTTGATCCACTAGCATTACAATGGTTTAGGTGTTATCTTCTAAACAGACAGCAAGCAGTACTTTGGGACAACAAACTGTCTTCATTACTTCCAGTAAATATTGGATTCCCACAAGGCTCTATCTTAGGTCCCCTTCTTTTTTCCATATTTATCAACGACCTCCATATGAACATACCTCAAGCCACCTGCATCCAATATGCACATGACTCAACCTTAATCTGTACTGCTAAGAACATAGCCTCCTCAGTCCCTAACCCAAACTGTTTTCCAAAATGTAGAAAACTGGTTTATGCAACATTGCCTCCTGCTTAATCCCAAAAAAAACAAAACTACTGCTTTTTACTCCATCTCATAAATCACCCACTCCATTCTTCTCTATTACCTCTAACAATGCTACAAACATAACCCCTGATACTACCACCCGCCTACTAGGTGTTACAATTGATAACCGTCTTAACTATGATGACCATATTAACTCCACCATAAAGACTGTTAACAAAAAACTTGGAACCCTCTATAGAATTAAACCCTTCCTTATCCCCACAGCCAGGAAAACTGTTGCCCAAACCCACCTCATTTCTACCCTTTGATATGCCTTGGCTATATATACAAACCTATCTAAAAATAATATCTCAAAACTTTCTACCTGCTATAATAGCATAGCTAGATTTATCAAAAGCTCTCCATTTCAAACTCACCATTGCCTTAACCTTAAACAACTAGGATGGCTAGAATTGAAGAACCATATACTCTGTCAACAGTTACTTATCACTCATAAGATCCTACACCACCCCAATAACACCCCTATCCTCACTAATCTGATTTCACCATATAAAAACCTAGCTACACTACATTCTGCTAATAAACTCCTGGTCTCATCAGTTAAATCTAACAAAGCTGGTGACTCACTTTTCTCAAACACTATAGGTAAAAACTGTAATCAGCTCCCTCCTGAACTTTCTACTCTAGCTTCTACTTATCCCTCTTAAATGGCTTAAAACAGAATCTATCAGGGCCACTAGAAACCCTCTTTAGCCACAACACTGAGCCCTGTGGGACACAACTAGTAAATGGTTTCTTATCAGAAGTGGATTCACCTATCCAGACATGTGTATTGTCAGTGAGCCAATTATATCTATCTGATGATGCAGAGGTTTATGTCTAACTCAATAAGTTTATCTGTGATCCCCAAGCGAGGAATTGTGTTGAAAGCTTTGGCAAGGTCTAGATAAGTGATGTGTACTGTTTTACCCTCATCCATGGCCCTGGTAAAATTCTCAAAGAAGTTTACCAGACTGAGCAGGAAAGATCTCCCTTTGACAAAGGCAAATTGGGTCTGTTCCAATGTTTGGAGAGTTCCTGTGTCGTTATTGGTCAGGTCCATGATAATTCTCTCCGTGGCCTTGCAGATAAGGCTGGTCAAGCTTATGGGTCATTAGTTCCCTGAGTCAGATGATGACCCCCCCCCCCCTTGTGCAGAGGGATGACTGCTGCAGTGCTCCATTTCTTTAGGGCAAAACCTGCCCAGAGGTTGTGGCTAAAGAGGGTTTCTAGTGGCCATGATAGATTCTGTTTTAAGCTGTTTAAGAAGCATCCTGGAATGTTGCTGTGACCCATGTGGGCTGTGTATTTGGTTTTAATGAGCGCAGTAAGGACCTGTTCCCTCATAATGACCTGTAGAGGGATGGTGGTGGGTACTTCTTTCGGTATTGTAGGAGAAGTTTGAACTGAACTTGTTGGCCAGTAGGTTTGCTGTAGTTTCAGGTTGGAAGTTAGTGTTGCTGTTCATGATTAACTCAGCACATTGATGAACAGTTCCCCTGAGGTTACACTCATAATTAAAAAGCCTTATGATAACTTTCAGCTGAAAGGCTATCTTTGCTGCATAGCTTGTTTTGGCAGCTTTGGTCAACTTTATAATTTGTCCATTTAGACTGGTGTGTCTTTCTGCATTGTTTTGTCCGTTCCGTCTTGCTTTGGAAAGGACGTTTTTCCTTTTGTTGAATAGCCTATTTAAGCTAAGGGTCCATCGGGGTGGTTTATTTTTGCTAATAATCATAGGTACAGTTGAGAGGTATGAAGAAGCCCTCTGCTTCCACCAGAGTGCAGAATAAATCCTTCAATGTTAAACTGGTTTTGAGCTGAAGTGCAGTAACAAATACTTTACAATAAAAGGCAGAACTCCTGCAGTATTAGGAATCCTTGGAAATAAGTTCACAGACCCTGAAAATGTTCCCCAATACAGAACTGTGTGCAAATGTAGGTAAGCTTCTACAAACACAGAAAAACTTTGCAAAACTTAGAAATATTTTGGCAAACTCAGAACAGCTTTTGCAGTATCAGTAGAAGTTAGACAATATCAGAATACTGTTAAAACAACCTAAAAGCAGTACAGCCACAAACAGATGGTGTTTCTTTAACAAGTGCAAGCTGAAACATAGTAATAAATGCAACCAAATTAATAAGTGACACAGAACTGTTAAATTGCACTGAGACAGAGCAAGTGCAAAAAATGCTTATATCAGCTCTGTAGGTCCATAAATGGTTTTAAAAGCAATCCAAGGTCTTGCAGTCAGAGAGCTCCATAACGTCTCTCTTCATATAGTTTAGGGAGGTACATTTCAGGTCATTTACACCTACATGGACTCTGACTGAGTCATACTGGTACCTGTAGTTCAATTACTTGACTGCCTGTGTAACTTGATGGATCCTAGCTCCTGATAGGCAACTGACCTTTATTTTCTCTTTGTCCAGCCAGGTGATTGGGGCATCAGTATGTCATAGAAAACAGGGTAGTGTGTTGGCTGGCTGGTTTGCTGAGGATAAATTTTTGCAGGTGGAGTATCTGGGAGGTCATGGGAGTCTGGGAAGATTGGATTTAAATGCATCAGGATATGTTGGTTTATGTGTAAGGTGCATACTATATGTGGTGGATATAGTGTTTATGTTTATGTGTAAAGTGCATACTATATGTGGTGGATATAGTGTTTATGTTTATGTGTAAGGTGCACACTATATGTGGTGGATATAGTGTTTATGTTTATGTGTAAGGTGCACACTATATGTGGTGGATATAGTGTTTATGTTTCATGTGTAAGGTGCATACTATATGTGGTGGATATAGTGTTTATGTTTATGTGTAAGGTGCACACTATATGTGGTGGATATAGTGTTTATGTTTATGTGTAAGGTGCATACTATATGTGGCGGATATAGTGTTTATGTTTATGTGTAAGGTGCACACTATATGTGGTGGATATAGTGTTTATGTTTATGTGTAAGGTGCACACTATATGTGGTGGATATAGTGTTTATGTTTCATGTGTAAGGCATACTATATGTGGATATAGTGTTTATGTTTATGTGTAAGGTGCACACTATATGTGGTGGATATAGTGTTTATGTTTCATGTGTAAGGTGCATACTGTATGTGGTGGATATAGTGTTTATGTTTCATGTGTAAGGTGCATACTATATGTGGTGGATATAGTGTTTATGTTTATGTGTAAGGTGCACACTATATGTGGTGGATATAGTGTTTATGTTTATGTGTAAGGTGCATACTATATGTGGTGGATATAGTGTTTATGTTTCATGTGTAAGGTGCATACCGTATGTGGTGGATATAGTGTTTATGTTTATGTGTAAGGTGCATACTATATGTGGTGGATATAGTGTTTATGTTTCATGTGTAAGGTGCATACTGTATGTGGTGGATATAGTGTTTATGTTTATGTGTAAGTACACTATATGTGGTGGATATAGTGTTTATGTTTCATGTGTAAGGTGCATACTATATGTGGTGGATATAGTGTTTATGTTTATGTGTAAGGTGCACACTATATGTGGTGGATATAGTGTTTATGTTTATGTGTAAGGTGCATACTATATGTGGTGGATATAGTGTTTATGTTTATGTGTAAGGTGCACACTATATGTGGTGGATATAGTGTTTATGTTTGATGTGTAAGGTGCATACTATATGTGGTGGATATAGTGTTTATGTTTATGTGTAAGGTGCACACTATATGTGGTGGATATAGTGTTTATGTTTCATGTGTAAGGTGCATACTGTATGTGGTGGATATAGTGTTTATGTTTCATGTGTAAGGTGCATACTGTATGTGGTGGATATAGTGTTTATGTTTATGTGTAAGGTGCATACTATATGTGGTGGATATAGTGTTTATGTTTATGTGTAAGGTGCATACTATATGTGGTGGATATAGTGTTTATGTTTATGTGTAAGGTGCATACTGTATGTGGTGGATATAGTGTTTATGTTTATGTGTAAGGTGCATACTATATGTGGTGGATATAGTGTTTATGTGTAAGGCATACTGTATGTGGTGGATATAGTGTTTATGTTTATGTGTAAGGTGCATACTATATGTGGTGGATATAGTGTTTATGTTTATGTGTAAGGTGCATACTATATGTGGTGGATATAGTGTTTATGTTTCATGTGTAAGGTGCATACTATATGTGGTGGATATAGTGTTTATGTTTATGTGTAAGGTGCATACTATATGTGGTGGATATAGTGTTTATGTTTCATGTGTAAGGTGCATACTATATGTGGTGGATATAGTGTTTATGTTTATGTGTAAGGTGCATACTATATGTGGTGGATATAGTGTTTATGTGTAAGGTGCATACTATATGTGGTGGATATAGTGTTTATGTTTCATGTGTAAGGTGCATACTGTATGTGGTGGATATAGTGTTTATG
>NC_056750.1:56568677-56593677 GCF_019279795.1 Protopterus annectens | reverse complement strand
TTCAAATTGTAGCTTGCTACAGATCACCCATCATGACCCAGGACCCCCATTCCACATTTCTGGAGACACTGGAAAATATGAAGGTCCTACCAAATGCCCTAATATTGGGTGATTTCAATCACCCAAACATTAACTGGGAGAACTACTCAAGTACTAACTCCCTTGCCCAATGCTTCCTAGAATTTATAAACTCGAATGCCCTGGATCAACTGGTCAACACCCCCACCAGAGGTGACAACATATTGGACCTGGTCATCACCAACATGGGCGACCGGTGTTCTACATCGGAGGTCAAACCCTCGCTGGTTAGATCACACCATAGACTAATCACTCTGGATATCCACATTCCGCCCCCACCCCCAATCAAGGAAACCACTGTGAAAAAGTTTTCAAAAGCAAACTTCAAGTTACTTAAGACTGAGGTGGAAAGGTACACAACCCCCATTCTAAAGGACAACGCTGTCCAAGCTGCTGAAACCTATACAAAGGCACTCTATGATCATCTGCAGGAATGCATGGGTCATGCTATCCCAATTAAAACCAAGACTCGCTCCTCCAAGAAAAGGAAACCAGTTTGGTGGACGTCTGCCATAAACAAGCTATACAATAGAAGGCGGAAACTAGTGCAGAAAAGAGTAAAATCCCAAGAAGGAAAGACATCCCTGATTAGTATCAGTAAGAAACTACGATCCCTCATAAAATCAAACAAGGCTAGATTCAAAAGAAAATTGCCAAGGACTGCAAAGATAACCACAAAGCATTCTTTAGCTATGTCAAGAACCTAAGTGGAAACTCTCAGATCTGCTCTGAGTTAGTGCAGAATGGCACAAAATACACTCAACCGATTGATATTGCCAACATTCTGGAAGACAGGTTTACTGAAAATTTCACCCCCCCTCTCATCCCCTAAAGGATCCATAACCATACCAAAAGAATGTAGTGCCCCAGCAGTCACTGACACACAGGTTAAAACAGCCCTATCCAAAGCCAAAAATACAGCTTCAGTGGGACCAGACAGTGTCCCAGGCTGTGTCGTACATGAGCTCCAAAATGAACTAACCCCTCACCTAAACACACTATTCAAACTCAGCCTCTCTACAGGCTACATACCCATAGAGTGGTGCACAGCAACCATTATTGCGCTCCACAAAGGTGGAGCCACGACAGACCCCGGGAACTATTGCCCTATAAGCCTGACTAGCCTGGTCTGCAAGGCTATGGAGCGCATCATCATGGAACTCATTAACAGAGACATTGGGAACATTCAAACATTGGACCCTACCCAGTTTGGCTTTGTTAACAGCAGGTCATACCTCCTAAACCTGGTGGACTTCTTTGAGACAGTTACCAAGGGATTAGACGAGGGAAAGGAGGTCCACACAGCCTACCTAGACCTCACAAAGGCTTTTGACACCATTCCTCATTCTGGTATTATAGACAAGCTCACCAGCCTGAACATAAACTCCTACGTTACAAGATGGGTTGCCAATTGGCTCATGGATAGAACCCACATGGTGAGAGTTGCAGGCTCTAGGTTTGACTCTAAACCAGATAGAAGTGGCATCCCACAGGGCTCAGTCCTGGGACCCCTCCTGTTCGGTATATACTTCTCAGATGTACAGGCAAGCACAGGAGGACTATGGCTGACCAAGTTTGCAGATGACTGCAAACTGGGGGCCATAATTGACTCTCCAGCTGATACAGACATCCTCCAGAAGGGTCTCACTGAGACGGATACCTGGTGTCAAAATTATGGCCTCAAGCTAAATGCCAAAAAGTGCATAGTCATCCCCTCTGGAAAAAAACAAAGTACCCACGAACTACCAGAAACATGGTAGTCCCCTAAAAACAGAAAATGTAATAAGGGATCTGGGGACCCAAGTAGAAAGTAATCTCTCCTTTGATAATCATATTGCCAAGGTGGTTAGAAAATCCTTCTATGTGGCCCACCTAATCACAAAAGGGTTCTCATCTAGAACAAAAGAGGTTATTGTGCCCCTCTACTCATCACTCATTAGACCCATCATAGAGTACAATGCCCCATTTGGGATGTACCTTACAAGACACCTGCAACAGCTGGGAAGAACACAGAAGTATCTCACCAAGAGGATTACTGCCCTCAAACATATGCCAAATGCAGCCCAACTGAAGAAATCCAGCTGTACTCGGTTGCATACCACTTACTCAGAGGTGATCTCTGCCTGACATAGAAGGCCATGTCCAACCCAGAATTGATGGTCATGCTCCACCTAAAAAAACAACAAATCCCCAAGAGCCACACACTCTAGGGATCTAAACCTCACCATAATGATAAATAGGACATGCTGGAGGGATAGATACCTATCCCAGAGACTCCCCATGGTTTGGAACAGGATTCCAATCTACATTAGGCAGAGCCCCTCACTAACACTCTTCAAGAGAAACCTTGACGAGTGGATGGGAAACAGAAAATTTACCCCAGGGATCAGTGCAGTGGCTCTGCTGGATAGAGGCACAGGGAACTAATGGCTCTGCTGGACCAAGGCACAGGGAACTAATCTAAAGGGGCGGCGAAAGCCAACACATTCTGGCTAGGCTTATAGATGCCCTCGGGCAGATAGCCTAGTACTTATCTATGAACCTATATATATATATATATATATATATATATATATATATATATATATATGTGTGTGTGTGTGTGTGTGTGTGTGTGTGTGTGTGTGTGTGTGCGTGTGTGTATACATATATATATATATATATATATATATATATATATATATATATATATATATATATATATATATCATGGAAATAAATTTGATTGGCTCCCCCCCGGAAAAGTATTTAGTTTCCATCAAAGTGCACTTCTTTGCTGAGTTGCAACAGTAGAGTATAGAGAAAGACAAGACCACAAAGCCCTTTTCCATTATGGTTTTCATTGATTTAGCACACAACAAAGATTCCAGTGCCCTGCTAGGATTACATCTGCAGTGTAACAGCCTCTGCAGAGATTTTAATCTTTCATCAGGTTATTTACCTGCGCCTGGGTTGAACTGAAGGACCAGAGTGCCTGATTTTGATTGGAGCCTGGGTTGAACTGAAGGACCAGAGTGCCTGATTTTGATTGGAGCCTGGGTTGAACTGAAGGACCAGAGTGCCTGATTTTGATTGGCTAGCTTTTGTGGCAGTGTAAAATTGATTTTGATTAGTTGGCTTCTTTGGAGTATGGAACAATACATGGTTTAGTCAGATGATCTCTCAGGTTTGGCACTTTGCTGTGCTCTGTGTATGACTCCAGAGCAGTGTAGATGACCACTCAGTGTGGCACTCTGCTGTGCATTGTGTAGCACTCCTGATAATGGAGAGGTTCGCTTATTTTGGTGCTATGCTGTGCTCTATGTAGCACTCCTGAGCTGTGTACACAATCACTCAGTTGGCACTTTACTGTGCTCTGTGTCACACTCCTGAGTAGTGTAGATGATCGTTCAGTTGGCACTTTACTGTGCTCTGTGTAGCACTCCTGAGCAGTGCAGACGATTACTCAGTTAGCACTTTACTGTGCTCCTTGTAGCACTCCTGAGTAGTGCAGACAATTGCTAAGTTGGCACTTTACTGTGCTCTGTGTAGCACTCCTGAGCAGTGCAGACAATCACTCAGCTGGCACTTTACTGTGCTCTGTGTTGCAGTCCTGAGTAGTGTATATCCATCTGGTTAAGAAGTGCAAGAACCTGGTCTTCAGCAGGTAATGCAGCCTCTATATTCTCTCTATCCATCTGGTGGATTATATGAATCTGGCCAGTTTTTCTTTGTCTAATTAACTGCTGCTCACTTGTTCTAATGGGATTGATTTTATTATTAATCTTGAAATCAGTGAACTTTTAATGTTTATTCATTAACCATTTGTCTGTTGCCTTAATACAGATTCACTTTATAATATCGAAATACTGAAATACTGAATTTTTGTATCTCGAGACTATAAAGCAGAAAGCCCAAAAAACCGACACCTACACCGTGAAATTCAAAATCGCGATCATTCACATACACACACCACCACACAAACAAGCACACATACATCTACCTATTGACACAACAATAAACAAAACAACACACCCAAACACAACATAACAAACAAACACACCTACCCTACTTATAAGCAGGGGGAAAGTTCCCCTTCACCCCCATGAGGGGGGCTGTGCCTAAATACACAAACACATAAAACTCACTACTACACACACTCAAACATACTAAAATCCCTACCCAATACCCTTACAAGAACACCACTTACCTGAATCCCCAGCTAAATCCACAAACCACACTGCACGTCACAAATGTGACAACATAACGGTAGATTCGACATTTCTGCATTCGACATTATGAAGTTTCACATAACTGCACTTTCGACTTTATAGTCTCGAAATACTAAAATTCGATATTTTAGTATTTTGAGATTGTAAAGTGAAACCCTTAATACTTGAAGTAGATTTGTATGCTTTAGTGTTTATTGCTTTATTCACTGGACCCATTTTATACTTTGCTGGTGCCTGCTCATTGCTCATTGTTCTGCCGTCATGTTTTGCCCATAACATTTCATATTCAGAGTGTGTCTGCTGATCATTGCCTTATTATCCAAACCTCATTTTAGTATCTGCAGTTGTCTGTTCATTGTCTGTCTTGGTATATAACTAATGACCACTCAACTATCGACTGTCCATTGCTTTGGCTAGTGTGCCTGCTTCTGGTGTTCACCTCTTAAAATTGTGATTTATTTTTGCTGGTGACTAATCATTAGCTAGGGCCATGCCATACCTCAGAGTGACCTCCTGTTTCCTTTGCTTATACTAGTTAGCAGGGATTATAAACCAGCTGTTACATTTCATTATACCTTTAGTTCTGTTATCTGTCGCCTTTTTGCTATCTGAATTTCATTTAGCCCAGTAGCCCAAGCTTAGTACTGCAACAGCTGTCCACCCAGTTATAAAGCACTGGTGTACCTAATACTACCTAAGAGAAGACTGGCCTTCTGTTAGTACCACTACTTCTAGCGTTTTCAGCCAGTACCATACTCTATCTATCTATCTATCTATCTATCTATCTATCTATCTATCTATCTATCTATCTATCTATCTATCTATCTATCTGCCAACTGTGGAACCATGGATTGTTAACATGTTACCTTGGACAGCTTTATCTTTCTAGGTTCTCTGAGGCAGTACAGCAACTGCCTCATATTTACTTACAAGCCACTATAATTAGCTGGCACAGAATCCATCTGTGTGTGATGCATATGTACACAAACTGAAGACAAATTACTCAGATCTTCCCAGTAAAGAAAAAACTCATATGCTACAGTAGTAAAAAAAAAATGCTTAAAACCGCCATGTTACATGATAGGGCACCTCAGCCTCACAAAGCCTCATACTCACATAAGCCCACTACTCAAGTAGGCTCAGCAACTTCCATGTTTACTGTCACCAAATTGATAAATGTTGTTAAGACATTTTCAAGCAAAATGATGGTGCCCTTAAGGTATCAAGAGTTTGCAGCCAACACAGGTACTAACACTGAGTATTTCCCAGATACTGATGGCGCTACTGTCAGACATATGGACTCTACACTCACCAGACTGGCAAAGGAACAAGGACAGGATGACTGTCTATTGTCCCTCAGACACTAGGACTGGGAACATCACTAGCACACTCCAGGTTCTGAAGTATCCAAAATATGCAAAATGACCTTGTTGTTGCTAATGTTGGGGTGAATGACCTTGGGCAGTTCATTTTCGAGGAGATGCAGAGAGGCATGCTGGAGTTCTCATAGTTCCTTAAGAAGGGAAAACTTTACATATTCAGTAGAATTCTACCCTTGCCCTAGAATAATGTTTAAATACAAATCAACCAGCAAGCATTGCTTTCAAGACTTGTATTAACTATGTGAATACTGTTGTTCTAGGGAAAAATACAGTTTGTGGTGGGCAAGGAAACAGATTAGACAGACCTTCTTGCTTTATGAGAGATAGGCTGTACCTTCCCTTTTAGCATTTTAGTTATATTGGCAAAGATATTTTTCACAGTCTTAGTGCCTTTTTAGGCAGTGTAAAATTACTAGATATTCCAACTTGACAGCTTTCAACCTACCAC
The DNA here is from genome assembly GCF_019279795.1 of Protopterus annectens. Lineage (NCBI taxonomy): Eukaryota > Metazoa > Chordata > Ceratodontiformes > Protopteridae > Protopterus > Protopterus annectens. The sequence continues at coordinate 56,587,558 of NC_056750.1, read as the reverse complement.
ACATTAGGGTTCCTCTGCTCAACATAAGAACACTGAAAAGCAAAATGTCTGACTTGAAAACTTTCCTTTACCTGGAACATACTCACTCATCTGTGCAGCTGCTGAAAATACTCCTTCTATTATAGAGCTCACACTCATTTAGGACCACTAGTGGCAAGCTCACACTCCTTTAGGACTGCTAGTAGTGATCTCACACTCACTTAGGACCACTAGTAGCGAGCTCACACTCATTTAGGACCACTAGTAGCAGTAGTGACATATCAATATTTATCAGTTATCTCATGCCTGTGTGTCTCATCCCAATGACATCACCCTTGATTCCATGCAGGTCCAAATCACTCCCAACAAAACAAATATTTACATTATTGGTAATTACAGGTCCTACTGTATGCTGCCAGAGGAACATATCAAACATCTAAACATCTTCTCCAAGATGGAAGTCAAACTAAATACCATTTAATTAGGAAACTATAATTACCCAAAATTAAACCTGGTCCACCTACAGATCCAATAAGTATTATGCCCAGACTTTTCTTGACATCATCAATTTTGGATCATTTGATCAAATAGTTCTTTTTCCTGCTAGAGGCCCAAAACTCCTAGACCTTGCCTTAACTGACTGCCCTGTCCTCTGTTCGGCCTCAGAGTATTGCCTTCTTAGTAAATCAGAACATTTACTAGTTACCCTCTGCCTGAATACCAAGTAATACATCTACACTGAGGGACTTAAGCTAAACCAGTATATTAAATTTTGTTGATATTTATGAAAAATATAAATGGTCCAACCACCTTGAATCTCTGAACATTGACACTCCAATCCTAACCAATAGACTGCATGACTTATTAAACTGGTCTATATAAAACATAACCTTCTCCATCATATGCAATACAATAAATGAATAAATCAAATATCCAATATGGTGTGATAATATAATCAACAAATTGGGTCTATATCACATCATCAGATCACTAATTAGTGAATGCTTCTTTGTTGAACACCTGCTAATAGACTATACTAATCATCAAACTAAGTTTTCGGCAAAATGTTTCCTAGGGCAAAATGATGGTTGGCCACCATTTGGAATTTGCCCTTTTTTCTCACTGTAGTGCGATCTCGAAATTGGCATATTTAGTTAGGGGGATGTTGAGGGTTTTTTTTAATGGTCGCTAGGGTGGACTGCCATCAGTTTGTCCTAGGAAAGTTTTCACCGAAAACTTAGTTTGATGATTAGTTTTTTTGCTGAATAGGTGTTCGATAAAGTGGTGATCGTTTAATAGTGATTTGTCGATGTGATATAGAACCCAACAAATTATATAGCAAGAAATGTAAGCTCCTAACCTTATATAAACCTTGCCTCTGAGATCTCATAAAATGAAATTTAACCAAATTAGCAAGAAACTAAAGAATACTATAAGAAGCATCACGACTGCCCATGTGTACGAGATAGCCACCACACTAAGGATTCTGATGAAGTCTGCAATTACAAACTGACGAAAGCACTAAATAAATCTACATTGGATTATTGTTCGTGTGTTGGTCCTTGGAATCTGGTTTTACTTTTTGAGATTTTTTCACCTCACTAAGGATAGCAATGGTGCCTTTTTTAGATATATATGTGCAATCTGCAATTGTATCTGTTCACAGTCTAAACTCATTGTAAATATCACTACCCATATTAGCATATAATCCAATAGCAACTTCTTGGGTAATAAATTCAACTTTAATTTGACTACACCAACTAGTCTTTCATCTCCTGATATCAGCTTATGTCAATCACCCAGCATCAGTACTGGCCAAGTCTGAACTTGTTCGCTCTATTAAAAAAAGAAAAAAAAAAGGAAACTCCATGGGACCAGATAGGATAACCAGCTGCTTACTGGTAAACTTACAGCATCACAAAACCTCTATTAAAGTTCTTTAGTCAGTCACTCCACTGGATATATACTTGAAGAAGGTAGAACTGTCCCAGTCATCCCCCGTCTATGAGGATAGCTGCTCTGCTGAGTTAGGTAACTATGGGCCTATCAGTTTCACTGGCGCTGTCTGTAAATCAAAGGAATGAATTATTGTAGAACTAATCTATAAAGAGATACAAGATCTGCAGGCTCTAGAACCTTCTCAGTTTGGTTTTATAAATGGTAGATTGGACCTTCTAGAGTCTGTTACCATATTCATAAAAGTCTCCAAAGCCCTAGATGAAGGCTTTCCCACCCACACTGCTCAGGGATTAGCCAAAGTATTTTGTACAATTCCCCATTCCAGTATCACCAAAAAAGCCTACCCAACTAAACACAGACATTTTCCTGGATTGCTAACTTGTTGTCATATAAAACTCACCATAACTAGTGCTGTCCCTGAGGGTTGTGTCCTTGGCCTTCTGTTCTTTTAAATCTATTCAAAATAGAGGCAAATGAGTATAACCTTTGCCTAACTAAATTCACAGAACACTACAAGGTAAGAACTGTCCTAAACTTTCCCTAATATTCTCTGATATACCAGAAAGGCCTTGAATACACTAATAACTGATAGTCTCATCATAAACCCAGATAATTAGAATTACCCCTAGTCAGTATGAATACCATCTTGTGTCTCTCTGGAAAACAGGCCACTAGCCTATGAAGACTAACTCATTCAACAAAGTGTGACTAAATAAATAAATGACTGCAGTACAATAATCCTTGGTAAAACTACAGTGCCTGCACACTGTCACATTTTTTCATAAGTTTTTTACAGCTTCAACTGCAGCACCCAATGGTACGGGGGACTAACAACACCCCCAGTTAAGTACACTTTTCTCTACACATTCCTGGTGAAATAATTATGATCACCCATCCTGTCATCCAGACTTGTTTTAAAGGTCACTAGGTAAGTGCTCTACTTAAAAGGTAAGGACAGCTTTTTCCAGAAATGAGGAATATATTTGTTTATGTATCTGTCACACCATCTGATGGTATTGATGTGCTAATGTATGTTTAGTTTGCTAGAACAGGTATTTTTGCTTTATCGCTGGTTCTGTTTAGGTGAAGGATTTCAAAGAGTGTTGAGTCACTCATAGCACAGAAGACTAGGCAGACAGGATCCTTCAGGTGTCTGTATGACAATATGTAGAAAGACAGGACTTCTACTCTATCTAAATAGCTAAGGGTACTGAGACCCTGGATCTTTTGGTGAGGAGACACTAAGGTCTCTCACGCTGGTTTAACTGCTTAATGAGGTACATATTGAAGGATGCAGTATATTCAATGATGGTCTTTATAAGGGATGAATAGTGAAGTTATAACTTCTTTGGCCCTTGGTGAGATGCCACAAAGGATAAACTGGGCAACACAGAAGAATTATTTAACCACCACAATGATGTGGGGGACAAAGGTGTACTATGCTGATGACCACTGGGGCCTTTTTAAGCCTAGCCATGTATCCCAAATCTTTGACAAGTTCTGCTATATTAAGTAAGTGTAAGTAGGGACTTGGGAGATTTATTATTTTATTTATTTATTTGCAGTTGGTTTACCAGGATAGTCCATTGGGCCAAAATGAACCCGTTTTCAATGGAGTCCTGGAGAGAAAAGCTCCAGACAATATAGATTACAGTAGGTATTAGACATACTTAAACATTATTAAAATCACAGTAGACAAATACAAATGCAATGCACAGCAATTACAATTAATGTAAGTGTTAAAAACTGATGGCAGATTATAAGGGATTATACATAAATTCAAAATTCTACTAAAGTTATTTCATAAAGAGAGTTCAACATATGAGAGGTAGAGTGTAGAGTATTCTTACATATTCTATAGTAATTTTAGTTGGTTATCAATTTGGACTCCAAGTAGTTTGGTCTCTGTCATTAGTTCCAGAGGAGTGTTATTCTCACTAGTAATAGAGAATGTGTTTGTATTGAGAGAGTTGAGTTTAGAGGGGGTGAATATCATTAATTTGGTTTTAATGAAACATTTTACAAACAGAGGCCTGGCAGATTAAATATTTACAGGCTACATGTATCCATTAAAGACACAGGTGCCAAACCAAGGATGAATTTCATGTTCCCCCATCCAATTGTCCAGGTTATGCTTGAATTGGTCTAGGGAAGAACTCTGCTTCACATGGATGGGGAGCTTGTTCCAGAGACAGGGTAGTCTCTGGCATACATACCTGTCTCTACAGCAGGTCCTATTTATGTCACAGGCAAGGTTTAAGTTTTTAGGATGAGTGATGTTTGTCTTGTGGATATACAGGAGGTCCATCAGGGTGGGATCTTACAATGCCTTTTATATCAGGCATAGATCTCAACAAAAGCCTGTAGAAGACAGAATACAGGAATAGGGTTTTGAGGTGGTCTGCATAGGACATGTTATTTACACTCTGTATTCTTTTAGTGAGGAACCCCTTAGGGCATTCTAGTTGTTGGATGTGCCTGATTAGGTACATACCAAATGGGGCATTGTACTCAATGATAGGTCTGATGAATGCCAACTACAGTGGAACAATGACTTCCTTGGGCCTAGATGCCATACCTTTATTTATAAGTTGCACAACATAGAATGATTTTCTCACTACTGTAGACACATGATGGTCAAAGGCTAGATTACTGTCTACATGTGTCCCAAGTCCCTGATGTCAGAGTTGACTCTTAGGTGTGTGTTGTCAATATGATAGTTACCAGGGATGGATGACTTTCTGAAGGAAACCATCCCTGATCATTATGCATTTCTTGGCTCTGACCCAAGTTATGTGTCTTCGTCAGCCATTCCTAGAGAACATTAGTGTCGGTGGTGGATTCTATGGCAACTCTTACATCGTCTGCAAATTTAGTCAGTCAGATGCCTTTGACATCGACCTTGACTTCAGAGAACGAAATGCCAAAAAGGAGTGGTTCTAGGGTCAATCATTGAGGGAATTCACTTGTGACTGGCTCCTTTGTAGAGACTGGACTCCCCAATTCTAACTTCTTGGGTACTGTCTGTTAGTCAGCTGACTATCCACCCAGGGACATAAGAGTTCATACCTAACCTCTTGAGTTTGTCAACAATTCCTGAGTGAGATATTGTGCCAACTGCCTTGGCCAGGTCAACATAGGGAGTAAGAACGATTTTGCCCTCATCCGTTGCTTTAGTGACCTTCCTACAAAGTCCACCAGGTTAAGTAGGCTTGACCTGCCCTTGATGAAACCAAAGTGGGTTGGGTCCATGGTTTCCTATGTCATTATTGATCATTTCAATGATAATTCTCAACAGAGCTTTGCATATGACACTAGTGAGACATGTGGGCCTGTAGTTTTCAGGGTCTGTAAATGACCCACTTTTGTGCAGTGGGATGACTGTTGCTGTTCTCCATTCATGAGGCACAAACCCTGTTTGAAAGTTGCAGTTAAATAGTAATTCCAAAGGGCCTGATAGGTTACGTTACATGCTATTTAGAAGGCATGCTGGGATAGTGTCTGGACCCATCAATGCAGTGTTCTTGGCCTTAGAGAGAGAATTGAGGACCTGTTCCCTAATGATAGTAGTGGGAGCTATATTTGATGGCATTTCCTAAGGGAAAGTTTGGGGGAGAAATGGGTAAAGTTAATACATACACAAGTCCCTGTGGTAACTGTGTCAAATTTAAGTTGAATGATATTTATATGATAAATAGTAGTTATGCTAGATTTACCAAAGGAAATTATGCTGCATTTCTTGATGTTGAGGGTAAGCCATGATTATTACAATAAGTATCTGTTTGGTCTAGCTCTTGGTGGAGTCTTCAAGCGCCTGATCGGAATTTGATGACAATCCCCAGTTTGCAATCATCAACAAACTTGGTTAGCCATAGTCTATTGATATCAGTTTTTATGTCACACACACACACACACACACACACACACACACACACACACACACACACATATATATATATATATATATATATATACACACACACACACACACACACACATGCACACACGTACATCAAAGAGGAAGGGACTTAGGGACACTGTCTAAAGCAAATACCCACAATCTAACAGTATGGATTATGTTGGGCAGTTAATTACTAATCAAGCTAGCTATGTATGGGTTAATATTGATTAAAGAGAGTCTTTCAATAATCCCAGCATGGGGAATAGTGTCAAGGGCCCTGGCAAGGTCCACATAAGCTACACAAAGGGTTTTACCCTTATCCATGGTCTCACTAACCCTTTCAAAGAGCTCAACCACATTGAGCAGGTATGATTTGCCTTTACCAATGCTGAACTGATGTGTATACAGGGATATAAGGTCACCTACATCACTGCTTGAGCTCAGCCACCTTGAGCAGATGTGATTTGCCTTTACCAATGCTGAACTGATGTGTATACAGGAATATAAGGTTACTTACATCACTGCATGAGCTCAGCCACCTTGAGCAGGTGTGATTTGCCTTTAACAATGCTGAACTGATGTGTATACAGGGATATAAGGTTACCTACATCACTGCTTGAGCTCAACCACCTTGGGCAGGTATGATTTACCTTTAACAATGCTGAACTGATGTGTATACAGGGATATAAGGTCATCTACATCACTGCTTGAGCTCAGCCACCTTGAGCAGGTGTGATTTGCCTTTACCAATGCTGAACTGATGTGTATACAGGGATATAAGGTTACCTACATCACTGCTTGAGCTCAGCCACCTTGAGCAGGTGTGATTTGCCTTTAACAATGCTGAACTGATGTGTATACAGGGATATAAGGTCACCTACATCACTGCTTGAGCTCAGCCACCTTGAGCAGGTGTGATTTGCCTTTACCAATGCTGAACTGATGTGTATACAGGGATATAAGGTTACCTACATCACTGCTTGAGCTCAGCCACCTTGAGCAGGTGTGATTTGCCTTTACCAATGCTGAACTGATGTGTATACAGGAATATAAGGTCACCTACATCTATATTAGTTGAGCTATAATACATTTCATACCCTTGCAAACAATACCAGTGTGATTAACAGACCTGTGCTTCCCAGGGTCAGTATAAGAACCACCTTTATGCATGGGTACCGTGCCATTCTCCACACCTCAGGGACATGACCAGTGGCATGAATCAGTCCAAAGAGTAGAATGGACCACTGTTTTCCATCAGAGCAGGTTCTAGAACTCACTGAATTGATTTGAAAAAAAATGACTGCAGCAAAAAGTGCTAAGCTGTGATTAAAATAATTGTGTAAGTTATCCTGAAAGTACCAAGTACCTAATGATACAAATGTTCTCATTGCACAATGTTACTGTCATCACTGAGTCACTGTGTTCTTGTTTTTGTTATCAAAACTTGGGCAGTGTTGGTCCAGTTTAACTAAATGTTAACAAATGAATAACAAGTAATTTAAATGGACTCTGCCTATTTGTATTGCCTTTTACAGGGTGTTGGGACTTTTAAGACTCGCAAATCATTAAATAATGGCAAGAATGTTTTGTGTTTGCATAGATAAGTTCATTTGTGATGAACGCAATGACAGCTGCATTTCCTGTGTCATACTTTTAACTTCCACATTTCCTAATTAAACATCTCAAATGTTGATAGTTTGTTATGGAATGAAGACTGTGTGCTCTTCTCCAAAATCTAGAAAGATCTCATTCACAGGGTTACAATTACCTGCTGTTATGACTACCCAAACACTTTATTACAGATATCTGACATGCCCTCCCAACTGTGAACCTCCATTTCCATGGTACTTATTTTCCAGAGGCTTCTGGGAAATTCACTGATTTGCCGCATAAAAAAGTGATTCTATCACATCATGTTCTGGATTACTTTACCAAAATATATCTCACCATTCTTAATAAGCAAGCCCCTTTTTTACAAACTAAAGGGGCTACAAACGGCTTATCTTTTCACTTTGTTGATTTATATAGTTAAACGTTAATACTTGATAGCGGTACAGTAGTAATGTGGATGGTCAGAGTTAGAAAATCATTACTTTAAGTGTCCCTCATTATCACTACTTGTTGTCTTGGACTTTTTTTGGAAGGGTTTCAACCTTCTTTGAAGGTGGCTTCAGTTCTCTGTTTACATTCACAGCTCTTGAACTTTGGAATCTTAAACTGCGTTAATGAATATAGCAATAACCCACGCCTGGGTCTGGGTAATGCTGAATTTACCCACGGTTGGTGTGGTTTGGTCACGAGGGCGAAGTCTTTTTTTTACAGTAATGGAGAACGCAAGATCTCCGTTACTTTTTTTAAAGCTGTCTCGCTATGTTAAACTCCTTTAACAGCGAGACAGTGTCTAAAAAGCAACGAAGATCTTGTGTTCTCCATTGCTGTAAAAAAAGAGTTATACTAATGGAAAAAATCTGGGTGACTGGACCTTTTTCCATTAGAATAACTCTGATTTACAATGTGCACGCTGACCAATCAGCATGCGCATTTTGGAATATTAATTGGGGGGGGGTCATTGTATAATAAGCTATACTCGTGTTTTGCATTTGTTTCTTTTCAGCTGGTGGCAGTTAACCAAGGGGGCATCACTTCTTACATTGACCTTTCTACTACGTTCCTCCTGTGTCAGTTTAGCTTTAGTCCTGTTTCTTTACTTAAGTGTTGAAGATACTTCTTTACAGTTAAGGATGCTGGATCTAAAACTGCTGATGTTTCTCAAACTCCACTGAATATCCTTAAATAGCCGTATCTGTTAAATTTTTATCTGTTCGACTGTTCAGTAGGTCATGCTGTCAAACTGTTTCTTCCCTGCAATCTGGAATGTTTGGAAGTTTATTTCTTCAGATTACTGACATTTTTTTCATGGCATTTTCCCAGATTGCTCATGAGGAAGTTTATTTCTTATTTCATCCTCTCTTATTCAACACGGGTTTTTAGATGTATGCATATGTATTTGAAAGGGACTTTACACTGAAACTGCCATGCTTAAGTTCACTTACCTTGTCTACAAAAACTTGGACAGGCAGATGTACTGGCATATTTATATTTTTTTATTTTCCTAACATTTCTGACAGTTCTTAAAACTGTTATCTATTAAGAGTCAAAGTCTGATAAATCTTGTCTGGTTTAATAGATATGCTCACTAGGAAACAATACATGAAGTCAGTTAGTGTTGTCTCTGTACAAGCAGATCTAGTTCTTATCTCAACGCTCTTCAAGGAACTGTCATGGGTTGTTTGCTTTTTTATGTTGCCTGTAAATCATATGTGCATGTACTATAGAGTTTCTATTTAAGCGTAATGGCAGGGATGACTTATTAGTGTACCCTAGTACATGGCACTCAATACCACCTTGTAGAAATAAAGCTTCAAGATGTTTGGTTGCCTCTGAAGGCACAGTTGTCTCAAAGTAAGTTAATACTGAATTTGAAAAAAAAAACTGTTGCCAATCTCTTCGGTGGGAATCAGGTCCTGATTAATTTTTCTCAACTATTTGTAGAACAAACTGTTTTTGTGACGCTGTTATTTATTCATTTTTTTTGTTACATATTTTATTTGCACTTTGTTCACTGGGTTAGTTCTACTAGGGCAATGTCCACTTTTCAAGGGAGAACTGAGGTGGTATTCATACTGACTAGATAAAAAGTCTTTTTGATAAGCGGCATTGAATGTTTTACATCCATCTGAGCCTCCACAGTTCAGGAAGACGGGGTCTTGGTTTAACATCTCATCTCTAACTATCTGGGCTTTCTCATACAGCAACATAATAATTAGTCCCATCAGGTTTCACAGCATATTCTGAAAGTGTGCAATACCCTTTTTTTTCAATTCCTCTTTTTTTCAGAGTTCATACTTCAAAATCGAGATTAGTCACTATCTAGTGTCTCTTTTAGTTTAGGGAGATGCTGATCATACTGCATTTATGAACTCTTTTCATAGTTTAGCATATCATCCCAAAGCCAGACTCCCTAAGCTGTCCTCTCAGTAGATATATGGTGGTAATGAATTGTGCCATGTAGCCTGGACACCTCACCCCACAAAGGCTCTCTGGTTAAAATTATTGGATATTACAGACACTGTTGCATCTTTGTGCCTTAGTAAGTCTGATATTTAACTTTCATCAGATCCGACAAACACGTGGCCGATAGTGTTGCATCCTGACTTCACTTCTGAATCACTACTAATGTCATAATAAGTAGCTTAACCATTTCCTTGTCTGCCTGCATTCTGGCTCTTTCTGATTAATCCCACTTAGTAGGTGAATAAGTAACTAACTGCTAATGAATTTGCTTGCACAGTTCTTTAGATTTAATAAGCACTCCCAAGTAATCGGATAGTTTTCATTTTCCTTAGTTCCTTCACTCTTCTCTTACCAACACAATCATTATTACTCCCCTGACTACTGTTATTTAGGACTCAGTCATATTCTAGGTGTAATGGGATTTGATCCTCTTTTAAATGTAGTGTTTGAAAGCCCAGTCCCCAAAACCTCTGAATAAATTTGGTTAAAACAATGTGAGCTACAGTCTAAAACATAACTTTGAGGAAAGGGTGGGGAAGTAACCAAAACCCAACAGCAGAATACAGAGCTGAGGTCATCGAGTCACATGCTTTTATGACGCTAATGTGCTACTGTCTGTGCAAACTCATCTTCTTTAGAATAGCACCATTATGCTCTAGTGTGACATTAACCTTTGTGTGACGTAACTATCTGTACCTGTACCAAGAAAGTATCACGAATGTGAAACAAAGCATGAGTAATTAAGGCAGCCTCTTTACATGTTGTAAATGACTTCTTCCGTGAATTAAACTGCTATGTTTGACTGGTTGTCAGTATTAACAACACAGCGACAGAGTGGAGTTCACAGTCTAAGATTTTCAGATGGCAGTATTCTGAAGTTGTAGCTTGTATTTCTAAGCCAGAAAGACAACCTGAAGGCTTTTGTAAATATCAACTTAATTAACAGTACTTTTCTGAAGTAGAAGTAACCTATAACTCTCTTTTAATGCAGCAATAGTCATGCATTTAAGCTAAAGGTCTATCATGTTTACACTGGTTTATCTGTTATGTCAAGCAATTGCAGGCAGAGTATTAAACTTAATTTATAAGAGAAGAATGAATATTACAGGAACAGCGCCAGACAATGTCACTGCTAACAACCAGGTAAGACAAATAGGTGTGGTCATGTGACATGCTCAGCTTTTATGCCACTAAGGATAATATTTTAACCTTATGAAATATCCAGGTCCCCCTAGCTCTTATATCATGGACATATTGTAATCTAACTACTTATGTACTTTGCATAAGTGGTCAACATTACTGTCCTTTGTAATCAGGAGCGGCCCTAGGTCAACTGGTGCCCTAGGCAAAAGGGCTGCACGGCGCCCCCCAACTCATTACCTAGTGCCCCCATCCTGGTCTACCTACACCAAATAAATACTGGAAAAGTGCCCCTGCTAGACTGGCGCCTTAGGCGGCTGCCTAGTTGGCCTGTGCCTAAGGCCAGCCATGTTCGTAATTAATATATTGTGTTAAGGAATTAGCTGATGGCTAGCACAGACAGAATGCATACAGGCAAAGTTGGGGACTGGGGATTCCACCTCTACCAGCAGACCATTTACCAGTGGTGTGCCACAAGGATCTGTGCTGGGCCCTCTACTGTTTGGAATCTATTTCTCAGAAGTTCAGGTGAAAACAGATGGCCTGTAGCTTACAAAGTTCGCCGATGACTGCAAACTGGGTGTAATCACTGAGTCCCCCAATGATGTTGACATAGTACAAAAAGGGCTTACACAGACAAATGATTGGTGCCAAAGCCACAGACTTAAACTAAAAGCAAAAGAGCAAAGGGGAAGTCCCTGCAAATTACAATACTAACAGTACCCCCCTTAGCTCAAACCCTGTGGGGAAAGGTTTGGAACACAGGCTGATAGCAAAATTAACTTTGATAATCATGTGTCCAGTGGTAAGGAAGTCCTTCTATGTTGCACATCTTGTAAGTAAGGGCATCACATCTAGAGCTAAGAATGTTATAACTCTCATGTACTCAACCCTCATCAGATCAATAATAGTGTACAATGCGCCCTTCTGTATGTACCTCACCGGATACCTGCAGCAACTGGAGAGACCTCAGAGGTTTCTCACTAAGAAAATTCATAGCCTTCAACACATGACCTAGGTGGACAGACTGAAGGCCCTGTCACTGTACTCTATATCTTATAGGCTACTGACAGGTAACTTGTGCATGGCCTACAGAGCAGTCTCAGACCCTACCCTAATGGAAATGCTACACATCCACAAGTCAAATGGGATGATTCACTCACTCTAGGGATCTTAACCTAGCCTGTGACATTAACAGGACATGCTGGAGAGACAGATTGCCAGTCCTCTGGAACAAACTCCCAATTCATGTGAAACAGAGCACCTTAATGACCATATTTAAGCGTAATTTAGACAACTGGATAGGAGACCATAGATGTCACCTATGTACCTCTTGGATAAGGGCAGTCAGTGCTGATCATAGACTCGAGCTGCAAATAAAGATCATACAACCTGGTCAATAAGGGAAGAAGGGTATAGCATGGCTAGGCTTATAAAGGCCCTCGGACCAATAGCCTAGTAACCTCCTATGAACCTATGAACATGATACATCTGTGCCGCTCACAATGTCTCTTTAGTTTACATGAATCAGCTATGTATGTGCACGTGCACACACACACACACACACACACACACACACACACACACACACACACACACACACACGCATCGGACTCAGTGAAGGAGTATTTTCTACGTATGCAAATATATCATTAGATTCATGTCATAGAGATATGGACACCGCCTCTTTATTTAATTTATTTTGTGTTCATTCATTCATTCATTCTTACAATGAAGTTAACAAAGTACAAACAGGTTAGTGAATTGCTGGACATTATTTTGTCCAGCAATTACGTATCTTTTAACAACAAGTATTACCTACAAAAAATAGGGATACCTATGGGATCTCCTTGTGGTGCCAGTGTGGCAAACTTGGTGATGGCTGTCTGGGAAGGGAATATGTATTCACAAACCCTTTGTTTCAGGACAGGGTGCTATTGTATATGCGCTTTTTGGATGATATCTTTATCATCCTAAAAGGGGATGGTGACATAGTGGACCAGCTTCTAAACCATTTTAACTCTTCCACCGAGTTTTAAAAGTTCACTTTTAGTGTGGAAAGTGATAGGATTTCATACTTAGATGTAGATCTTTCAAAAGATAAGAACTCTAACTGTTATATAGTTAGAATCCACCGAAAGGAAACTTTTTCTAATAGTTATTTGCAGTTCAACAGTTGTCACCCCTTTACTCAAAAGAAATCCATCTTAAAGGGTCAATTGGTGAGAGCTGCGAGAATGGTGACTAGAGACAGTGATTTCCTTGATGAATGTAAATTCATAGAGGGTCTTTTCCTCAAAAGAGGATACCCGACAGAACTTATTTTGGACTTAATTTGTGAAGTCCATAATAAGCGGGTGTCAGGCTTCTATGTGCCTATTCTAAACTCTTCTAATATCAGTGAGGACATTTGTACATCTAATCCAATAGCTAAGACACCTTATTCCTGTAGTTTCATCCTAACTTACAATGTGGATGTAAAGGGTATCATTTCTATCATTCATAAAAACTGGAGTTTTATTATGCAGGATGGGTCATTTAGGGAGTCTGTAATGGAATATCCCAAAATAACTTTCAGGAGGGGTCAAAACCTCAAAAGTATTCTGGAGTCTAAAAGTAAATCGACAATGACAAGAGTAGGTATGTTTAAATGTAACATGTGCCGATACTGTAAGCGCATTTCTGTGGGGTCGACCTTTGTTATAAGGGATTCTAGATATAGAATACAAGGCAGGTTTAATTCTTATAGTATAGGAGTTGTCTATCTAGCTAAGTGTTCCCACTGCCCAGTTTTCTATGTGGGTAAGACAGACAGAAAACTGCATGAGCGCATTTACGAACATTTATACGCTATCAGGAAGGGCAAGGTGGAGAACGCTTTAGCAAAGCATGTAAAGGAAAATCCCCTACATTCATTTTCTTTTGTAGTCATCGACCAAGTTCGATCAGATGGTAGGGGAGGAGACGATTCATTAATTCTCGAAGGGAGAGAATTGATCTGGCAACTGAGACTGGATGCCTGCCATCATCCGGGCATTAACGATAGATTATCCATAACATGTATATTGAAACTCAAGAGCCTAACTAGATAGTATTCAGTTTGCCAGTTGATTCTCTATATGTCTTACAAATACAAGTACAATACAAGCAATAGTCAAGCTTCAAATATTAAATATAAATAAAAATTATATAGTAAATAGGCTAGATGCATGCCATTTTCAACAGCATTTTTTCATAGCATCATTCACCGCATTTTTGATAGGAGTTTTTGACAGACGGCAGCAGCATAAATCAGTAGGACACCTAGGGCTTATTCTATGGTCTATTTTATCAACATTACATTTTATCATATTATGTTTATAAAACATGCAATATTTATTCATCTACATGTTTCTAAATAGGTTTTATAATTTTGTATTTTAAATGTTTTCAAATGTATTTAATGTTATTTATTGCTTATCTTTTGCTTTCTTCTTTTTTAATATAAAGCTGCAAGGGTACTTAAAGGAATGGTGATTGAGTGACATTTCCACTTATTACTTTCTGGAGTTTCTGAAGAAGTTGGTGTAATTTAACCGACGAAAAGCTTGTGAGAAGCTTAAAATCTAGTAAAGTGTGTATAATTTTATACCTGGCATTTTGGAGAGTCACTTTGTGGTTTCTGAGGAGCGGAGGAGTGTAGTCTGTCCTATTTTTTCTTACAGTGTGTTTGTATTACCTTGGTTTGTCAAAGTATTTTTTTTGTTTGCGTTTTATTAACAGTAGGTCATGAGAAGATAAGCTGGTTAAGATACTGAAAAGCTCTACTAACCTGGAGTAAAGAGAGATGCAAAGATTGTTCTTAATCACAGAAAGAACATGAATAATATTAACAACATTCAGAGAATTCCAAGGATCTGAGCAACCGAGAAATCATTTATCTATGCAAACCTGACTCGTACTGTAATCATTATAATTGTAATTTCTTGTAAGTTAACAGCAAAGTCATGAAGCATGTAGTAGGAAGTACTAACTAAGTGAAGAGTCCAACAAGACCTTACAGAGAGAGTGAGTGACCTTTGGACCATAAGTAGTGAGAGATCACTGCATCTGGAGTGCCGTTTCATGAGGCCAGTTCCAGAAGGTGACCCAGGTGAAGGATGAATCCCCTTGGAAATAAAATAAGCAATCCTAAATGCAAAATGGGTTGGATTGCATTAGTGTATTTGACCTTTTCAGTGGTATTTCAATATTAGAAAAGTAGTTTTTAGATGCTGATTAGTGAAGAAAAGTTGAATGCAACATGAAACCCTACATTGTGGCATTCCGCTAAAGTGAAATTACTGCTAATAATGACAATGGGACAGCAGAGAAGGGTAGTAAAAAACTGGAACAGACATTTGAAAAATAAACTTTTGCCAAGAAAACTGAATATATATGACAACCAGTAATGTAAACTAATGGGACAGGGTTAAGGTACAACTTTGGTTTGAAGATCTGTTTTAAAGACCTTTTACATTTGACCATTAGGTGGGAAATTGAAAATTCACTCTAGTCTGACCCCCATGTCTCAGATAATCAGATGCTGACAGTAAATATTTCCCAATTAACATGCCCCTCACCCCTAAACCTTTAACAACTTCCTAACAAACACATCCCTCCAAATAGATGCCCATGTTACATTGGGACAAAGTTGGGCTGCGTTGTATGGCTAGGTTTATAACGGTCCTGGTGGTCATTAGTCTAGTATATGTGACTGGTTCTTCAGGCTCAAAACCCATCTCCCACTCCCAAACTGATTAGACTCATCCCTAACTCTGCTACAGACATTTTGCTAGCCAAACTCAATAATGTTAGTTGGGACACTTTGTACAATTGTATCTGTATATTCAACCTCCACTAATCTTGTTATTTATTTTTAGGACGGACTCTTTCCTTTTAGACAAAACAGATTTATAGGGCAATGTGCCTCATGGATAACAGCAGTATTGAAGTATCTGATCAAAAGACATGATGCTGCCTGAAAAATCTCTGTCTGACCTTCTGACCTTACCAACAACAGTAAGCGCAATATTATGTAAAGGGGCCAGACTTAGTATTAACACACATAGAGTCACCCATTACAGGGATCTCCAGGAAACAAAAGCTATAGAAGCCCAAATAATACTGAAACAATAAGTAATGAATAGGAAGAATACTGTCAGATGAACTTTCTGAGACTATTAAATGAAATATAAGCAGTCCTCCTCAACCCACCTCTGCTTGCTTCCATAATATTCAAATACCTACTCCGTTAACCTTCCTACAAAGTACTTGAAATACCATCTTTTTACTTCAAAACAATCTCAAGAACTCAGGTCAAGGACCTACTTTATAAAGTTGACTATAACTATATTCCTCTCTTCCATACAATTCACCCCAAAAATACTGAAGATTGGAAGTCCATCCCTTTGCGGACCAATTGTTTTAATTTATAATCTAGCTTTATTTTTCTGGCCTTATTTCACATAACTTCAAGCATGCCTCAGTTGTGTGTATTATTTATTTTTATTTATTTCCTAGGATAGTGCACTGATCTGAATGGACCATTGGCAGGTTTAACCTTGGTGAATGAGATCACGTAAAAAATGAACAAAATATATTTAGAGATACAAAGACATGCTAAAGAACAAATACATATACATTTACAGATGCAAAAATATGCTACAACATTTAGTTCAAGAAGCAGGATGCCGCGGTGGTACGGTTGTAGCGTTGTTACTTCACAGCAAGAGTTTCTCCCATTCAATTCTCGGCTGGGCTTGGGAGTGCCTTCTGTGTGGAGTCTGCATGTCCTCCCCGCGGTTGGGTAGCATTCGAAAGACATGCGTGCGTAAATGGTCATGCCTTCGTTGAAGGTTGAGCATCGAGCTGGCACCTCAGCGTTTCATAAAAATCTACTGCCAATCATTAGTGGACCGGAGTTCCACTGTGGCGAACCCTTACCAGGAAAAGCAGAAAGACAAACAACATTTAGTTCAAGAAGCAGTTTGCAAAGTCAAAACATAGATGGAATTATGCTTAGCAGAGCATTATGGATAAAATGTAGCCATGATGGCTGAGATGGCTTATATTACAGGTATAGTAGCATATCATTACATAGAGAGGCATGAAGACAGTAAAGTGAAAATAACTGCAGTAAAGGATACCAAAGGGAGAAGACAGAGAAAAGGTGAGAGAGGCATGCAGAGAGAAGAGGCGTGAAAAGGAGAAGATGTGAGAGATGCAAAGAGAAAATGGAAGGATGAATAAGAGGTAGAAAGTAAAACAATGACAAGATGAGATAAGGAAGGATGAAACAGTGACAAAGGGCTGTGAGGGGTGAGTATAAATAATACCCTTACCCAAAGCATCTCACAACCTGACTATTATCCTGTAGTTAACAGTTATCCACTTGCCAAAACTCTTTGCCAAACCTGCTTATAACAAGATCATAGAATACATCTTAAATGCAACATTCTCGCACACAAACAGCATGGCTTCTGGCTTAAATTCAGTACCCTAACCATACTATACTCTTCCACAGTCTCATTTAATGATAAAATGAGTCCTAACAGCTGCCAAATTTATGGAAATGAAACAGTTGATCACGTGTTGCTTCTCTATAAATTAGTTGCTGCAGACGTCTGCCATAAGTCACATTTGGTACTGGAATTATTTCACTGAACATACATTTAGAGTGCTGGGTATGGGCACAGTGTCCTTAGCTGGGCAATGCACTCAGGCATTCCTCAGAGCTTAGGACCATTGCTTTCTCCTCTCTTCATCTGTAATATAAACTTCCTGCCTTATGCCGATGATATACAGATTACTACAGCATGTAAAAACTCAAAAGCTCCTTGCTAAAGAGGTACAGTATGACTTTTGTAACTTACAGAATTATCTGCATACAAATCAGCTACTAAAAAGAGATGCAATATGACTTTTGTAACTTACAGAATTGTCTGCACACAAATCAGCTACTAATAAGAGGTACAAAATGACTTTTGTAACTTACAGAATTGTCTGTACACAAATCAGCTACTAATAAGAGGCACAATATGACTTTTGTAACTTACGGAATTGTCTGTACACAAATCAACGAATAATAAGAGGTACAATATGACTTTTGTAACTTACGAATTGTCTGCACACAAATCAGATACTAATAAATATTTCCAAAATTAATGTAATGTTATTTGGCACCACCCAGTGTCATAAAAATACCGATACAATTATCATTGACCACAGGAGTACTGCCCTGCCTATAACGCCACCTCAAAGCTTTCTCAGACTTTCACTTAATGGCATTTATTCAGTATTTATTCAGTATCCAAATACACTGTGGCATTTAATGAGTGAAGTGCAGCAATCTACTTGTATTACTTTCATTCCTTATTTATTTGAGCCATGTTTAATAAAAAAAGCTTTGTAAACTTATTTATTAAACCATGGTCCAAAGCAATGTAATGGCTCCTTCAGTGATGTCAACAGAGGAATAACGTGAGTTGTGTCTATAGACTTTAATAGATGCATCGTTGCGCATGTGAGATAATGCGTCAAGTCTACAGGCGCACTGCAGTTTCACTAAATTGACATCACTAAAGTTAAAGTTTACTGCTTAGCCTCACTGACAAAATCCTGAGGAAAGCCGTATTTTTAAAAACTTTTAAGAATGGAGCAGCTGAAAATTATCGCCAGTGGAGCAACAATGCTGCTTGGCACATCATGCAGCACATAACGTGTTGGCAAAGTACACTTATTTTAATGAACAAATACACACACAAACACACACACACACATACACACACACGCACGCATGCACGCACAA
>NC_056750.1:56531177-56563677 GCF_019279795.1 Protopterus annectens | reverse complement strand
ACATGATCACGTAATATAGACCCTTTGAATTAAAATGAATTTTCTGAAGGGCATAAAGTCTGAAACTCAAATGTCTGTCATTATTTTCTGACTTCAGTCTTTAATGATTTGCCGCTAACTTGCCAGAAAACCATAATTTTATGAAAAGCGGACCAAATGTATGAAAGAAAATCTGAACATTCTGCGAAAATTTGTACAGTTGAGAGGTATGATTATTGTCACCTGAGTTGTATATGCATACGTGTATCTGTTGTTGCCTTTGGCATGGATCATGGCAGGAAAGGGGCCTTGGACCACTTAATTTATCCAGTTAACTAACTGAAATAAATAAATAAACAAACAAATAGAAAGACAATTAAATGGTCAGCCTAGCATGTGGGCATTATGTGTATTGACTCTGCCAGCTAACTGGGTTCAAATCAAACGTTACAGAAATACTAAAAAAAGAAAACAGTAGTTCTAAGGTTTAGCTCTAGAAGGGGAGGAACAAAGAATGGGAGCTAATGAAAGAAATGAATTGGCTGTGGAAGGAAAACAATCGCAGGACTGTACAAAACAGTACGCTAAAGAATGAGGAAGCTGATTCAGGAAATAAACTCTTTTTACGGCAACATGAAATGCTGTTAGTATATTGAATAAAGCTCAGTAAAATATACCACATGAACAGGAGAACAACAAGACAGGTATTACTGTAACACAACAGACACAGATGAAAGAACATGTGGACAATTATCAACATAATGCTGGTCAGTGGGAAGAAACATGGCAAGACATGTGGCAGATAATATGGGAACTTTATGTAAACATGGCAAAATATTGCTCATCCCATGGACTCTGCTGTTCATTCTATCAACGTCTTGAGTCATATCATGAGGAAATCTCTTGAAGCTCTACTGGAATTAAATTTATCTGCTGAACAAAT
Source organism: Protopterus annectens (assembly GCF_019279795.1). Lineage (NCBI taxonomy): Eukaryota > Metazoa > Chordata > Ceratodontiformes > Protopteridae > Protopterus > Protopterus annectens. The sequence goes on along the minus strand of NC_056750.1, from coordinate 56,562,755 downwards.
GAGAACAAACTCAAAGAACAACTGAAAAGCAGCAATCCATTGTGTAAAAGTATGTTTTAAAGCACACGCTCCTCTCTCTCTGATCAACCAACTTCAAAAGGTAAAGAAGGGAAGAGTTTAGGAAAGAACTTGTCACAGCTGACAACACACCACATATTTTACAAAGTAAGGTAAAACAAAATAAATGAAAACCAGCTGGTTAAAGCTGGCTCTGTAGCATACAGGGATAAGCTCTCCCTAAGATGCAGATGACCTGAGTTTGACTAGCTGCCTGGGTACATATAGGAGCTGGTAAGGGAGGCTGAAAGTAAGCATCTCTTGTTGTTTCACCCATCCTGGGGAAGGAAGGTGGCTAAGGCTAGCCACTCAGGTGACACCTAATACGAGCACCAGGTGTTGAACCTGTGGAATATGAGGCGGTGAACACATGCTGCCTTTGAGTTCAATGAGGCAGCACAAGGGGGGTTGGCTGCTCTATTTGAGGTCACTGAGCCAGCACAAGGCGGGGTGCTCCATTGGCAGAGGGTAGGTCACAACACTGGCCACAGCACTGGACCAGAAAGCTAACCTTCTTAATTTCACCTGACCCATGGGGGGAGAGATGAATAAGTTAATAAGGAACCCCGGGCAGGAACAAATAACTCATAGGGCCTACTTCCTGGATACCTGGCTTTAGTCACTGGAACAAATGGACCAGTTTAATGAAGGAAGTTGTGCCATCAGGCAGGTCCACAGTGGAAAAGAAAAAAGAAAAAAAAAAACAGCCAGTTAAAGTAATGTTCTTCAAATGTTCTGTGACTTTGTTCAACAATGTCACTGTATACAGGAGAGGTTACAAGACAGGTAATTAACAAAACTTATATCACTCACAATCCAGACAATTATAAAACATTTGAACTGCACAAATATCAAACTGTCAATATACAATTCAAAAGCAGTACTGCACATTTCAAAAGTGTTTTTAGGGGTGCAAACCACCACTCCATCCTGTACAACTCGGCTACTTCTTATATGCTAACTCTGCCATTGCAAAACAGCTGGCAAGGGATGGAACACAGTTTCTTGCACTATTAAATATTGCATTAAATAGCCAAATTGCAGATCAGTATATATCCATTTACTGACTAACGATCTTCAATTAATAGGTAGTCAACAAACAGGTACACTGATCATAAGGAAGGGATCCATCAGAAAGAGTAGCTGACAGCAGGACTTCAGACTACTGTTTACTTGCTTGAGATAATTGTAGTAACCCTTCTACTTTCCCCATATCTCACTGCAAGTATAAGGTACATCCTTGTAATTCCCTTACATATACATTCAACCTAGAAGAATTGAATTAAAGTGATAATGCTTTTTTCTTAAAATAGTGCTGGGGGAAACATAAACTAAAGTTTAATAATGTAGAAGTTATCTAATGCACTTTACAAACTAGAAGAACAAAAATTAAAAAGAGAGGATAAAAGATGTTCTATTCCTAAAACAAGTTTAGAATAGACAATGAATGAATAAATAAACTGGATTATTATTACCGCTATATTGTATGCTACAGTGCTCAATGGAATATGCTTAAAATGAGTCTGTAAATATGAATAAGGTTTGTACAAATTAGTATTCTCCGTAACCAAGACCTGTTTATCCCTTTTGTCAGTCTCATTTCTCTTTACTAAGAATGAACTAGTTTTTGAAATGGTTACATCTGCAAACTGTACAAACTGTGATAGTTGAAGCACATTAAAAATGCAAAATAGCAATACTCAGATCTGGGTGGGAATGATGCAGTATTTACCACTAGTGCATTTGTTTGTATGCAGGTAGGATATTTTGGACCATTAATGAAATGAGGAAAGATATTGGAAAATATCTTTGAAATGTGTGTCATGAATGGATGTTATGCAGGGATTACCTCCCTTCTGGGAACTTTGATCCAGAGGTTATGGGTTGAGGGATAAAATGGGTTGAGGATTGGCATAATAGTTAAGGTGTTTACCTTGCAGACACAAAATACAGGGTTTGAGTCTCACCTTTAATTACTATCTGGTTATTGTCTAAGTATAATAGTCTGCACACTGATTGCCTAGTATTTACCCATGGATATATGGGTTTGGAGAGAGTAAATCTCATATGACTTCCACCTGTGGCAGGTACCATGCCAAAAGGTTTCAGTCTTTGGTGGTACAAAGTATGACTTTTGAGCACAGAGCTTAAACAATGACATACTTTAGAGTAGTAGGATAGTCAGACATGGAGAAAATGTATTTATTTAGTACTTTACATTTGTTAAGCAGGGTAGATCACCAATCACATATGACCAATGGCAGTCTCAGTACACATGACTAGTATTACAAAAACAAAGTCCATTGAAATACACAAAATGAGTAATCAATTAGATATGCTGAACCATGACATGACAGATCATAATGGTATTTCCTAACCTCCTCTGATACTGCAACACCTGTTCTGAGTTTGCCAAAGTTCTCCTGAGTTTACCAGAATGTTTTTAAGTTTTGCAAAGTTTTTCTGTGTTTTAGAAGTCTGTGAACTTATTTCCAAGGATTCCTGATACTGCAGGAGCTCTGCCTTTTGTTGTAAGGCACATACTGCTGCACTTGAGCTCAAAGCTAATTCATTTTACATTAAAGGGGTTTTATTCTGCACTCCAATGGGTCCAGAGGGCTAATTCAACCCATCAGAGCTGGGAACTGCCGGTGGAAGGCTTATTATGTGGTTTACCTGATTGGCCTGAGGGCTTAACTGTGTAAAAGTCTTTCATCCTTCTTGTATAAAAGCCTTGCATTTGTGCATTGTACATGGTTACCTGTGACTTATAAGCAAACATCTCCACTTCTACAGGAAAAGCTCTCCATAGTCTTCCACTGGTCACAGCTACTGAAAGAGCTGCCAGTTTTTGCAAAGGGTACACCACTGCAGGTCATAGGTTCATAGGTAGGTACTAGGCTATTGGCCCTAGGGCCTATATAAGCCTAGCCAAAATGGTACCATGGCTTTCGCCAACCAAGAAAATTATTTTCCTGTGCCCTGTCGAGCAGAGCCACAGAAGTGATCCCTGGGGTGAATTTCCTATTTCCCATCCAGTCATCAAGATTTTCTTGATGAGTCCTAATGAGGAGCTTTGTTTGATATAAATAGGTAGTTTGTTCCAGAGTATGGGAAGGATCTGGGACAGGAATCTATCCCTCTAGCATTTTCCGTTTATTGTGGCGACAAGGTTTAGGTCCCTAGAGCATGTAGCTAGGATGGATTGAGATTTAAGTGGAGCATGTCCAACAGCTCTGGGTTTGACATAGCTACGTATGTTAGGCAGAGATCACCTCTGAGTAGGTGATATGGGACGGAGTAAAGCTGGAGTTTTTTGAGACGGTCTGCATAGGGCATCTGTTTGAGGCTGGTAATACTTTTTGTGAGGTATTTCTGCGACCTTTCCAGTTGCTGTAGATGTCTTGTGAGGTACATACCAAAAGGGGCACTGTATTCTATATTGGGTCTAATGAGTGATGAGCAGAGGGGAACAATGACCTCTTTTTTCCTGGACGAGAAACCTTTTGTGATGAGATGTGCCACATAGAAGGATTTCCTGACTACTGTGGTGATGTGATTATCAAAGGAGAGACTACTGTCCATCCACCTGTGTCCCAAGGTCTCTTATACTTTTGGTGTTAAGCAGACAACCACCTATATGGTAGTTCATAGGTACAGAGTTTTTACCAAAGGGGATGACAATGCACTTTTTGGCATTGAGCTTGAGGCCATGGCTTTCACACCAGGCATCTGTCTCAGTGAGGCCCTTTTGTAGGACGTCCACATCATTAGGAATTTTGATTATGGCTCCTAGTTTGCAGTCATCTGCGAACTTCATTAGTCAAAGACCTTCTGTGTTAGCCTGTACTTCAGAGAAGCAGATACCAAACAGGAGAGGCCACAGGACTGAACCCTATGGTACTCCACTTGTCACTGGTCTGAAGTTGGATTTGGAGTCTGCTACTTTCACAGGGTGGGTTTTGTCATTGAGCCAGTTGGCAATCCATCTTGTGGCATATGGATTTATACCTAGTTTAGTGAGTTTATCTATAATTTCAGAATGGGGGATGGTGTCAAAAGCCTAGACAGGCTGTTTGAACCACCTTACCCACGTCTACAGCTTTGGTGACTGCTTCAAAGAAGTCTATCAGGTTTAGGAGGCATGGTCTGCCTTTTACAAACCAAAACTGGGTGGGGTCCAGAGTTTGGACATTACCAATGTCTTTGTTTATAAGTTCCATGATGATACATTCCATGGCCTTGCAGACCAGGCTTGTCAGGCTAATGGGGCTGTAGTTCTCAGGGTCTGTGGTGGCTCCCCATTTGTTGAGTGGGATAACCATTGCTGTGTGCCATTCAGTGGGCACAAAGCCGGAGGTGAGGCTATGATTGAACATGGTACTTAGGTGAGGTGTCAGTTCATTCTGTAGTTTATGTAGAACACAGCCTGGGATGTTTTCAGGTCCCATGGATGCTGTGTTCTTGGCTTTAGAGAGTGTGTTTTTACCTGAGCAGCCATGATTACAGGAACTTTGCATTCTTTCAGTACAGAGATGGCCCCTTTAGGGGGTGAGAGGGGGGTAAGTTAGCACTGAACCTATCTGCCAGGATGTTTGCAATATCAGTTGGTTCTGTATATTTAGTGCCATTGTGCTAAGTCAGAGTAGGTATGAGTGTTGCCATTGAGATTCTTGACATAGCTATAGAATGCTTTGTGATTGTCTTTAGAATTAGTGGCGATTTTGTTTTCATAACTAGCTTTGGAGGATTTTATGAGGGATCTCAGCTTCTTACTGAGGCTGACCTGGGAGTTCCTCCAATCATAGGATTTTACTCTTTTTTGCAACAGTTTTCTTTTGTTGTAGAGATTGTTTATGGCAGGGGACCACCAGACTGGGTTCCTTTTTTTGAGGATAGCATCTTGGTTCTGTTAGGGATAGCATGATCCATGTAGTCATGAAGTGCTTATAAAGCACATTTGTGTAGGATTCAACAGTCATACCTCTATTGTCCATCTGCATGGGTGTCGTGAAGTTTGCCACTTCTGTCTTGAGAAGCATGAAGTTGGCTTTGGAGAATTTGTTTACGGTGGTTTCCCTAATGGGTGGGGGTGGAATGTGGATGTCTAGGGTGATTAGCTTGTGGTCAGATCTGACTAACAGGAAATTGACCTCTGGTGTGGAACACCGGTTGCCCATGTTGGTAATGACCAGATCTAGGATATTGCTGCCCCTGGTGGGGGTGTGAATAAGTTGATCCAAGGCACTGGAATTTATGAATTCCAGAAAACGTTGAGCAAAAGAGTTGGTACATAAGTAGTTTTCCCAGTTAATGGTGAGGTAGTTGAAGTCACCCATTATTAGGGTGTTGTGCTGTACCCTAATATTTTCCAGTGTATCAAGAAATGAGGAGTGGGAATCCTGTTGCATGGTGGAGTATCTGTAGCAAGCTACAATTTGGATTGCAGTCTTGCCCAGAGTTAGTTGCACTTGGATAATCTTGGATTCATTATGCTATGCAACTAGCCTGGAGGTGTGGATATCCTTAATGAATATGGACATGCCTCTGCCTTTAGTGTTTCAGTCCAAGTTAGGTGGTCAAAAGGTTTGGTATGAATTATAGCCTGGTAATGCAGCGGTGCTCTCTTGAGCCTTGAACCAGGTCTCTGTCACTGCACAGATGTTGATGTTCTTCATTTTAAGAAGTGCCTCGAGTGAGTGCATTTTAAGGTTTAGACTTCTAGCACTGAGTAGCATTACCCTCAGATTTTGCTTGCTTATACCTGTTATGGTGGTGAATTTGTCATTTGAACCTTGCCTAAAAAGGGCACTATAGGGGTGGCAAGAGCCTTAGCCAGTATCTGGAATCCCAAGGGTGACAAGTGCAGGCCATCTCTGGCAAAGCATCGTGGTCTGTCGATCATGTCATCCCAGGCAGACAGATACTGGATTCCCTTAGAATGACACCAGAAGCTTAGCCAATTGTTGAAGTCAATCATTTTGTCCTTGTACTGTGGTATCATTCTGGGTGATGGCAGGATGCTACTCAGGGCTAGGGTCATACCTGCTTGGGCTACAAGATTGGAGAGCTCCTCCATGTCTCTTTTCATGTAGTCCAGGGAGATATGTCTCAGGTCATTCACACCAACATGGACAATGATAGAGTCATATTTGTACTTGTTGTGGAGTGAACTGAGTGCATGCATTATGTGGCAGATCCTGGCACCTGACAGGCAGCTGTTAGTAACTTTCTCTTTGTTTTACCTGGTGAGTGGAACATCAGTGTGTCTGACTATAGAGTCACCTATGACTAGAGTGTTGGGTACGTTGTTATGCCTTATGGGCTGTGGTTGAGTGGCACACTGAGTTTGTGGGCTGTGTGTCATCTAATAGTATAGTACTAAACACTCTCACTTAGACCTTTAAGTGTCTCTCCCTTACTTCTTCCCATATACTAAGGACCTGGTATAATGGATTGGTGCTTCGCTGTTATCCATGTTTCTTGTCTGTAGGATATGGGTATCCTGAAGCAGTGTAGCAGCTACCTCATGTTTACTGACAGCCATTTAATTTTATGACAGACCAACAAAGTGTGTGAGTGGTGTGGATATACAATGTCATTAGAGGGAAAGCTCTCACATACACACATGAAAAATACAAAACAGGTTGCCAGCATTACAAGCAAAACACTCACTATCAACACTAAGGAACAAACACACAGATGCACATATGCCGAGGTACTCACATGTAATCTACCCAAACCTCCATGACCTCCTAAAACCATCTCTGTGGCCCTGTGCACACTCAAAGAAGACAGCACCTCACAAAACACATAACTCAGAAAATCATAGTGGCCCCACTTCCAAGCTCATAAGGCAACACAGCACACAGCAAAACATTATAGTTATTTGGGATTCCATTGTAAGACATATTGATCTAGTTATTTGGGATTCCATTGTAAGACATATTGATCTATTTATTTGGGATTCCATTGTAAGACATATTGATCTAATTATTGGGGATTCCATTGTAAGATATATTGATCTAGTTATTGGGGATTCCATTGTAAGACGTATTGATCTAGTTATTGGGGATTCCATTGTAAGACATATTGATCTAGTTATTTATGATTCCATTGTAAGACATATTGATCTAGTTATTGGGGATTCCATTGTAAGACATATTGATCTAGTTATTGGGGATTTCCTTGTAAGACATATTGATCTAGTTATTGGGGATTCCATTGTAAGACATATTGATCTAGTTATTGGGGATTCCATTGTAAGACATATTGATCTAGTTATCTGGGATTCCATTGTAAGACATATTGATCTAGTTATTTGGGATTCCACTGTAAGATATATTGATCTAGTTATTTGGGATTCCATTGTAAGACATATTGATCTAGTTATTGGGGATTCCATTGTAAGACATATTGATCTAGTTATTGGGGATTCCATTGTAAGACATATTGATCTAGTTATTGGGGATTCCATTGTAAGACATATTCATCTAGTTATTGGGGATTTCATTGTAAGACATGTTGATCTAGTTATTGGGGATTTCATTGTAAGACATATTGATCTAGTTATTGGGGATTCCATTGTAAGACATATTGATCTAGTTATTGGGGATTCCATTGTAAGACATATTGATATCTTCCTTACCAGGCTAAACAAAGAGACGATCACAGTGAGCTGTCTGTCTGAAGCCAGGATCCTCCAGATCACACATGCACTTAGGTCTTTAAACCACAAGTACTAGTATGACATGGTCATAGTCCATGTGGGTGTAAATTACCTAAGACGTACCTCATTGAACTATATGAAGAGAGAAATGATGGAGGTCTCTGAATATGTGTCCCAGGCGGGTATGCATCTAGCCTTGAGTAGCATCCTACCTTCACCAATGATGATGCCACAGTACCAGCAAAAAAATGACTGCCTTCAACAGTTGGCTTTATTTCTGCGGTCACAACAAGGGGATCCAATATCTGTCAGCTTTGAGAAACGGGATTGACAAACCATGATGCTTTGCCAGACTTGGCTTGCACTTGTCACCACTTGACTTCCAGATACTGGCAAAAACTTTATCCCTATAGTGTCTTCTTTAGGCCATGCCAACAAGTTTAACCATCCTACGTTACAAAAATCACTCAAGACTACCTAAAGGTACTGCTGCTCTAAGTTAGGAGTTTAAATAAAAAAATGCACTGCCTGGAAGCACTCCTCACACTGGAGAACAGACATATCTGCAGTCACAGATACATGGTTCAGAACCATGGAAAGCACCCTTGTTATCAAAGGCTACAATGCCTTTCAATGCCTTTCGTACATTTCAATCTGCCTCAGCTCAGAATAAAATAAAGGGAGAAGGTGTCTCGGTGTTTAAAAAGGACAAGTATTCTGTTAGACTGGTCCAACAACATGACTCACTTAAGTTGCTCCATGCCCAACTAACCATAGGTGCAACCCCCTATCATATCCTTGCTCACTACAGATCCCCTAACATGAGTCTGGAAAACAACACCTCCTACCTAAACCTAGTGAAATCTGTTACCATTCAACCTAACACCATACTTATGGATGACTTCAACTACCCCTCCATAAACTGGGAGACTTATACAACCCATAATTCATTTGCTCAGAGGTTTTGGGACTTCATCAACACAAGCACACTGGAGCAGCTAGTTAGCACCCCAACTAGAGGTACGAATATCCTACACCTTGTACTCGTGAACATAGAAGGATGCTGCTCCCTCACATGCATTAACTCCTCCCTGGTAATGCCGGACCACAAAATTATCTCTTTTAGTATTAAAACTAACCTAGAACCACCATCAAACTCCAAACTTGTTAAAAACTTTGCTAAGGCCAATTACCTCAAACAGTGACAGCTTATTAAACTTCCAAGCCTCTCTGAACCTAGATGACACTGAGGCCTACTCTGAGCTGTACACAAAGGCACTGTACAACCACATTCATAGCTGCATAGGGGAGGCAGTACCTGTCCGAGTCAAACCTATGATTACTGGCAAAAATAAACTACCTTGATGGACTCCATAACCATAATAGCATAAATCAGCTATTCAACAAAATGAAAAAAATCCTGCCTGAAACCAAGAAGGAAAAGACAAAACAGTGCAAAAAGAAGCTCACTAGTCAAAAAACAAATGAGAGAGATGGCCAAATTTGGCAAAGCAAACTACGAGGCAGAGATAGCCTCCCAGGTAAAAGATAACCATTAGGCTTTTTTTAATCATGTTTGTAACCTCAGGGGAAACACTCAACAAAGTGCTGAGTTAATCATGAATGGCAATGCTTGCACCCACCCTGAAACTTTAGCAAATCTGCTGGCCAACAAGATTATTTCAAACTTCTCCACACCATCACTTTTTCCTACACCCAAAGAAATAACTGCAACCATCCCACTACCGGTCATTATGCGGGAATAGGTCCTTAAGGTGCTCCACATGTTTGGTATATGCTTCTCTGAAGTGAAGGCCAGTGCTGGGGGTTTCTAGCTTACCAAATCAGCTGATGACTGTAAGCTGGGAGCAATTATTAAATCCCCAAAAGCTGCTGACATCCTACAAACAAGCCTAACAATGACAAATGACTGGTGCCAGAACCACGGTCTGAGACTAAATGCTAAAAAATGCATAATCATTCCCTTTGGTAAGTCAGATATCCTTGCAAATTATAATACTGATAGCACACCCCTAAATGTAGACCCATTGGTGAAAGCCTAGGTAAGCAGATAAATAGAAACCTAAACTTTGACCACCAGGTAGCTACTGTACTGAGGAAATCATCCTGTGTCGCTCAACTTAAAAGTAAAGACAAGACATGACATGAAGGACAAAGGAAGTCATTGTGTCATTGTCCTTGGCCCTCCTCAGGCCCATAATCAAGTACAATGCTCCCTTCTGCATATGCCGAACCAGGCACTTATACCTATTGGAGTGGCCCCAGAGGTTTTTCACTAAAAATTGCAAAGCGTATGATACATGTCTTATGCAGACTGACTAAAGGTCATATCCCTTTACTCCATATCATATTATTTATCGAGATGTGACTTATGTTTGGCCTGCAATGCATTCTCTGATCCAGCCCTGATGAAAATGTGACATATTTATAATAAAAATTACACAAGGGTTATACGTTCCATGGACCTAAACCCTATTTGTGACTCTAACAGAACTTGCTGGAGAGACAGTTTTGTATCCCAAAGGCTACCTCAACTATGGAATAAACTTCCCATCTTTGTAAAACAAAGCTCATCCCTCTCTGTCTTCAAAAATAATTTGGATAAATGAACGGGGAACCATAAATTCACACCTGGGGTACTGCCCATGTCCCTTATGGACAGAGGCAGCCTGTAAATGATTCAGGGCTCCAACACCTAAAGACCTACTACCCTGATACTACCCCATACCATATCTGGGGAATTAAGATATAATACTGTCATATCCTGGGTATTATCGGCTAGGATTCTAAAGACTCTGGTGCCATTAGCCTAGTAATCACCTATGAACAGTAATTAATTTTAATAAAAGGCAATGGAATTTATTTATAATTTCAGCAAATTCCAATTGTAAGAGAGAGAGCAACAAAAGTTTCTTGGGCAACTGAGTGAAAATGGTGGTACTTACGTATTATCGCAACCAGATTTGCGAGGTGATCATGTTTCAGTTCAACAGTGTCTGTTAACTTTAAAAGGGTTGGCTGCACTGTTAAAAAGTCTTCTGGTATGTTGCTAATGGGTTTAGAAGAGGAATAAGGGGGCAAAATCAGGTTTTTGGATAGCGTGCTTTACCGACGTCACGTAATGAATACAGCGATCACAACGAGTACTGCTCGTTGTGACAGTGGGGATGAATGACCGTTATTTTTTGGGTGTAATATCCTGGTAAATGCTTACTACTTACATTGGGAGCCAAAGTTCATACATCCAATGAAGTATGCAGACAAATGAACACACAGCAGTCGCAGTGATGGCAAGAAATCATACCTTTTATTTGCTGACTGTTATCAGTAAAGCGATCACTCATTCTGTACACTGCATCCAAAAGCCTGCAGTCCTTAGTCAGATGTTACAAAAAGGGAAAGTTATGAGGAATAAATGTATTCAGTTTTACTCGCCAGTCATCATGACAACAAAAGTTGCCTGTCAGGGTGTGGCAAATAACATTTTTAACGCGTTTCAAAGGTAGCACTTCTGTTGTTAAGAACCTGTTCACTCTGCTCGCAGTTCCATTGATGCCCATTGTGAAGCAGCAGCCATGTGTGCAATTCAGACAAGGGCACTCCCTGCAAAGAGGAAATTTCAGATTATTCCTCTTCGTATATGGCAAACAATGGGTCCCTATAGCGTGTCACACTTCACAGTGCCCTTCTTCCATAAACACACATACTTTCCTAGAAAGCATTACACAGTACGCCACCTCGCAAATCTGGTTGCGATAATACATAAGTACCAACATGGTGAGTGAAAGAAAGGTAAAGCTACTCTTGAACAGATTCCCTGTCCACCTAAAACAAACTTCATCCCTGTCCATATTCAAGTGCAACTTGAAGCTATGGACAGGAAACAGAAAATCTACTACCCCATGACTGTCCCTACTAGATGCATCTTCTAAATGCTTTGTCCCATGCATGGGCCTCCTCCAATTATCTATGGTATGATCCTATTTATTCTCATTAGGGGTGATATACAATCACTGAGCATGGGCTGGGTATGGTAATGCAGCACCAAATGGGATAGCTTAATTCAAGTGCCAAAAGGGAAAGTGGTTAGGCTTAAAATGGCCCACAAAGACAGCAAGCCTAGTACTTGCCTATGAACCCATAAAAGAGTGAGGAGAGGAAAGAAAAAATGGGTAGACTAGTAAATAACTAGTTGTAAGCTGAACAAAGAAAAGAATGTGTGCACAGTATAAAAATAAGCAAATATGAATTACTAAATACCACAGTTCTGAAGTTGAAAAAGTACTTCTACATTTTATTTGAAACTTATTAAGAATGTTTTATTTTCCTGCTGTCAGTGAATTCTTTCGCACTTACTTGTAATCACATCTAGACTGCCTTCTGTATTTTCCCAGTACACAACTTTAACTTGTCATTTTTTCTGGTTTATATCAATCATGTCTGCATTAATACTTAAATGTACATTTTATCATGGAAAGGAGAGGTCATTTTGCAGCCAGGACTTTTGTAATCAGAGTACAGTCGACAAGGGAGTTACACCATCTTAACCTCTTGGGCCAGCCAGAAGTTTCACATACAGGATTTGTTCTTTCTCTCCACATAACAGAGTATAATAATTAATAATATAATGATAAAGCAAGACAAGATGTGGGTAGTTTATGTTTTATACATGATGAGATGGTTCTTTATCTAGACAGCATAGTGAGTGAGTACGCCAAATATCCTATAATGAATAAAATATGAATTACCTATACCTTCCCAGAGTACAGCATTGCTTTACCATAACTTTTGTGTTTTTCTTTCTTTTCTAAGATTGTATAATAATATACAAATATGCTATTTTATAGAGAAAAACAGTCCCACTCTGACTTCAGAAAATAATGGGCCCGATTCAGAAAACTGTCCCACATTGTGCTAAGCAATTCTGCATGACGAGCAACCGTGCACTCAGCATGTGCGATTTAGAAAAACAAGTCACATGATGTGACCAGCCCAAATAACATGGTTAGTCTCACTATATGCTAATGACTGTACACTGTGGAGCCATGGGTAATAATGAAACAAAACAAGATGGCAGAGTTATTTAAAGATATTTAAATGCTGTGCAATGCAGCTATGCCTTCTGTATATTTGAACTTGGCCATTTGCCAATGTTCAGGTAGAGTGACAGTCAGGTATGTGCCTCGGCCATAGTAAACGGGTATCTGCAGGAGGCTGTCACTGCAGCTACTATGCCTAATAGTCCACAATGTCACCCTACGCTGGGTCATCAAACTGCTCTTATGATTTCTTGTCCCAAAATTATGGACTGGAACTGTGTTGATACAGACACTATCCAACAAATCATGGAAATGTGTCCACCTTGTCTGTAGCCTCATGGGAGTCTTGGAGCACCTATCCCAGTGGATACTAAGGTATGTGTGGCTTTATGTATGTTGGCTACAGTGGCCTTTTAGTGACCTACTGTGGCCACTCAGGCATGTGCCTCAAGAATACTCCATCAGTTTCCTGATGCCTTGCTTCAGTATGTGGGGGGAGTATATGTGATCCCCATATACCTCAAAGGACAAAAACAACAACATGTGGCAGTTCTATCATACAGCCCATTCTCCTGAGGTACTGGGTGCAGCAGACTGAACCTACTTTGAAATAAAGGCCCCAACTGGTGAACTGGGAAGGAGGTACATGAATTGCAAAAGGAATGACTCCATCAACTACCACGCACTCTGTAATGTACAGGGTATTGTCAACAATATGTATCCAGACCACCCATGCAGTCTTCATGACGCCCACATATGGGGCACACCTGAACTGTACCAATGGTTTGTGAAGAGCGACTTCCCACAGCAACATCTTGTTAGCAATGCGGAAAATGACTTGGAACCGTGGCTCATAGCACCCATAAGAAATCGACACAATCAAACAGACCAGTGGTACAACCATGCACTTCCTCAAACCAGAAACATTATCGAGTATGTGTTTGGGCTGCTCAAGATGTGTTTTTGCTGTTTGGATTCAGCTGGTTGTGCCCTGCAGTATGACCCTGCTGCACTGCAAAAATTCTCAGTGTACGTGCAAAGTTGTGCAATATTATATTTACGAAGCAGTTACAGCTGGGTAGGCTTTTGTACGGCCAACATCTCCCAGCAGAGCAGGCAGCAGAAGCTGAACTACATGGAGAGCTAGAGGAACAGCCAACAATAGGGGATGACCATGCTAGACGGAGGTGGAAGCAAAATGCTTTGGTACTACCAAAAAGGCAACAGCTCACATATAGCTTTGGAACATTATTATACAAGAGTTAAGAGGATACATTACAGTAAAAATGATGCATGCAAAAAGAAGACCAGGCTATGCTTACCAATATATAGGCTGGCCATGTTATGAAACAATCACACGCAATCCAAGTAACAATGTACAATGAGCAAGGTGCAGTTATCATCATCTGCACAGTGGAGAAGGGAGTACAGGGTAGCATTTGTTTCATAGGGTAGTGGGTGAGTGTGAGTGCTGAGGTGTATAAAAACAAAAAGTTGTTTTATGGCAAGTATCAGAACTGGTATGGGGGAGGTTAATGTCAAGAAGAACCATGGTCAGTGGTAGTGTGAGTGCGTGTTTGCAAGGATACAGCCCCAGCAGTTGTTGCATCACCGCAGGTCAGCCTACTTAACAAGTCCAGAGCATGCATGACATAGTGTTCAGTATCCTGTGCATGTCCATACCTACTTCCAGGAGTTACACTGGCTGTACCATGACCCTGCATAGATGCCAGTATGGTGCATGCTCTTTAAAGATGTCTGCTAAGATAAGTATCAGCAAATTGATGACTGTAGCTGCAGGGATACCCTCTGCTAGGGGTAGACACATGCATAATAGATGTTGCTGTGGAAGTCCTAGCCCAGTGGGAATAAGATCTCACATGTCCATGGCCACATTGGCTAACATTGTTAATGTATCATTTGACCAGCGGCAATGATTTCCCCTTTCCCCTGCCAGATAAGCCAGAGAAGACACTGCATGGCACAGTGTGTCATGCAGTGTATCCAAGGCATCCCTCATGCAGGACATGCAATCCACAGCTCACCATGCACACCCTGGGCCATCCTCACTACTTCTGCAGTGGCTGTGGTGGTAATAGCTGGTACCTCCATGATGGGTTTGCATATGTGTTGGGTTGCAGCCATTGACACACCAACCTCAAAGGGAGGGGGTGACCATTTCTTCAAAGGGCACTATTGTCTGCCCACATATGACATACCTGTCTATGAGTGCTAGGGATAGATTCACATATCTGTCTAATAAAAGCCAACACACATCCTTGACCAATAGTGCCTCATCAATATATGCCTATGTAGCCTGAGACTGTTTATGGTCTGAATAGCAGATGCAGTGATCACACTCCTTGTGCCAAACACAGACTTTGCACTCCCTGTCTGTGCCTGCTCATCCCTGCCATCATTAACAGAGGCTAAGGATCCTCCAACATCTGACAGCTGGACAGTTCCACAGTGCATTTACCGGATAAAGAATCTCCTGTGAATACACCAAACTAAAATATATCCAGTGTAAGTGTGAACCAACACCACAACTACACATGCAACTGATATATTTATAAGTATAAACATTACAAAAACTAATACCTCTGACTTTACCTTGCACAGATGGTCATGCCTGTTGTTTCCCTGATTGACCTGTATAACATAAGTCAGACAGATTTAATGAAGTTTATAATGAGTAACATGTGAAGATAATGATCCAATGAAACGGAACTACATACCTTGAACATCCAGAGTGGGAACTCTCTGGGGCCTGTCCAGCTCTGCCCCAACATCCAACAGCACACTATGAAACTGTGGAGATGGTACTATCTTTAAGAGAGGCTAGGAATTACTCCATCTCCATAACAGGCAATTCCATTGACAGTCCCCCATCTGTTGCCTTAAATTCTCATACCCCAGCCTCTGCTCTGTGGATAGCACCAAGGACAATATATATGACCCTGCAGTGGACCATTTCATAGCCATGATCCTAACCAGCCACCACATTGCCATAGATGACAATCTCAGCCCAAGTAAGGCCACGGTAGTGCTGGTTGACTGCATGGATGTCAAACAGCAATCAGCCACGGTGACAGAGCCTGTTGTACCTCCTCATCATCAGCATTTGAAAATTTGGGTTTGCCAGTGGTTATGGATAGCACACCAGAGACAGCATTTTTTTCTGTGTGGCCTGTTTTTTAGGCATTGCTTTGATGACATACAAAATAGTGAAATTACCAGCCTTGTTCTTGCATACGCAGTATCTTTACATTACTCCTGTCATACTGGGACATTTATTATGCAGTATTTATGCCTGATGGTTATTTACATCCACAAGTGGCAGCAACACTGTCACCACAACCAGCAGTGAAAACATCCAACACATCTGAGTCCCATCCCGCAGCAGTTGCCTCTATACCTCCTGCCGTACCTACACCACCTACAACAGGTAGCTGGTGCAGATGTACCCACTGGTAGGAGTGTGAGTGTTGGTGACACCTTTGTCACCCATCAGCAGCTGGCAGGGATTGTGGGAGATTTCACTAACAGGATATTGGATGCTCACATTGGACTAATGGAAGGCATGCTCTGGTGAATAATTGAGTCACATCCCTGACCAGTACAGGCCCCATCAGCTGTGCTATGGTCCAGTAGTGACAGTACTCGGGGTGATGAGCAATCATCCACAGGGTCTCAGCTGGCAGAGACTGCAGCTACAAACATCCAATCCTATCCCCCAATCTGATGCTCCCCTTCCTTTTGTGACCATGCCCACAGCTGTTGACCTCTCTATTGTCTTCCCTCAGTTTATCTGATGTTTCCTTCACCATTGTGTCCTCTCCCTTTGTATTACCCCACACCCTGCTGGTCATGTCTGTCTTCCCCTGCTCTCTAATTGTGTCCTCTCCCTTTGTATTACCCCACACCCTGCTGGTCATGTCTGTCTTCCCCTGCTCTCTAATTGTGTCCTCTCCCTTTGTATTACCCCACACCCTGCTGGTCATGTCTGTCTTCCCCTGCTCTCTAATTGTGTCCTCTCCCTTTGTATTACCCCACACCCTGCTGGTCATGTCTGTCTTCCCCTGCTCTCTAATTGTGTCCTCTCCGTTTGTATTACCCCACACCCTGCTGGTCATGTCTGTCTTCCCCTGCTCTCTAATTGTGTCCTCTCCCTTTGTATTACCCCACACCCTGCTGGTCATGTCTGTCTTCCCCTGCTCTCTAATTGTGTCCTCTCCCTTTGTATTACCCCACACCCTGCTGGTCATGTCTGTCTTCCCCTGCTCTCTAATTGTGTCCTCTCCTTTTTATTACCCCACACCCTGCTGGTCATGTCTGTCTTCCCCTGCTCTCTAATTGTGTCCTCTCCCTTTGTATTACCCCACACCCTGCTGGTCATGTCTGTCTTCCCCTGCTCTCTAATTGTGTCCTCTCCCTTTGTATTACCCCACACCCTGCTGGTCATGTCTGTCTTCCCCTGCTCTCTAATTGTGTCCTCTCCCTTTGTATTACCCCACACCCTGCTGGTCATGTCTGTCTTCCCCTGCTCTCTAATTGTGTCCTCTCCCTTTGTATTACCCCACACCCTGCTGGTCATGTCTGTCTTCCCCTGCTCTCTAATTGTGTCCTCTCCCTTTGTATTACCCCACACCCTGCTGGTCATGTCTGTCTTCCCCTGCTCTCTAATTGTGTCCTCTCCCTTTGTATTACCCCACACCCTGCTGGTCATGTCTGTCTTCCCCTGCTCTCTAATTGTGTCCTCTCCCTTTGTATTACCCCACACCCTGCTGGTCATGTCTGTCTTCCCCTGCTCTCTAATTGTGTCCTCTCCCTTTGTATTACCCCACACCCTGCTGGTCATGTCTGTCTTCCCCTGCTCTCTAATTGTGTCCTCTCCCTTTGTATTACCCCACACCCTGCTGGTCATGTCTGTCTTCCCCTGCTCTCTAATTGTGTCCTCTCCCTTTGTATTACCCCACACCCTGCTGGTCATGTCTGTCTTCCCCTGCTCTCTAATTGTGTCCTCTCCCCTGCTCTCTAATTGTGTCCTCTCCCTTTGTATTAACCCACACCCTGCTGGTCATGTCTGTCTTCCCCTGCTCTCTAATTGTGTCCTCTCCCTTTGTATTACCCCACACCCTGCTGGTCATGTCTGTCTTCCCCTGCTCTCTAATTGTGTCCTCTCCCTTTGTATTACCCCACACCCTGTTGGTCATATCTGTCTTCCCCTGCTCGCTAACCTACATCTCTTACCTTCCTGTTACTTCTCTTCCTTTAGTCACCAACTTTCCCTTCCTGCATAAAAATAAAATGGGCACCTGTCCAACTAAAAAAGTGCTGCCCAATTACACACTCCTGTCCTGCTCATTCCTTATATGCCCACCTTCTGCTTGCGTCCCCTTTTAATTTCTGTCTTAAACTCCCATGTCCAAACTTTAATATGGCCAAACAATAAATATAAACACCACACATATCCCCAGAAAGGGATTCCAAATCATTTACCTTTCTGAGGTTGAACTGTTTGTAATGGGTTGTGAAGAGCACTGTTGATGTTCATGCACAAGCTACAAGAGGTGACACTGCTTTTTGTATAGCAATAATGAAGTCCAGGTGATGTCATGCCTGGCATATATTGGCCCCATCTGCCACTGGTTGCATGAATGAGCTGTAGGTGGAGGGTTCGGATCCCCTCAGGGTTGCATTTTTTTCACTTTTCTGCTTCCAGTCTCCAAATGTATAGCACTCGCCTGTTATGTGCTTCCCTGACACTTTTAGTGTATCTGTTTCTATGGCTAGTCTTGTAAATGCAGTGTCTGGTAAATTATCCTTTCAAAAATGGTAATTATGGGATAGAATCCCTTCAGGTTTGACTTTTTCTTCTGCTTACAGTCTACAAATATGTAACACTCAGTTGCTATGTGTTTCCCTGACACTTGGTAGGAGGTAAAAAACTTATTAATATGTAATAATATTTGTACAGAAAGATTTAAGTACTAAGAGTTAAGCCTACCTAACCTGCTTAATACATAAATACTTTATAACACACAAAGTTTATTCTTCCTTACACACTCTTGATTAACCCTATGTACGCCTTCATGCTAATGCTACCTATATACCACTCTCAGAGGATTTAAACCTCTATTAATTTAACTCATGCTAATATTCATGCATCAAAAACTCATCCATGCTAATGTTACTTCTATATCATTCTCGGATGTATTACTTTAACCTTGTACTAATGTTCTCAACCACTAAACATGTAAATATGCTTTACATCCTTCTCCAAGCTGCTGTTTAACTTTTGTTTAGTTTTTGCTATTTTGTATGTAAAATTTGCTTAGTTTGTTTCGGTTTCCACTATGTATTGTACTTCATATTATGGAGCTTGTACTATGTATTACTGGAGCTTTTCTCCCTGGGCCACCACTGAAAATGGGCTCTTTGAGCCCAGAGGACCCCCCCCAGTCATCAAACTGGAAATAAATAAATAAATAAAAATAAATTAAGTTAGGTGCAATTAAAGATGAGGAGATAATGAATCCTTTTCTCTAACTGAACTGAAAATGAATCTTCTTCTTCTTCTAGAAGATTTTAAATGCAGTTTAACAAAAAAGGAAACATATTCATGCCTTATAGAGCAACTGTAATAAAGTTAAAGACACAACATGAAAGGTAAAATAACTAAACATAGTCAACAAAATGAGCGTTATCACTGGCATTCAGAAAGGTCTACCTCGAGTAGTGAACCCCACTATGAGCAGTCATCATTCTCAGCAATACTTTCTGATGCAGAGACTGTCCTTCATGCCACAGAAGGTGGTCTGCTGGCTGCATAGCAGGATAATGACCATTCAGGGGGGTGGCAAATGCTAGTAAATCATATGCTCTCCCCTCAAAATAAGTGATTTATGCAGATGAGGGGTTCAGAGAATCACTCATATGCACAAATTAGCATGGCCAAAAGACAGTGGTCACCCATTCAGGTCATTAAGAGTGACCGCATTCCAGTTAAGTTTATCAGAAAGGAAGTGGTGGTGGGTGGGGATGAGTGTGAGGATGTGTGTAGTAGTATGGGTATGAATGGTCTTGTGTGTGTGTGTGTGTGTGTGTGTGTGTGTGTGTGTGTGTGTGTGTAGTGTATGCATGAGTGAGTAAAGGGGTGCTTATGTCAACAAGATGCATGGCTCCCTACTGGTAATTGCCACCAAAAAGTACTCTATAGCACTGGTGGCAATTAAAGACACTACAGACACGTCCAAATTAGCTGATAGTGTGATCTTCCTTACTGAGGCTAAATATGTTTCTGAATCACATTTTCCTTAATCGTGTACACTGGACCTACCTTTGGAAGACAGCTTGTGTGTCAGCAGTCCATGTCTCTACATCCGAGCTTACATTCACATTCTAGTTAGGGAGCAATGATTTATTGTCCTATCAATTGTGATGAGGGGAGTTTTTCTTACATATTTTATTAGCATTATCTGTGGCTGTAAATAAAACAAGAAAAGAAAAGCCAGACACGGAAGGACAAAGAAGTTTCATGCAAATAAGAAACCGAAAAGGAAATACATTTTTTACTGTATGTGACATTGTTTTTTTTTGTTTTTTTTTAAATAAAAAAGGTAATGATGATATTGTACAGTGTTTGGAGATGAGAAATCTTTTAAATCATCAAGCTGATAAAATGTGAGTGGCAGTAATTATTTCGTTGTGTTTTTAAACCCTGGATGGTCAGAAAGAGCACAGCTTATATGTACATAGCAGAAGTCCAGAAAGAACAGATCCAGCAAAAGATACATAAAGTTGGACAGAATGTTGTGATAGATTAAGGGTGTAAATAAATAATTGTACTAATTTGAGGATTGATACAAGTACATCTTCTATTACACAAAATGATAGTCTGCATAAAGCAGTATATTAGCAAATATATGATATATTTGTTTTGTTTGATTTTGTACTGTAACAGCTGAAAGAAAGTTAATGAACCCAGTTTGAGAGAAAAAGATATTTAATTTAGATAGGTAAACCATGAAAGTTATAATCACAGTGGCAGGATGAGATGAATCAGAAAAGAAAAAGCAATTACAAAAGTCACTTCAGCAATCTGGAATTCATTCTGCAGTTTGAAACTCAAGTTCTTTGAAGGTCAGTTAATCCTGCCATATTCTGTACCTAGGGATGATGGACTGTAAGGCTGAGTTCTGGACAATCTGAGGTAATAATGTTTAGTCAGAGGTAGTGGTAACAATTCACCCTGGACACATACGCATGCAGAGAAATGACTATCAGATTGTCACTTCCAATGTGTTCACATACAGCCTGACTCAGCTAGAGTAACATTCAAAAGTATAATTTTTCAATGTGGCACCCTAGCCCAGGAATTCATAACAGATATACCATAACAGAATGAATAAATGCAGAAGTACTATATGCACAAACACAGGTAAACCTGAAAGCAAAAATTTAAATCCTGGTTGTCTCTGTGCTGGAATGAACCAAAATTAAAGGAAAGAAAAACACCTGCTTCTGCAAGTTAACAAAGTGCTCACCTTTAATGCAACTTGTGGCTGCTTAAAATAGGAATATTCAAAGCTCCAGGGTGACGGGAGTAATGCTCCACAATGAGGTGCACAGAGACGCACCCTTCCCCTACAACAACTTTAATACATATCCTGAAAAAAGGTTGGCAGAAATGATATAAAACTAGTGACCTCTCAGACAGAAGCACATTGATTGCATTGTGTTTGCAGTGGTTAAATTAGTAGAACTGGAAAAACACAAAGGACTCATTAACAAATGTTAAACAGTTCAATAAACAAAAATAATTTTGCCTCATTAGTTGAGAATTACCACACAAAGCAAAGCAGTGCTGTGCTAGACAGATTATTTTTTATGGAAAAGTTGTTTAACAATGTTAATTTGAAACTTTTTATTTAACACCTTGAAGCATGAGGGAGTTGCATAGGTTCAACAGTATTTCTTTCATAATTCCGTTCATTGAAGAAACAATCAGAAATACAATAATAAAAATAATGAATTACATCAAAGGTGCCCTGTGAGCTACATACTATGTACATTTTAAAAGGATTAACAAAATGAATACATAAATAACAACTGAATAAAAAGTACAGGACGCAAAGAATAAAAATAACATTAATGGATATCGATGAAGGTAAATACATTTTCTGAGGTAAAATGAGCAAAATGTCAACTATAATACAGGTTAATGGCTTAAAATGTCATTCCACAAAGCACAAGATGCGAAGAGATGGGAGTGGTAGAAAATGATAAAGTAAAAAAGCCAGTTTAAGTGTGAAATACTGGCTTTGTGTTACAACTTTTGGCCTAATTTAGAGACAGGATATAATTAACATCAAAGGCTGTTTGCAGCTAACCATACATCATGATGAAAGCTCCTGACTCATTATAAAGGACCTGCTATGCATACGCAGCGGCGAAAGTGAGCCACGAGACAGGCAGTTTTGGGGACTGGTGTTCCAGTCTAAGGTTCATAGCATGCCAGCTGCCACCTAACTTTGTACACAGAGTGAAATGACATCCAAGCTAGTGTACTGCTGTGTCAAAACATCTTTTTCATGAATAAAACTATTATCAAATAGGAAAAACTAATGAACCTGTCAATCAGCAGCTTTGCAAGTACCATGTCTTATTTCCATGTGAGGCTGCTGGGGTCATTATTACACCGGGTCAGAAATAACATCACTAGGCCATATTGTGACTTATAGAAATGCCCAGCTACATTATTAATTATCTCTGATGGCTTTTTTTAGACTTCCTACTGAATTACTAAGCATTTCCTAATGAGAATCAGTGGGTTTGGTGACTATGGTTTCCAAGCTGTTCTACCCAAATTCTGACCCTCTGCGCTAGCACAGTAGCTGTGTCTAATGTCCTCAATCCACAAACAATAAGCAAACAACTAAAGCAAATCCAGTCAGGGAAAAATATCTTTACTAACAATCTGGTAAAAACCTGATGCCTCTGTAGCAAAGACTTTCTGATTGAACATGGCTACCAAACAGTAGCAAACATAAGAATGAAAAACTGTAACCGATAGTTATAAATAGATCAGTACCACTCAATAACTTATTTATACATGCCATATTTTTTATACTAAACTAATTAGCACCAGAATTGCTAGTGTAATCTGATGCAATAAAATTAGTATTTTTGAGCTATAATGTAGTAATATATGTATAGTGCTCTAGCATAAAGAACATTGTTTGTGTGTTCGTTTGCTCTAAATATATTTCTTTCAAATGCGTTTCAGCCTGTTTGTGCTATCATTTCCACGTTTCATCAATTTGTTTTCAAATCCTTTCTTTGAAGGAATTCTCAGGCCACATAGGATTCACAGGAATTTCAAGACAAATGAGTCTTGTGACCTTTTATGTCATGACAGCACCCACCCTCAGACCGTAACTCTTTTCTCCAGTAGCTACGCCAGTTAATTGTGGTGTAAATTTGTTTGTATCCATGTAATCATCCAGGCTTGGTTTGAAGGATGGTGTCGTATCTCAATGCTTGATCTGCATCTCAGTCTGTTTGTGAGGTTGGGGAGGTGCTGTGTGATGAATCGATCAGTCTATTACATTCTATTTATTTGAATCACAGGAATATTCTAGACAGCCAACTCTTATGACCATTATACCTTGCCAACTCTCACCCCAGAATGAATCTCCCCTCACAAGAAGGACCCACCCAGCCAAGCCTATGGTGAATTTATGAATACCCATCTAATAATCTAGTTCAGATTTGAAAGAGGATAGTGTATCACACCGCATAATTTGCAGAGAAGTTTATCAGAGAGATTTGGGAGATTCTGAATAATGTATTTATTTTATTTATTTATTTGTTTTACATTTGTTTAATGGGTAGTCCGACTGGGCAGATGCCCATTTTTAGCGAAAGTCCGGGGAGAAAAGCTCCAATAGATACAAAACAAAACAAAAACAAAACATAACATATATCATGTCTAGTATAAAGTACAGCACTTGAATATGAAAGTACAAATGAACACATCTTATACATAAAAATAGTTAAAATACATATTAAAGACAATGGATCTACATACAATGGAAAATACAGGATTTGCTTAGACTTTTGTGAGTTAGGTAGAGACACCAATCTATTGTGTAAAAATAAAGACTGTCTTAGGTAGTGTAAGCAGTTAAGATAGTTGATCGTTTATTGCATAGATCCAAGAAGGAACAAAAAAAGGATGAGAGTAACTGGAGCAGGTAGAGGGCCCGATGAGACGATGTAGGATAGAGCTACGAAAAAAATAATAGCAAGACGAGTTAGGATTACATCAGGGGCGAGTTAGGATTACATCAGGGGGAGAGAACAAATCCATGGAGGAGGTAATGAAGGTGTAAGTGTAATGTCTATAGTGCAGGAGGGATGATAATTAGCCCGGTGACAGACAAGAACAAAACCAAGAGTTAGGTGAGACTTAAGTATTTTGAGCAGTGGTTAGGATGTGCCTTTCCCTCTTGTTTTAAATATCTGTTGATGAAGATTTGACCCAGGTTCTTGCATTAGTTGACCATTTTGATTCAGGACCACTAAGCCTTTAATACCGAAGAAGACAAGGCACAGACTCTCATGAGTCTATTAAGACACCGGCTGAAAGGGCAATGCCTCACATCTTTTTTGAAAGCTTAAAGTTTTTAAGACTCTTATTTTCATAGTTAGGAATGTGTCTAGTAAGGTACCTCCCAAAGGGGATGCTGTATTCTATGATTGGCCCAATTAGTGCTGAATATAAGGGGCTGATGACCTCCTTTGATTTAGATGATATTCCCTTTGTAACCAACTGTGCCAAGTAGATTGATTTCCTGATAACTGTTGTTACATTGTAGTCAAAGGAAAGGGGAAGTATCTACCCATGTTCCTAGGTCTCTTAATGCACTCTCGTTTTGAAGTGAGATATATTCTAAGATGTACACTGATAGAAGATCCTCTACCAAATCCAACAATGTTGCAGGTATTTAGCCTGACCCCATTTTATTTACACCAGGTACTTACGAGAACAAGTTCTACTGGAGATCCAGGGCATCTGAGGGGGCATGACAATGACTCTAAGCTCACAGTCATTTGTAGACTTAGTCAGATATCTTTTTTGTTTATCTACAGGATGGAGTGCAGATGCTAAACAAATGTGTCCCATTACTGAGCCCTGCAGAGCACCTCTGGTTATCTTACCCTCTGAAGCTAATCTTGCCATTTGAACCTTCTTTTACCCAGTTAGCTCTGTATCGTATTACACATGGGTCAGATTGTGACTTCTGCAGTTTATTAACTATGTTAGCATGAGGGATGTTGTCAAAGCCCTTGGCAAGATCAAGGTATGCTGTGTGGATGGAATGACCATTATCCATGGCTTGCATTACTGCTTCAAAGACATTAACCATATTCATCTGAATCTTGTTGAAGATCTAAGTCTTTGGTTCTAGTATTTGTGGAGCTATTAAACTTATAGAGAATACAAGAGGTCTAGTATAACTAGATCTTTAATGGCACAGAAAGCAAGGCATACATTATCGATTAGTTGGATACTGAATAGATAGGCAGTGCTTCTAGCCTTAATTGGTACAACAGCGTTTGTAGATTCTGATCTTCATAATAAGGAAACTCTGAGATCTTTCTAGTTTTTCTATATGTCTGGTGAGGCACATCTCACTTGGGGCATTGCACTCGATAACTGACCTAATCAATGCTGAATATAAGGGGACAATGACCTTCTTAGACTGAGTGATGCTCCCTTGGCAATGACCTATGCTACGTAGAAAGATTTTTCTGAGTACTTTTGTCACACGTTGATTGAAATAAAATAAATAATCTATGTTCCAAGGCCCCCATCTACATTTTCGTTCTGCCATCTACATTTTTGTTCTGAAGTGGGGAATTGTTTATGCTGTATGCCAAGGAGATGGGCATACCTCTCAACCATCTAGATTTTCACAGAATGTCCAGATTTTTGCCCTATATTTTTGGTCAGTTCTTCATAAAATTCAAGGGTTTTTGGCAAATCATTGAGGACTGAAGATAATAACATACATTTAAATTTCAGTCTTTATATCCTTCAGAAAATGCATGCTAAGACAAATACTGTTATTCTAGCAACTTTCTAAGTTTTTAAGAGCAACATTTAAAATATGTCCCTATTTTAGGGGCCTTTGTCCTCCATTATTTTAGGCTTTGGCTAGATTTCTTGCGCTAAGAAGTTGAGAGGTACGGAGATGAGTTGTCCATAAAATGTGACAATATTGTACTTCTTTGCATTTAATTTGACTCCAGTTTCAGCACATAGGTATTTATAAATGTGGATGTTTTAGTTTCAGAGGGGAACTTGACAATAACTCACAGTTTACAAACACCAGCAAAACTGGTTAGCTAGAAGTCCTGGTTTCTGGTCTGGAGAGTGGAAAAGTAAATGCCAAAAAGGAGGAGTCCCACCACTGAGATCTGGCAACACCACTGGTTGTCTTCATACTATCTGTTGAGGAGCCTGAAAGTCAAACTACATGGATTCTGTTTTTTTAGGAAGCTTACTATCCATGTTCACAAATATGGATGGATGTTTAAAGCATTTTGAATATCTACAATGCCTGCATGGGGTAAATGTCAAACACCATGTCCAGGTCCAAATATGCTGTGTAAATGGCATGATCACGGCTAACAGCCTGTGGAACCCCCTTGACATTAACCAGATTCATCAGGCAGGATCTTCACTTTACAAAGCCAAACTGCAGCTGTATGATACCACAGTTCATGAGGTCAGTCATATTTTATATATATATATATATATATATATATATATATATATATATATATATATATATATATATATATATTATAGATGAGTCTAGTCAGGCCTGTGGGTCTATAATTTCCAGGGAGGTTTGGCAGGGTCACCCTTTGTGTACAGACATTACCACAGTGTGCCAAACGTCAGCGACAAAACCTGCAGGTAAATTTAGGTTTAGCTGTCTGAGAAGTAGCTCAACAGGACATACTTAGTGCTGTTTATTAAACATCCAGGAATATTGCCAGGCCCCATGGAATAAGTATTTTTGGTCTTAGCACCTTTAATACATGTTCTTTTATGAGAATAGACTTTGTAAGAGATCCAAGGATTTGTTGACTTTGGATTGAGATCTTGCGGGTAAAGTTAGCACTGAATCTATTTGCAGGTAAATTGGCAATATCTATTGGGTCAGACTGGGCTATGTTCCATAATTTCCTAATGGAGCAAAAAAGGAAAAAAAATGATTTGAAATTGTTTTCAGCTATAGATGCTAACAAAATTCATGGTTTGCTTTAATATATTTAAAGTATTTTTCCAGTTTGTAGTAATACTTTGGCTAATATTGTTGATATGGGGGTTGGATCTATTGTACAATTTAATTAGTTTCTTCATCCTGTTGAAATGTTCTTTATTATGTTAGATAATCACCAAGGTGGCTTGTTACTGAATTCCTCTTTATATTTACTGTGGTTGGGAAAGACTACTGGGCATGAAGCAACCTGCTGTGCCAGCATCAGAGCTGATGCTGATTGTGATGCCCCAGCACTGGACCAGTAATCAAGGAGCCTCAATCCTCACCACTGGAACCAGTAGGGGGTGTACACTGACAGGATAACAGGTACATGCACAGAATTTCCAGATGCAGCTCTCTGCATCCAGTGCAATTTCCCTTAACAGCACACAGAGACCACAGTCAGTCCGGGGCTGTTCTTTCCCTATTTCTCCAGATCCCCAATAAGAGTCTCCACTGGCACAGTTATATAGTTGAGATCTCAGCTGAGCGGCCAAGCCAAGACCTCCAGAACCCTCTCTGTCCAACCAGTGATTCATACACACTTTGAGGTTTGATCTACACATATGCACGCACACACACACACACACACACACACACACACACACACACACACACACACACACACACACACACACACCTGAGAAAGGCTGGCACAGGTTTACTAGCTATGCCCCCTCCTGCCTAGACTATAAGGTAATTATCACTGCCACCAGAACCCCTTATCATCTACTTTAAGGCCCTTAGCACTGGGTGTCCAGTCTTACTGTGTAATGTTAATATTAATAGAAATGGTAGTTTGACCAAGAGCAAAGCTATTAGGAGTGGTCCACACAGTGTCACCAAATAAGTATCCAAGTACTCTCAGAACTTAAATATCTCTATACAGATCAACCACAATGGAAGGTTTAAATATATTTAATAATAAATAATAAAAGAACAAGAAAATGCTCAGTATATATTCACAGTGACATCAGAGTTCAAAACCACAGGAATTATTTAAAACAACATTGCACGACAGTCTCATATAAATAAAGAAAAATATCTAAACTAAGCTTTGCTATATTTCTGACTATATATCTAAGAGGATTATACTACTCCCTAGTAACTTATATCATCAGAGCAAGACAGATGTTGTAGTGAATGATTCTTGTCAGGTCCAAGACAGAAGACAAAATGCCCTGTCGCACTAAGAGAGTTCTCAAATTAATATCTCAAATATTATTGCTGGGATAGCTGCCAGAATGACATCATTTCTTGTCATCTGACTCTATCCCAGGTGAAACCCCCACTGCTGGAAGTTGACAGTATTTAGCATCTACCTGTGAACATTACATTCCTTGATATTTTAAGATTAGTAATTATTTCACCCTAGAGACAATACGGAAAGCTCCCTTGTTTTAGTCATTGTGTGTCCTTGCTGCATTGCAACATTGAAACTGAAAGATATGATCCTTTATGGAGTAGCCATAAAGTAATTTTATTTTAGTTATTTTTCTGAAGTTAACCTCCTGTATTCCAGTTTCTACTGTTAAAACATATACATTTAAGCAGTTATAATAGTGCATGTACAATTCTGATCTGTTTCAGTAGGGCAAACTCTGGTTACATTTTAAGCACAAGCACTTTGCAAAAACCTTTTTAACACGCACTTCTCTACCAGCAGTTTGATGTACAGTTCTAATACATTTGTAACACAAACATCTTATATAGCTCATGTGGATATTCACAAATGACATATAATTATTTACAAAATTCCAGATAGCTGTGCTGGCAGTATTCCCTTTTGTGACACTGGAGTAAGTGAATTCTGAAATCTCATGATAAAATTGGATGAGGTAGTATACATATGTAATTCTCGGATTCCAAGATATTTGCTACATGGCCTTTATGGCTCTTGAAGGTAAATGTCACATATTTATATGACTTACCTGGAGACTGGGATACCAGGGGAGTAGTGCTTAAAGAGTCTATATATGTAAGGACCAGACTGATGATATTATGTTCTCTAGTGGGTTTGTTAACTATCTACTCAAGAAGGTTTTTGTTTATTAAAGTGATATATAATTATCTCCAAAAGGCATGTAAAAGCTTTTAGAAAAAAAGATATTACAAATAAATTACAGTTTGTCCACAGAAAAGGAAAAGTTCCAAACAGCCAGTATTTTTAATAAAATAACTTCTAATCAACCAATCATGAATATTATAATTGGAGAATGAAAATACTTGGCAATAAGATTAAAGAAATAATACTTTCCAAAAACTCTACATGCCAGAGATTACAAGATGTTTGAGCTACTGAAGAAATGGAGCTGCATCTAATAACAACTAACCTGCCCGTTTGTCATACTATTCGTTGTCTGCATGTTCTTTGAGTGGTCATCAGCAACAGAGGCTATAATCTTTCCCTTACAGACACCTACCTAAGAATAGCTCCTTTCTCTTAATTTGTCAGTAACCTGTATACATGTATTATAAAACTTGACCTCCACATTAGAGATATGTACAAATATAAGCAGTATCAGTGATGCAACAGGTAGCATACTCACCTTTGGTGTAGAAGGCTGTGGGTTCCATTCCTGCATCAGGTAGATGGATTGCTTACACTGCAAAGCAGCATAAGGAAGTATGGTGCCCTTCAGATGAGATGGTGAATCAAGACCCCATCTGCTTGAGTTGGTGGTGGCTCAGGTGGCTGTGAAAGATCCCACAGCATATATCAAAAAGGGTAGGGAAAATTCCCCAGTGCCCTGGACAAATTTACCAGAGAAGGATAAATACTACCTCAGGTGTCTCCACTAGCCTAGTGGGGAGTAACTTGGTCAACAAAGGATAAATAAATAAAATGAACAGTTTGTCCCGATCAAGGTTCTACCTTCATGAAGTATACTAATCCCATGATATTACATGTTTGTTCTCTGCCTATCAATGAATCATACAAATAATATCTGCGTAAACTAAAGTTGCAGTAAGTTATAATATACATTTCATGTAATGGGGTCTATATCAGAAAGTCCATGTTTCAAAAGAGTGAACGCTCTTACATCGACACCAAATATGTGAAACCACAGAATGTTGAATGGCCTGAACAGCGATTTTTTTCCCAGGTAAAAAAAAATCACTGGGCCATTGTCTGGACTTTGCCGTTTCCTCCACTGTGGTGCGATCTCAGAGTTGGTATATTTAAGTAGGGTGGTTTGGGGGCACAGCCCCCCCACATCAGGGGATAAAGTAGGGGGCAAAGCCCTCTACTTTATTTTGTCTTTGAATTTTTTCTTTCTTTTTTTTTTTTTTTTTGGAACAGTGATTTTTTTCCCTGGGAAAAAAGACGCTGTTCTGTACGTTCATCTTTCTGAGGTTCTGTGTATTTTGTGTCAATTTAAGAGCGTTTGCTCTTTTCAAACTTTGTCTTTCTAATATAGACCCCGTGTAATGTTCTACACTTGAGATGGGGGGATCGAATTGTAAAGTTACTTATTCAAGTACCATGTAAATAAATGCTCCTCTTCTGATAAAACTGAAATTGTCTTATCTTTATGAAACATTCACAAACGTCAGGAGGTAACATTCTCAGCATGAATGTAAAACATTTACTCTGTCTAGTGCATTAGTGCATCTCTCAGAATGTTATATCGGTAGTGCAGTTTAACAGCCATTTGCTGTGGTAACATCCTGGCAGATGCTGGCATGTTTTTCATTTGTAAGAGAGGTGCTTACCTCTTAACCCCTTAAACTACCTTTTTTTTAAGAAGTAGAGTTTGGGGTTTAAGGGGCAATAGACCACCTTACAAACAAAACTAAATAAATGGCTCCCTATTGAAATGTTGGCATTCATAATGCTGAGATCCAACATAGCCCCTCACCCCCCAAACTTACATATACCAACTCAGAGATTGCCAAAAGGAAATATTCTAAGAAATTGCCGTCTTAGACTTAATATATATAAGTCTGTTTTTTGGCCACAGAGTATTTTGGGACTCACTTATGTGGGTCCAAACATTTCCAATGGTTACCAACTAAATGATCAGTCTGTCCATTGCTATCCTGTTTTCACTGTAAAAAATATATGTGTGTGTGTGTGTGTGTGTGTGTGTGTGTGTGTGTGTGTGTGTGTGTGTGTGTGTGTGTGTGTGTGTGTGTGTGTGTGTGTGTGTGTGTATATATATGTGTGTGTGTGTGTGTGTGTGTGTGTGTGTGTGTGTGTGTGTGTGTATATATATATGTGTGTGTGTGTGTGTGTGTGTGTGTGTGTGTGTGTGTGTGTGTGTGTGTGTGTGTGTGTGTGTGTGTGTGTGTGTGTGTGTGTGCACGTGTGTGCAAATGTGTGTGTGGGTTTGTGTGTGTGTGTATCTGTGCATGCGTGTACATGCGTGTGTGTGTGTGTGTGTGTGTGTGTGTGTGTGTGTGTGTGTGTGTGTGTGTGTGTATTTGTGCACACGTGTGTGTG